>NC_059163.1:83378135-83695218 GCF_019923935.1 Bubalus bubalis
ACAGAATGGGAAAGACTAGGTATCTCTTCAAGAAAATCTGAGATAGCAAAGGAACATTCATGCAAAGATGGTCTCAATAAAGGACAGAAATGGTATGGACCTAACAGAAGCAGAAGATATGAAGAAGAGATGGCAAGAATACACAGAAGAACTGTACAAAAAAGATCTTCAAAACCCAGATAATCACGAAGGTGGAGAAGGGGACGACAGAGAATGAGATGGCTGGATGGCATCACTGGCTCAATGGATGTGAGTCTGAGTGAACTCCAGGAGTTGGTGATGGACAGGGAGACCCGGTGTGCTGTGATTTATCTGGTCGCAAGAGTCGGACATGACTGAGCTACTGATCTGATCTGATCTGGTGATATGGATGCTTGTGAGAGTCTTGTATTTTCCCATATTGTGTGGTGATGAAAGATGTGTTTCTAACACCTGATTTTGGTAAAAAATAAAATAAAATTGATATCTTAATAGGACAGGGGAATGTAAAGGCAACATGGAGTCATGAGATTTCCTAACATTGCTATAAGATCACTAAGAATGTCTCTTGCTTGTCATTAAATTTGTAATGTATTTTTTTCCTCATAAGATACAATTGAAGTTGGACAGTTTCATGGAATATTTCCTTAGGGCAAGAGAATGAGTGAGGAGAATTCAAAGGTGATATTATCTGAAAAGACAATCCATAAAGACCTGACAAAGGGTTTATTCTTGAGGGATCATGTACTTCATATCGTCTAAAATATTAGCTAAGAAAAATAACACTAAAAAATAAATATAAATCCTTAGAAAACATAAAAATCATTTATATGTATTGTTGATGTTGTTAAGTTGCTAAGTCCTGTCTGACTCTTTAGCAACTCCATGGACAGTAGCTCACCTGTCTCCTCTGTCCATGGGATTTCCCAGGCAAGAATCCTGGAGTGGGCTGCCATTTCCTTCTCCAGGAAATCTTCCTGACTAGGGATTGAATCCAAGTCTCCTACATTGGCAGGTGGATTCTTTGTCTCTATGCCACTAAGGAAGCCCTCATGTATATGTATTGTTTATTGTTGTTAAATTGCTAAGTCTTGTCTGATTCTTTGCAACCCCATGGACTGCAGCATTCCAGACTCCTCTGTCCTCCACCATCTCCCAGAGTTTGCTTAAATTTGTATTCATTGAGTCAGTGATACTATCCAACCGTCTCATCCTCTCCTACCCCTGTCTGCTTTAGCCTTCAATCTTTCCCAATATCAGTGTCTTTTCCAATGATTCAGCTCTTCACATCAGGTGGCCAAAGTATTAGAACTTCAATTTCAGCATCATTCTGTCCAATGAATATACAGGGTTTATTTCCTTTGGGATTGACTAGTTTGATCTCCTTGCAATCCAAGGGACTCTCAAGATTCTTTTCTAGCACCAAAATTTGAAAGCATAAATTCTTCAGCACTCAGCCTTCTTTATGGTTATATACATATATATTCCCAGGTGGCTCAGACTGTAAAGAATCCTCCTGCAATGTGGGATACCTGCGTTTGATCCCTGGGTTGGGAAGTTGGGAAGATGCCCTGGAGAAGGGCATGGCAACCCACTCTGGTATTCTTACCTGGAGAAGGAGAATCCTCATGGACAGAGGAGCCTAGCAGGCTACAGTCCATGGGGTCACAAAGAGTTAGATATGACTGAGCAACTGAGCATGCGTGCAAACACACACACACACACACACACACACACACACACACACATTTATATATTTGACCCTATATACATTATACAATGTTATAATTTAAAAAGATGTTGAGAAGTATTTAGAAGTGAGAAGTATCAGACACACTTGCTAGTTTGAAGATGGAGGGGGCAATGTGATGAGGAAAGCAGGTGGCCTCAAATAGCTGAGAGAGGCTGGCTGTCAGCAAGGAGATGGGAGCTCAGCACGAGAGCTATAGAGATTTGAATTCTGCCTGCAGCCTGAAGGAGCCTAGATGTGGACTCTCCCAGGTCCTCTAAAGAAGAGCTCAGGCCAAGAACACTTTGATTTCTTCCTGGTGAGATCTTGAGTAAAGGAACCAGCTGCACCCTCCCAGAATTATAACTGATGCAATTATAACACAATATATTTGTGTGGTTTCCCACTGTTGAGATCATGATAAATAGTCATGGCAGCAAAGGAAAACAAATGCACATTCTGAGCTCAAATGTTTATCCTTCACATGATAGGATGGTTGCAGAACTACACAGTGACAACGACTCAATGAAAGTAAATATTTTTATGATTATTCTATTTAGTCTCTACAGTACTCCAAAAGTAAGTTCGACTTTGCAGTAAGCAATCAATAGGGTGAGATGGAAATACTAACGCTAACAATTTTTTGTTTAAAAATTCTTAACATGATGAATAGTAAACTATTTACTTCGAAATGATTTCTCCCTTTGATGAGTTTGTGAACTTTCTTCCAGTTTTAAAAATGGCCAGTCTGGAAATAGTGATTTGTTTTAAAATAGATCATACAGATATTTCCCAGTGCTGAGCAAGACAGGAAGATGAAGACAGAATACACAAAGTTGTTTATTCTGAGTGACTCAGGTTGAAGTTACATAAGGTAATGGGAACAATGAGAAAATTTGCAGTGATTTTTGTTAAATATGTGCTTTGACCTTAATGTTTTTAATACCATGCTCTCTGACATAAGACATTTATAAATATGTCTCTTATTTTATGGCCCAGTTAACTTTCTTTTTCCTCTGATAAATATTATTTTCCCTTTTCAAGTGAGAGAATGAGCTTTTAAGTGAGATATTTTAAAAATGAGTTATATTTCTTAAGTGAAAACTAAACATTATGAAAAACTTATTATAACTTTTACTAGTGTTTTCACTGGATACAAAGTACAAAAATAACCTTACATCTTTTTCCACTGAGTTATTAAGCCTTCTGATTTGCTATAATCTTTCATGTTCAGTATGCAACCTTGACTTTGCCCTTATAGGAAAGAGAAACTTACACACACAGAGGCTAAGTCCAGATTTGGAGAAAAGGAACAATTTCCTCTGAATTTCATGAATGAAAGAGGTAAAAATTGGATACAGGACAACACAAGGGAGAAACAGGCCCTTGTTGGGAGTATGTGTAAAGTTACCTGAGCCTCGTGGCTCATCCAGCCTGCATCCCAAGCTTCAAGGCCTTATTGAAATATTGGCATTGTATTTAACAAGAAATAGGAATTTCAGTTTGAGAAACAGTTCAAACTAATTTGGGAAAATGAATTAGTGTTTAGCTTTTCTTTCCATGCTAAGATACTACAACAGTCCCATGACTGAGAAAAAACTTACTTTAAATTGTTAGTGCATTGAAACTAAACATATGATTCTTTAAAAATATTGTAAGAGAATTGAAAGAAATGAATAATTGGTTTTAGTTTTGTGGTTATTTTTAACAATAATAATAATTTCAGTTCACATAATTTATTTAATGTGCTTTCCTTCTTATTCAGTCTGAGACTTATTTTTACCCTTTATCTATAATGATACATAATATATAAATATCATATAATGACAAATGTCAATGTATTTATTGCACATGCAATTTGGAGCATTATATACATCTTTTACCTGTAGGCTGTTTGGTATATTCAAGTAAAAAAAGTTTCACTTTCTAAAACCAGAATAAATGATCAAAAACACAAATACAATGCTTGTATGCAAATTATTTATAAATATGATAAGAAATATATAATAAAAAGAAAAGCATATTTAGCATAAATAATAAGTTAGGTATATTCTAAACCAGCCATCCCCAAACTTTTTGGCTTTGTGGAAGACAATTTTCCTATGGACTGGGATGAGGGTCATGGTTTCAGGGTGATTCAAGTGCATTATATTTACTGTGCAGTTTATTCCCATCAGTATTATGTAAGCTCCACCTTAGATCAATAATCAATAGGCATTAGTTTCTGGAGGTTAAGGACCCCTGCCTAATACAGAGTGGTCTGCTGTGTAATGAGAGAAAAAATTACTCCTTCTCACCATTGCTAAAGACAATATTATCATAAAGGTTAAAAAAAAAAAACAAAATTGAAACCACAGGGCACAATGTCGGGAAATGACTTTCTCTTAACCCCAAAGCATCATTTCTTGCATGCCAGTATACTCCTGGGCAGAAGGGTCAGTACAGGAATGCGTCTTCCTTTCTCTGGTCAGCCTGCAAGAAAGCACGCCTGGGCCAGCAGGTGAAGGGAATGCACTATGAGGCTTTGTTCCTGGTAAGGGATCTCATCCTCAATGCTCCCCTTTATGAGGTGAGATTGGGAAGGACCTTGACAATAAAGCACACACTTCTTTATTGGTGCCAAATGTTTGCAGAGATGCTGAAAACCAGTTTCTGAGAAGCTTGGGTTCTGTGTAAACCTTCCTCTGCTTCCACGGGGAACAGAGTTCAGGGCAGCTACTCTTAATGGGGTGGAATCCTCAATTTTTCTATCTATATTTCACAGGGAATCTGGAAAGAACTCCCTGAGACACTTCTGTGTGCAATCCTACCTGTGTCCATACTTAGCCCAATAAAAGTTTATTCTTTTACTTCAGAGAAAAAACAACCAGCAAGGACATAGGTGCATGGAAATTCTAACTTTCTACCCATGGTTTTCTTTACAGCCTGGGTATTTACATCTTGAAAAATAAGAGAAAAGATAGAATTGAAGCTTATCCAAAAGGATTTTTAGACAACAGACAACTCAAGTATAACATATCATTTCCATCTGCTTTTAATTGGCTAGAACTTTCTCAGATGCTTACACTTAACAGCAAGACATACTTAGTTGCCTTGAGAAAAGGAACATGCATTCAGTGACTAGCAGAGGGATGGTATGGGGAGGGAGGAGGGAGGAGGGTTCAGGATGGGGAACACATGTATACCTGTGGCGGATTCATTTCAATATTTGGCAAAACCAATACAATATTGTAAAGTTTAAAAATAAAATTAAAAAAAAAGATATCCATTAAAAAATTGTTATATTTTCTTTTCAGATTATTCTCATTTCAAATTGGGTGTTGAGATATTTTCTTACAATATAAAAACAATGTCTTACCTAACATAATTTCCTTAACCTAAATCCTTGAAAGAAACTGGTAACTGTTGGTGAAAGAGTTTTGCTTATACATAGTTTTATTTTGCACATGGTGTACATTGAAAATGAAACCCTCAACACAACATCTCTTTATCACCTGAAACTGTCCATTCTAGTTAAATTCAAATTATGGAATATTTTGTATAACTATTTTCAAAATTGCACATGAGTATTTATTGAGGAGGAAGGAGGGTTCAGGATGGGGAACACATGTATACCTGTGGCAGATTCATTTTGATATATGGCAAAACCAAAACAATATTGTAAAGTTAAAAAATAAAATAAAATTTTAAAAAAAATTAAAAAAAAATAAAAAATAAAAACAAATTTCATTTGATGTTATGCTGGATACACCTCATCTGAGATCTACTCTATATAAGTAATGATACACAAAATTATTACCTTAGAATTGGAACTTGAACACATGTATACCTGTGGCAGATTCATTTTGATATTTGGCAAAACTAATACAATTATGTAACTTTTAAAAATAAAATAAAATAAAATAAATAAATAAATAAAAAGATTTGTTTTGAACATGCAGAGCATTTAAAACAATGAAAATCATGTTAATTTTTAATAATTCTTCTTAAATGCATGCTAACAAGATAATGCTGAAAATTCTTCAAGCTAGGCTTTAACAATACATGAATTGAGAACTTCCAGATGCACAAGCTGGATTTTAAAAAGGCAGAGGAAACAGATATCAAATTGCAACATCCATTGGATCGTAGAAAAAACAAGAAAATTCCAAAGAAAAAACATCTATTCCTGCTTCATTGACAATGCTAAAGCCTTTGACTGTGTAGATCACAACAAACTGTGGATAACTCTTCAAGAGATGGGAACACCAAACCACCTTACATGCCTCCTGAGAAATCTGTATGCAGGTCAAGAAGCAACAGTTAGAACCAGACATGGAACAACAGACTGGTTCCAAATTGGAAAAGGAGTACATCAAGTCTGTATACTGTCATCTTGCTTATTTAACTTATATGCAGAGTACATCATGAGAAATGCCAGAGTGCATCATGAAGCTCAAGCTGGAATCAAGATTGCCAGGAGAAATATCAATAACCTGAGATATGCAGATGACACCACCCTATGGCCAAAAGCAAAGAGGAACTAAAGAATCTTTTGCTGAAGGCTGGCTTAGAACTCAACAATCAAAAAAACTAAGGTCGTGGTATCCAGTACCATCACTTCATGGCAAATAGATGGGTTGCCATTTCCTTCTCTATGACATCTTCACAACCCAGGAATCGAACCCACATCTCCTGCTTGGCAGGCAAATTCTTTGCCACAGAGTCACCTAATAGTAAAAGGCATAACAAAGAAATTTGCCACTTGAAATCTCTGCTTTAAAATAATTAAAAAGTTAACACTGAAGGTTTTTAAAATTCAAAATATTTCTGGATATATATGACATGCCAATCCATCTGCATTATTTCTGCTGGAAAAAGCTGCTGATAGTTACATGCATACATGCAAGATAAGTCACTTCAGTCATGTTTTACTCTTTGGGGCGCAATATACCATAGCCCACAAGGCTCCTCTGTCCATGAAATTATCCAGGCAAGAATACTGGAGTGGGTTGCCATGCCCTTCTTCAGGGGATTTTCCTGACCGAAGCATAAAACCCGTGTTTCTTATGTTTCCTGCATTGGCAGTCAGATTCTTTACCACTAGTCCCACTTAGGACGTCCTGATAGTCATATGGGTTCCCTTATTTGTAACTAGCTGCTTTGAAGGTTCTCTCTTTAACTTTAGACATTTTAATCCTAAAGTGTATTGTTGTAGGTCTCTTTGGGTTATTTTTTCCAACATTCAGTTCAGTTCAGTCACTCAGTTGTCTCCAACTCTTGGCGACATCATGAACTGCAGCATGCCAGGCCTCCCTGTCCATCACCAACTCCTGGAGTCCACCCAAACCCATGTCCACTGAATCAGGGATGCCATCCAACCATCTCATCCTCTGACGTCCCCTTCTCCTCCTGCCCTCAATCATTCCCAGCATCAGGATATTTTCAAATGAGTCAACTCTTCGCATAAGGTGACCAAAGTATTGGAGTTTCAGCTTCAACATCAATTCTTCCAATGAACACCCAGGACTGATCTCCTTTAGGATGGACTGGTTGGATCTTCTTGCAGTCCAAGGGACTCTCAAGAGTCTTCTCCAACACAACAGTTCAAAAGCATCAATTCTTCGGTTCTCAGCTTTCTTTATAGTTCAATTCTCAGATCCATACATGACTACTGGAATAACCATAGCCCTGACTAGATGGACCTTTGTTAGCAATGTCTCTGCTTTTTAATATGCTGTCTAGGTTGGTCATAACTTTCCTTCCAAGGAGTAAGCGTCTTTTAATTTCATGGCTGCAATCACCATCTGCAGTGATTTTGGAGCCCAGAAAAATAAAGTCTGACACTGTTTCCACTGTTTCCCCATCTATTTCCCATGAAGTCATGGGACCAGAGGCCATGATCTTCGTTTTCTGAATGGTGAGCTTTAAGCCAACTTTTTCACTCTCCTCTTTCACTTTCATCTTTAGTTCTTCTTCACTTTCTGCCATAAGGGTGGTGTCATCTGCATATCTGAGGTTATTGATATTTCTCCTAGCAATCTTGATTCCAGTTTGCACTTCTTCCAGCCCAGTGTTTCTCATGATGTACTCTGCATATAAGTTAAAGAAGCAGGGTGACAATATACAGCCTTGACGTACTCCTTTTCCTATTTGGAACCAGGTCTGTTGTTCCATGTCCAGTTCTAACTGTTGCTTCCTGACCTGTATACAGGTTTCTTAAGAGGCAGGTCAGGTGGTCTGGTATTCCCATCTCTTGAATAATTTTCCACAGTTTATTGTGATCCACAAGTGAAAGGCTTTGACATAGTCAATAAAGCAGAAATAGACGTTTTTCTGGAACTCTTCTTTTTTTGATGATCCAGTGGATCCAATTTGATCTCTGGTTCCTCTGCCTTTTCTAAAACCAGCTTAAACATCTGGATGTCACGGTTCACATATTGCTGAAGCCTGGCTTGGAGAATTTTGAGCATTACTTTATTAGTGTGTGAGATGAGTGCAATTGTGCGATAGTTTGAGCATTCTTTGGCATTGCATTTCTTTGGGATTGGAATGAAAACTGACCTTTTCCAGTCCTGCAGCCACTGCTGAGTTTTCCAAATTTGCTGGCATATTGAGTGCAACACTTTCACAGCATCATCTTGCAGGATTTGAAATAGCTCAACTGGGATTCCATCACTTCCATTAGCTTTGTTCGTAGTGATGCTTTCTAAGGCCCACTTGACTTCACATTTCAGGATGTCTGGATCTAGGTGAGTGATCACACCATCGTGATTATCTGGATCATGAAGATCTTTTTTGTACAATTCTTCTGTGTATTCTTACCACCTCTTTTTAATATCTTCTGCTTCTGTCAGGTCCATACCATTTCTGTCCTTTATCGAGCCCATCTTTACATTACATTATTTTTTATTTATTGTTAAATATTTTCAATTTTCAGGAAGTTTTTAGTCACGTTTACTTTTAAATTGCTGAAAACAAATAGTCCTCAAGGAGTGGGTGAGGACTCCAATTTCTGGAGGTGCTGCATTGCTACTGTTTTTGTAAGTGTGAGATTCATTACATCAGAAAATCAAAGGTCTACCTGTCCATATTAATGATCTTCAGTTATAATACATTAGTTATTAGTGAAGCATTAAAATATTTTCTGATCCCAAGAACACACTGAGCTCTCAAAAATAGTTCTCATTTGGGCACCAAAAGAAATCTTTGAGTTGACCAAAATATTTCCAAAGTTTTTCATTTTTAGTTTGAGAGTTACACATTAAAGTTTAAACAAAAAAAGTTATAAATGTATAATAATACAAATTAATAATTTTAAAAAATGTCTTAGAGGGTACTTTTATAGTATTATATGACTTTTGTAGATCCCTAAGAATCTTTTATAAATCACTTTCAGTGAAGCTTACTATCTCTTTACATGGAGACTAGGATTGGAGGCTCAGGAAGATGAGGTGTTCACATAGAGTGCTGGTTCCCAAACTCTGCTTCATGATTGTCAGGGGAACTTGTTAAAAATACAGAAATTTCAGCCCCACTCCAGCCCTACTTAATCACAGTCTTTGATGATGAGGTCTTGCATCTATAATTTTAACTGGCTTCCCAGACAATGGTAAATTATTCATACTTTATCATTGGCCTACTGATTAAAAATTCAGTTCTAGAACTCAAGCTGCATATTGATTGAGCAAAATATAAATCAATTATGTTTAAAGAGTATCTTGGGATTTTTGAATGTAAACAGTAGAGTTTTCTAGCATAAACACTAGCACTGGAGCTCTTACAGTGCACCATACTTTGGCTGCTTAATATTGAGTTCTGCAAGTGAATCCAAAATAATTTTCAAATTTGCTTATGCAAACTGAAATGTGCTGCATTCAGGTATCACTACACAGATCTGAGAATTTTATCAGTGTCATATGTTATGCAATCACTAAGGTAAAGAAACTTGGAGAGGGTAAATGCATTTATCAAAATAACATGGGTGGTAAATAACATACTGAAGATTTACATTTACAATTTTTGATTTTACTTGCAATATTTTTTCTAGTGAAACATCACATCATAATCAGATGAGGAGAAAACAAATCTTTCTATTGAGGTAGTAAAAAATTTACATAAAATTGTAATTTTGGTGATAGCAGTGAATGAGAAAGTCATGCACTTTGAGATGTTACAGTTACCCATAAAAATAA
Source organism: Bubalus bubalis (assembly GCF_019923935.1). Classification (NCBI taxonomy): domain Eukaryota; kingdom Metazoa; phylum Chordata; class Mammalia; order Artiodactyla; family Bovidae; genus Bubalus; species Bubalus bubalis. Next base: position 83,388,018 of record NC_059163.1, read on the forward strand.
TTAGTCATTCACTACATAATTGAGACATTTCTCTACTTCTCTGTGCCTCAGTGTGTTCTAGAGTGACTTAGCCATTAAGAGGAATAGCAACAAAACAACAGCCAAATATTAGCTTTAGAAAATTTTCCAGAAAGGAAAAATACATAGGTGTTTTTCTATTTATATTCACATGAAATGAATTGAAATTCATTAAGTGTCAATATGCAGTACATTATTTGGCCATATAACTGCAAATTGAAAAACTTTATGAGAATGCATAAGAATAAAATGAGTGCAATTTGTTAAAATTGAATCGAAGTGAGTATACTTCATATTGAAAAGTGTTATTTAATGGAATTAGCAATCAAGTTGTCTCTGGCAAAAGCTAAAGGGGAATTGTGCACTATGAGGAACAGGCTTGATGAAATACCTGAGAAGACACTGTGTGAAAAGGAAGGAAGAGCACACAGGACCAGAAAATCATGTGGTAAAGAAGAGCAATAGAAAGCATGAAAACATCAGTGGAACTATTTACAATCAAGCTGTATATGAAAATGAAAGCTCTTGAGAGCAAATTTGGGTTTGCTAATGTGAAAACCTATGCAATATAAACTTACAAGGAATTATTTTCAAAATGATGCATTTGCTTTAGTTAAGGTAGAGTGGAAGGGAAACACACTGTTATATTATGGCTGATGGAATGGTATTAATAACTTTCTGTAAATTATTTTCAGGACTCATTCTTTTGATTCCAAACATATGAATAGAAATAACAAGCAATATAGATCTTTTCTGTCTGGGGGAATGTGTGTGTGAAAATATGAGAAAAAGATTGCTCATTTTATTTTGCTTTTTACATACACCAAAAGATATAATTAAAACTATAATGAAGGTACAACCCACACCTTGACATTATGTCATAATGAGCAGCAAAATTATGGTCGCCATGAGAGAGGTAACAGTCAATGAATCAGAACCTACCTTCTACACATGACCTTACATTTCCCTTGTCAAGAAAATCCTGTGCCTTTTGGGATTTAGGTTTTGTTTTTGCTTGTTTTATTTATTTTTGTTTTGTTTTAATGTGAGGAACCACTGCAAATACATAGGCTTCATTTTTTTCAAATGATAATTCCTTGTTAAAAAAGTGTGACTAATAAGACCTAGGTTCTGTGATAAATATCACATGCATACTTTACACTACAGTCTTCCTTACCCATGATGAAAACCTGAACCTTCAGCAAATGAAGCGTTATTGATGATGCTCTATATCAATACATCATTTCCGCTAGTAACCTTGGTTGAAAGAGAAAAAGTAAGAGAAAGCCAGAAGTGAAAACACACACACATACTCAGAGAAATAGAAAAATTGAGACATAGCAAGGTTATCTAAAACCTGGTATATTTAACAAGATTCTGAGAAATAAAGATAGAAAATTGATTTTGAAACTGTGTGTATATAAACACGTGTGTGCATGTGTGCTCAGTCACTCAGTCATGTCCAGCTTTTTGCAACCCCATGGACTGCAGCCGGCCACTTCCTCTATCCATAGGATTTCCCAGGCAATACTACAATGGGTTGCCATTTCCTTTTCCAGGGGATCTTCCTGACCCAGGGATCAAACCCATGTCTCCTGCATTGGCAGGCAGATTCTTTACCAATGAGCCACCTTGGAAGCCATGCTGCTGCTGCTGCTAAGTCGCTTCAGTCGTGTCCAACTCCGTGCAACCCCATAGACAGCAGCCCACCAGGCTCCCCCGACCCTGGGAGTCTCCAGGCAAGAACACTGGAGTGGGTTGCCATTTCCTTCTCCAATGCGTGTAAGTTAAAAGTGAAAGTGAGGTCTCTCAGTCGTGTCCGACTCGTAGCTACTCCATGGACTGCAGCCCACCAGGCTCCTCCATCCATGGGATTTTCTAAGCAAGAGTACTGGAGTGGCTTGCCATTATAATATTTATAATATAATGTATAAGTATATTATAAAATTAAAATTGTGAAGTTACATAATGTGAAAGTCTAAAAGATGCTCTACATTGATTTTACTGACAAAAATAAATTTCTGAAGTTTGCACACATTTTGAAGATGCTCATCAAAAATTTGACTCTGACTTCAACCCCAACCTCAGTTTCTTTCAGTTCTCCGCAATACTCTTCAAAGAATTTCTCACTTCTTCCAAATCTTAATATCTATTCAAAATTACTTACCTTTGCGAACACTTAACTTTCTAGAATAAACTACCATCATTCAATTTTCTTTCAAGCACCTACTCAACTCTCCAGATTAAGATCACTTGTCATTGCTTTTTCACAGTTGGTTTCCACACATTTTATGTTGAGTGTTTTACCACAATTTATATTTATGTATATATATATATATGTCCCTTAAAATTATATCTTAGGGCTTCCCAAGTAGCACAGCAGTAAAGAATCCGCCTGCCAATGCAGCAGATGCACGAGATATGGGTTCATCACCCGAGTTGTCTGAAAGATCTCCTGGAATGGAAAATGGCCACCCACTCCCTGAATTCTTGCCTGGAAAATCTCATGGATAGAGGAGCCTGACAGGCTACAATCCATGGGGTCACAAAGAGTCAGACACAACTGAGCACACATCCTACATCTTAAAATGTATCTCATTTCCACTGTTTCTACATTCACATGTCTGCGTTTCTCTTCCTGCCTCATGACCAGCTTCTCAATCAATTATCTTGTTTCCAGTCAAGCTAGTTTTATTCAATTTTCAAAGAATTTCATTGTCTTTATTGTTTTATTTCACCCAACTATTTTCTCTGCTTCAACTCTTTTTGTTTTGTTTTGTTTTTCATAATAACCCATCCCACATTGATTGCTCTGTCTCTCATCTTATCATTTGGTTTTTAGCATAAATGTGAATTTTCTCCAGGAAATTTTCTCCCTTATGTAATTCTGAAAAAAGACTAAACTTTCCCTATAATCACACACTACTAGAATTGCTTATTTCAGTCTAATGGCCTCAGCCAGACATTTTTAACACTTGTAAAATGGTGTCTTCTAAATTGTTCACTATTTTATGTACTGACTTTCCAGCATGGTGCCTGATCTAATTACATTTGCTAAAAATATCTTGTAGTAAGATTTCCATATACACATACACTAGCTCACTAATGCAAAAATGATCTATGGCATTAGGTGATGGAAGCATTTGCTTAATAAGTATTTTAGTAAATCATTTAGGAGTATACCTCCTAGAATAATAAATACTCACTGAGTTTAGATCCTGGTCCATCATATATAATTTTAATGTTCAACAACTTATCTCTTTTTCCTCTCTATCATCACCTGTAACATTATATTATCAACATCATAAGGCTATCTTAAAGATTAACTGAGATAATCCATGTCTATCATTTAGCAAAAAAAAAAAAAAAAAAACAAACAACTAGTAGACACACACACACACACACACACACATGGTAGATAATATTCGTTGTTGTTGTTCAGTTGCTAAGTCATGTCTGACTCTGCCACCCCATGGACTGCAGCATGCCAAGCTTCCCTGTCCTTCACTATCTCGTGGAGTTTGCTCAAATGAGTTGGTGATGCTATCTAACCATCTAATCCTTTGCTGCCCCATTCTCCTTTTGTCTTCAGTCTTTCCCAGCATCAGGGTCTTTTCCAATGAGTTGCTCTTTGCATCAGGTACCAAAGTATTGGAACTTCAGCTTCAGCATCAGTCCTTTCAATGAATATTCAGTTTGATTTCCTTTAGAATTGACTGGTTTAATCTCCTTGCTGTTCAAATTAGTCTCAAGAATCTTCTCCAGCACCATTATTTGAAAGCATCAATTTGAAAGCATGATGGACTCAATAATAAAATTGAAAAATCAATCTAAAAAGTGGAGAAAGGAAGAGGATGTCATATAAGAATTTTAATACCATGAGAGAAATGAACTCATTAAGCCATAGGATTTGGAGATGATGAGACTGATATTGTGATGCTGTCTGTATCCCTGAGGAATAGTACAAATATCCAGACATCTGAGCCTTGTCTGGTGGGAGGTGGGTGCAAGTTAAATGAATAGAGCTGAAATGTAAAAGCATATGGGTCGTGTTCTGCAGGAACACCACATGCTATTCTAATCCTAGGCTGGCAAGTGGCATGAAAGGGCCCAGACATACCTGGGGCTACAGATGCAGGTAGAGAAGTGTTTGAGAGGCGGGTGTGTAGAGAGGTGTTTGGGTTTGAAATGAGCAGGGCACAGAGTAAGAGGTCTTGGTAGCTCAAGTCAATAGTGGGGCCAGGACATGAGTTTTAATTTCTGCCACGAAACCAAAAGCCAGGTGGGACAAACAGAATCAGTACAGAGGCTAGTAAAAACCTGATAGATAGGGGCAAAAGAGAAAGGTTTGAAAATGTCTCCAGTGTCCAAATGCAATGCAAAAGAAAATGAAGGACATGCGTATTTTCTGAAAATGACTATATCTACAAACAGAATAAACTAAGAAACCAACAGTAACTTTTTATTAATTTTTAAACAAATTTTTCTTTGGAGAACTGGACCCTCAAATATAGGTTTATAATTATTGTCATTTACTCATATGCATATTTACTTACTTTATCATTATGGTTTGGTGAGTTTTTCCAGCTTTATTGAGATATATTTGACATATAACATCATGTAAGTTTAAGGTTTTATGAATTGTTTATTTGATACTCTTATACAGTGGCTCAGCTGGTAAAGAATCCGCCTGAAATGCAGAAGACCAGGCTTCAATCCCTGGGTTGGGAAGATCCCCTGGAGAAGGGAAAGGCTACACATGACAGTATTCTGGCCTAGAGAATTCCATGGACTATGTAGTCCATGGGATAGCAAAGAATTGGACACGACTGAACGACTCTCACTTCACTTTACTTCATACAGTACAAAATGATTATAATCGTAGAGTTAGCAAGTATCTTTGACAAAGGAGGAGGCAAGAATATACAATGGATTAAAGACAATCTCTTTAACAAGTGGTACTGGGAAAACTGGTCAACCACTTTTAAAAGAATGGAACTAGAACACTTTCTAACACCATACACAAAAATAAACTCAAAATGGATTAAAGATCTAAAAGTAAGACCAGACTATAAAACTCCTAGAGGAGAACATAAGCAAAACACTCTTCGACATAAATCACAGCAGGATCCTCTATGACCCACCTCCCAGAATATTGGAAATAAAAGCAAAAATAAACAAATGGGACCTAATTAACCTTAAAAGCTTCTGCACATCAAATGAAACTATTAGCAAGGTGAAAAGACAGCCTTCAGAATGGGAGAAAATAATAGCAAATGAAGCAACAGACAAACAACTAATCTCAAAAATATACAAGCAACTCCTACAGCTCAATTCCAGAAAAATAAATGACCCAATCAAAAAATGGGCCAAAGAACTAAATAGACATTTCTCCAAAGAAGACATACAGATGGCTAATAAACACATGAAAAGATGTGCAACATCACTCATTATCAGAGAAATACAAATCAAAACCACTATGAGGTACCATTTCACACCAGTCAGAATGGCTGCGATACAAAAGTCTACAAGTAATAAATGCTGGAGAGGGTGTGGAGAAAAGGGAACCCTCTCACACTGTTGGTGGGAATACAAACTAGTACAGCCACTATGGAGAACAGTGTGGAGATTCCTTAAAAAACTGAAACCAGACCTGCCTTATGACTCAGCAATCCCACTGCTGGGCATACACACCGAGGAAACCAGAAGGGAAAGAGACACATGTACCCCAATGTTCACTGCAGCACTGTTTATAATAGCCAGGACATGGAAGCAACCTAGATGTCCATCAGCAGATGAATGGATAAGAAAGCCGTAGTACATATACACAATGGAGTATTACTCAGCCATTAAAAAGAATACATTTGAATCAGTTCTAATGCAGTGGATGAAACTGGAGCCGATTATACAGAGTGAAATAAGCCAGAAAGAAAAACATCAATACAGTATACTAATGCATATATATGGAATTTAGAAAGATGGTAATGATAACCCTCTATGGAAGACAGCAAAAGAGACACAGATGTCTAGAACAGTTTTTTGGACTCTGTGGGAGAGGGAGAGGGTGGGATGATTTGGGTGAATGGCATTGAAACATGTATAATATCATATATGAAATGAATCGCCAGTCCAAGTTTGATGCATGATACTGGATGCTTGGGGCCGGTGCACTGGGACGACCCAGAGGGATGGGATGGGGAGGGAGGTGGGAGGGTGGTTCAGGATGGAGAACATGTGTATACCCATGGCAGATTCATGTTGATGTATGGCAAAACCAATACAATATTGTAAAGTAACTAACCTCCAATTAAATAAATTTATATTTAAAAAATTTTTTGAAGAAGAAAGAAATAGTGGAAAACAACAATATGGGAAAGACTAGAGATCTCTTCAAGAAAAGTAGAGATACCAAGGGAACATTTCATGCAAAGATGGGCCCAATAAAGGACAGAAATGGTATGGATCTAACAGAAGCAGAAGACATTAAGAAGAGGTGGCAAGAATACACAAAAGAACTATACAATAAAGATCTTCATGAACCAGCTAATCAAGATGGTATGATCACTCACCTAGAGCCACACATTTTAGAATGTGAAGTCATGTGGGCCTTAGGAAGCCTCACTGCTAACAAAGCTAGTGGAGGTGATGGAATTCCAGTTGAGTTATTTCAAATCCTAAAAAAGGATGCTGCCAACATGCTGCACTCAATATGCCAGCAAATTTGGAAAACTCAGCAGTGGCCACAGGACTTGAAAAGGTCAGTTTTCATTCCAATCCCAAAGAAAGGCAATGCCAAAGCATGCTCAAACTACCACAAAATTGCACTCATCTCAAACACTAGTAAAGTAATGCTCAAAATTTTCCAAGCCAGGCTTCAACAGAATGCGAACCATGAATGTCCAGATGTTCAAGCTGGATTTAGAAAAGGCAGAAGAACCAGACATCAAATTGCCAAAATCTGTTGAATCAATCATTGAAAAAGCAAGAATTCCAGAAAAACATCTATTTCTGCTTTATTGACTATGCCAAAGCCTTTGACTGTGTAGATCACAACAAACTATGGAAAATTCTTAGAGATGGGAATAGCAGACCACCTGACCTGCCTCTTGAGAAATTTGTATGCATGTCAGGAAGCAACAGTTAGAAATGTACATGGAACAACAGACTGGTTCCAAATAGGAAAAGGAGTATGTCAAAGCTGTATATTGTCACCCTGCTTATTTAACTTATATGCAGAGTATATCACCAGAAATGCTGGGCTGGATGAAGTACAAGATGGAAACAAGATTGACAGGAGAAATATGAATAACCTCAGATACACAGATGATACCACCCGTATATCAGAAAGCAAAAAAGAACTAAAGCACCTTTTGATGAAAGTGAAAGAGGACAGTGAAAAAGTTGGCTTAAAACTCAACGTTCAATGCCATTCTCCCAAAATTAAAAAAAAAAAAACAAAAACAAAAACAAAAAAAAAAAAAAAAAAAAAAAACTCAACGTTCAGAAAACTAAGATCATGGCATCTGGTCCTATCACTTCATGGCAAATAGATGGGGAAACAGTGACAGACTTTATTTTTTGGGGCTCTAAAATCACTGGTGATGGTGACTGCAGCAGGGAAATTAAAAGATGCTTACTCTTTGGAAGGAAAGTTATGTCCAACCTAGACATCATGTTAAAAATCAGAGACATTACTTTGCCAACAAAGGTCCATCTAGTCAAGGCTATGGCTTTTCCAGTAGTCATGTATGGATATGAGAGTTGGACTGTAAAGCAAGCTGAGTGTGGAATTGATGCTTTTGAACTGTGGTGTTCAAAAGACTCTTGAGAGTCCCTTGGACTGCAAGGAGATCCAACCAGTCCATCCTGAAGGAAATCAGTCCTGAATATTCATTGGAAGGACTGATGCTGAAGCTGAAACTCCAATATTTTGGGCACCTGAGGTGAATAATTGACTCATTTGAAAAGACCCTGATGCTGGGAAAGATTGAAGGTGGGAGGAGAAGGGGACAACAGAGGATGAGATGGTTGGATGGCATCACCGCTTCAATGGACATGAGTTTGAATAGACTCTGGGAGTTGGTGATGGACAGGGAGGCCTGGTGTGCTGCAGTTCATGGAGTCACAAAGAGTCAGACATGACTGAGCGACTGAACTGAACTGAACAACTAACACCTGCATTGTCATGTAATTACCTTTTCTGTTTAGTGGTAAGGACTTTCAGGTACACTCTCTTAGCAATTTTCAAGTGTATAATACATATTTTTAGTTATAATCACTATACTGTACTTATTCATCTTATAACCAATTTTTGTGCTCTGTGACCAACTTCTCCCCTTTTTCCTCACTCTGTTGCCCCTGGTAACCACCAAGTTCTTTCATAATACTGAAAAGAAGTTTCATTTAAATCCATCTGAGTTGTAAGTTAAATTAGATTGTACTGATCATTTGTAGACCATAACGATCATGTTGTAACAAAGCAAAAAGACTAACATCTAAGTGGATGACAGAAAATAACTTTTCACCCTGTTATCTTGGCAGGCTAATTGGAAACTTCTGCCAGAAACTACTAGAGAAATGGACTGAGTCAGTAGTGCTGGTAGGGAAGGGATAATGCCTGTGTGAGTGCCAAGTCTCTTCCACTGTGTCTGAGTCTGTGCCATCCTATGGACTGTAGCCTCCCATGTTCCTCTATCCATGGGATTCTCCAGGCAAGAATACTCAGGTGGGTTGCCATGGTCTCCTCCAGGGGATCTTCCTGATCCAGGGATTGACCTTTCATCTCTATGTCTCCTGCATTGGCAGGTGGGGTCTTTACCATACCCGCTACATGAGAAACACAAGGGATACCAGGGAGGATACAAATGGGGCAAGGCCCCATATTCTTGCAGGAGGTCACAGAGCAGAGTATTCTGTAACCAACACTGTACCACCATGGAAAATGAAGCATTCTTGCCTTTGACCTAAGTTGTTTCATTCATCTTTTATTGTGTAATTGCCAGCTATGCCTTGAATAGCTGTTTATGAATATTATGCCAAGATTTTCTCAGAACTCAATATAGGTACTCAATATAAGTATTGTATCCTACAAAATTCTTCAATAGTTTCTTTTTATTTATAGTGTATACTGTTACTTACGTGAAAACATCTACCTGACACAAGATAAAAGCATTTGCCCTCATTGCGTTTTAGTAACACCGTGTCCCTTTGTGTTATAGCCACAGTACATTTGTACTACCTTTGGTACAAAATACCAATATTTTTCTGCATAACATACTTGATTTTATGGTCTAAATTGCCACAAACCAGATATCATTCTTCTCAAAACATACACATTCATTTAGCTATCTATGTAAAATGATTTTATTTAGAAAACCCTATGAAATTAATATGAATTTAAAATAAAGTACTAACAAGTATATGTTTTGCATTTTAATATGCATTTACATTTGGAATAGGAACTATGGAACATGGAAGTTATATTTCTGTAAAGAAAAATATATTGAAGGCCATAAAGATTTTAACATTTTTAATAATCAGAAAAAAATGCAAACACCCACATAGAAAAATATAAGCAAATAATTAGGTAATACACAGAGAATAAAATACTATTAAGCAAATTAAAAAAGTCTAGTTCACATAGTAAATTACTGGCAATGTTTTAGTAAGATGCATATTCTCTTTCTGTTCAGATTTCTTCCCATTATATTTTATTATCATCTCTTCTGTAATTACTCAAGTTATCTATTTGTGTGGGGAGTAATAGACTCAGCCGTATAATATGCTTATGTATGATTTTTTAAGTACTTTTTGCTCTTTCAGAAAATTATTTTAATCTAGCATAAATACATTTATCAGTTCTTAGGAAATGGTTGGTTCAAATACACCAAACAATTTACCATACATTCATGATATTTAAAAGTCTGCAATTTCTTGAGTTATCAAAAAGATGGAATGCTGTTTTGCAAAGTATAAGGATTAAAATAATTAAGTGGTTTAGCTCTCAATTTCTGTAAAAAAAATTAATATGAGTTGTAATATTCTCATGCACAAAAGAATTACACAGATTCAGACAGTTACACATTCATTCAATCTTATTACAATGCATAAAATTATCAAAATTAAATTTTAGTTATTAATTTTGAACTTAATATATTTAGCTTTTATGTTAAATGTAAAGCTCTTTCTTCTAAAGCAGTCATCAAATTCTATATCAATGCATTATAACAGATGATTGTTGACTTTAATCCAAATACATCTACACAATAAGTTTTTTATATAACTTGCTAATATTCACTTTGTGAGCTAATTACATTGTGTCAGAATAAAATCTAACTTGCAAACATTTACATAATATAAAATCATTTTCTGTTTCAATAAGTGGTATTATAGTTTTTTGGTTCAACTTGCTATTGCAAAAACACTGTGATTTTTAATTTTGCACAATTTTAATTATTTTAAAATATTAATTCAACTGAAATGTACTCGGGGACCTTGAATACCATTGACAGAAATGCTTTCAGAAAATAATATGTGTACCCATTTATGAAAATTGACTCATAAGTACTTAGTTTGAGTGGATCTTTGAATGCTTAACATACAAACTTAGCTTTTAAAAGTTATTCTAACATTTCTTTCTCTTTTTAAAAATTTTTAATTGACTTTTTAATTGAAGGATAATTGTTTTACAGAATTGTGTAGGTTTTTGCCATACATCAACATGAATCAGCCATAGGTATATATACATCCCTTCCCTCTCACCTTCCTCGCCATCCCACCCCTCTAGGTTAATACAGAGCCCCAGTTTGAGTTCCCTGAGTCATACAGCAAATTTCCATTGGCTATCTATTTAACATGTGGTAATGTAAGTTTCCATGTTACTCTCTCCATACATCCTACCCTCTCCTTCCTCTCCCCTGCATCATGTTCATAAGTGTGCTCTCTATGTCTGTGTATCCATTGCTGCCCTGCAAATAATTTCATCAGTACCATCTTTCTAGATTCCATATATATGTGTTAGTATATGATAGTTGTTTTTCTGACTCACTTAACTCTGTATAATAGGCTCTAGGTTCACCCACCTCATTGGAATTGACTCAAATGTGTTCATTTTTATGGCTGAGCAATATTCCATTGCATATATATACCACAGCTTCTTTACCTATTCATCTGTCAATGGATATCTAGGTTGCTTCCATGTTCTAGCTACTATAAATAGTGCTTCAGTGAACACTGGGGTACATATGTCTTTTTCAATTTTGGTTTCCTCAGGGTATATACCTAGGAGTGGGATTACTGGGTCATATGGTGGTTTTGTCCTAGTTTTTTAAAGAATCTCCATACTGTCTACCATAGTGACTATAACAATTTGCATTTCCCACCAACAATGCAAGAACGTTCCCTTTTCTCCACACCCTCTCCAGCATTTATTGTTTGTAGAATTTTTTATGATGGCCATTCTGACTGGTGTGAGATGATATCTCATAATAGTTTTGATTTGTACTATTTTCTTTAATTTTATTGGAGTACAGTTGTTTTACAATTCTGTGTTAGTTTCAGGTATACAGCAAAGTGATTCAGTTATACACACACACACACACACACACACACACACAAACATATTCATTTTTTTTCAGATTCTTTTCCCATGTAACACAATAATGTAAAGCAATTATCCTCCAATTAAAAATAAATTTAAAAAACCTCAATAGGTATACTGGGTGAAGACAGAGAAAGATATCATTATCAATCATACACAGAATCTAATTTTTTTAAATGATGCAAATAGATGTATTCATAAAACAGAAATAGGCTCAAGTATTTAAAAAACAAAGTTATGGTTCTCAAAGGAAGAACACTGTGGGGGAGGGACAAATTAGAAGGTTGGGATTAACGCACATACACTGCTGTTTAGTTGCTAAGTCATGTCCAACACTTTAGTGAACCCCTGGACTGTAGCCCACTAGGCTCCCCTTTCCATGGGATTTCCCAGGCAAGAACACTGGATTGGGATGCCATTTCCTTCTCCAGGGGATCTTCCCACAATACTAAATATAAAATAGATAACCATCAAAGATCTCCTGAATAGCACAGGTATCTCTACTCAATATCCTGTAACAATCTATGTGGGAAAAGAATCTAACATTTGTTTTTAAAAGGAACACTTAAACAATGTCTGTACATTAACCAGCTTGTTAGTATAACACTTAACACACACACACACACACACATATATATTATAATTAAGAAATATTTCAAGTATCTAAACATTTATTTGTTATTCTATCACAGAAAACATATTCCTAATATTAACCATCATTATGCTTAGATAATACATTTCTCTTTAATAAAATTCCATATATATCCACATACTTCAAGACCGCTATAGTTTAGAAAAATAGTACTAAGACTGGACACAATATTTGGCAGAAGAACAATCATTGTAAGATATAATGGAAAGTCCTATGTGTACAGGAAAAACATATTCAAATTTAAAATGTTTACTTTTCTGAAGTAAAATTGAATTTAAGGACAGATTTGAATCTTGGAAAATTATTGAAAAATAAATAGTACTTTATTAAAATGTCATGTTTTTAATGATTGGACTTAAGCAATGAAAGCTGAATTCATTGTCACAGGAAAAATAGAAGAAAACTTTATTTTCCCCTAATATAAGCTTCTAAAGAGTAACTATCATTTAACTCCTTCACTTAAAAGCTCAAAACTAGGATGAAAATATATGGGAAAGATAAGTAAAATATGTAGGCTTTAGGAAATCCTATAAAGAATAAAATGTTTAGCTTGTGAAGTTGTACAAAGTAGATGAAAATGATAAAATCAGGCACGCCTCCTGGTTCTTCATGGCACCAGTAATGAAGTAATGCTACCACTCTGATCTGATTAAAATAAGTTGTAGAGAATACTTGTATTAAAATATTTAAAATTATCAGCTGCTAATTTTCAAAAAATGTGGAATAGAAAATATATGACATCACTCTGGTTTTCTCTAACTTGATACAAAAACAAAAAATTTTAAGGATTAGAAAATTAAAAGCAGAATTTATTTAACATGCAAAAATCATTAACTAAGACAAAAAATATTATCAACCAAAAATGACTCTGTTTAGCTTTATAACATGCAAAGTTAAATCCAGGACAACTGTCAGTTTTTAGGACAAAATCTCCAATGTACAGTCCCCCAACCTATATTGTACTAGAGCTTGAGATGAGGCATTAAACAGCAATACAGGATTAAGCATAAGGAGACCTGAATTTTAGGTACACAGTTGTCATGTACTAGGAGTGTAAACACCATCAAATTGTACAGACCCTTGGCTTTATAAAAACTAGGAATAAGGTCAGCACTTCAGGATCCTTGTGAGGATGGAACAAAATAATATATGGATAATATATAAAGGATGACATACCATGACTAAGTGGGGTTTACCCCAGGGATGCAAGGATTTTTCAGTATCCATAAATCAATTGATGTGATCTGCCACATTAACAAATTAAAGGATAAAACCATATAATCATCTCAATAGATGCAGACAAAACTTTGACAAAATTCAACATCCATTCATAAAAAAAAAAAACAAACAAAAAAAAACAACTCTCCAGAAAGGGAGCATAGAGGGAACATTGCTATTGCTAAGTCACTTCAGTCGTGTCTGACTCTGTGCGACCCCATAGACAGCAGCCCACCAGGCTCCCCCGACCCTGGGATTCTCCAGGCAAGAACACTGGAGTGGTTTGCCATTTCCTTCTCCAATGCATGAAAGTGAAAAGTGAAAGGGAAGTCTCTCAGTCGTGTCCGACCCTTAGCGACCCCTTGGACTGCAGCCTTCCAGGCTCCTCCGTCCATGGGATTTTCCAGGCAAGAGTACTGGAGTGGGGTGCCATTGCCTTCTCCGTAGAGGGAACATACTTCAACATAATAAAGGACATATATATAACAAACCACAGCTCACATCATACTTAATAATTAAAAGTCAAAAGCATTTCCTCTAACATTACACTGCCCATGCTCAACAGTTTCATTAACATGGTATCGGAAGTTCAAACCACAGCAATCAGACAAGAAGAAAAAAAAATAATAATAATAAAATGGATCAAAATTGGGAAGGAAAAAATGAAATTGTCACTGCTTGCAGATGACATAATGCTATGCATAGAAAATCCTAAAGATGCCACCAGAAAACCACTAGAGCTCATCAATGAAATGTGTAAAACTGCAAGATTCAAAATTAATATACAGAAATCTATTGCATTTCTACGCTAACAGTGAAATATCAGAAAGAGAAATTAAGAAGACAATTCTGTTTATAATTGAATTAAAAATAACAAAATATCTAGGAATAAACCTACCTATGGAAGTAAACCTACCTATGTACTCAGAAAACTATAAGACACTAATGAAAGATACTGAAGATGACACAAAGAGATGGAAAGATATACTGGGTTCATGCACTGGAAGAAATGATATTGTTAAAATGACTGTACTACCCAAAGCAATCTAAAGATTCAATGCAATTTCTATCAAAATAAAAAGAAAAAATTTTTTCACAGAACCAAAACAAATAATTTTAAAATTGGTATGGAAACACAAAAATAGCCAAAATAGCCAATGCAATCTTGGGAAAGAACAGAGCTGAAGGAATCACATTCCCTGTCTTCTGACTCCAGTATAAAGCTATAGTAATGAAAATAGTATGCTACTGGCACAAAACAAATGCATAAATCAATGGAACAGAATACACAGCCCAGAAATAAATCCATGCACTTACAGTCAATTAATCTATGATAAAGGAGGCAAAAATATACAATGGAAAAAAGATAGCCTCTTCAATAGGTGGTGCTGGTAAATCTGGACTGCTACATATGTGATAAAGCATGAAATTAGTACATTTTCTCAAAACATATACACAAATTAGTTCAAAATGGATTAAAGACCTAAATGAAAGAGTGGAAGCTATAAAACTCCTAGAAGAAAATATAGGCAAAATACTCTTTGACAGAAGTCAAGGCAATATTTCTTTTGAGCTGTATCCTAAGACAGAGGAAACAAAAATAAAGATGTGGGGCCTAATTAAACTTAAAAGCTTTTGCACAGCAAAGGAAACCACTGACAAAATGGAAAGACATGTATAGAACAGTCTTTTGGACTCTGTGAGAGAGGGAGAGGGTGAGATGATTTGGGAGAATGGCATTGAAATATGTATAATATCATATATGAAACGAGTCACCAGTCCAGGTTCGATGCACGATACTGGATGCTTGGGGCTGGTGCACTGGGACGACCCAGAGGAATGGTATGGGGAGGGAGGAGGGAGGAGGGTTCAGGATGGGGAACACGTGTATGCCTGTGGTGGATTCATTTTGATATATGGCAGAACCAATACAATATTGTAAAGTTTAAAACAAATTAAAAAAAAAGAAACTGTATTTCTAAGATAATTAAAAAAAAAGAAAAAAGAAAAGACAACCCACTGAACGGGAGAAAATATTTGCCAATGATATGACCATATTTGACTATGTCTGTATGGTCAAAGCTATGGTTTTTCCAGTAATCGTATATGGATGTGAGAGTTGGATCATAAAGAACACTGAGCACTGAAAGATTGACACTTTTGAACTGTGATGTTGGAGAAGACTCTTGAGAATCCCCTGGACAGCAAGAAGATCAAGCCAATTAATTCTAAAGAAAATCAAACCTGAATATTCATTGGAAGGACCGATGCTGAAGCTGAAGCTCCAATACTTTGGCCCAGAGTTCCAATAATTTTGTGAAGAGCTGACTCACTGGAAAAGACCCTGATGCTGGGAAAGATGGAAGGTAGGAGGATAAAAGGATGTCAGAGAATGAGATGGTTGGATGGCATCACTGATTCAATGGCCATGAGTTTGAGCAAGTTCCTGGAGATGGTGAAGGACAGGGAATCTTGGTATGCTGCAGTCCATGGTGTCACAAAGAGTCAGACATGACTGAGTGACTGAAAAACAACAACTGTGGTCAATAAAGGTTTAATATGTGAAATATGTAAACAATTCATATAACTCAATATCAAAACAAAACAAAAAGCAATTAAAAATGGGAAAAAGACCTGAACAGACATTTCTTTCCAGTGAAGATATGAAGATGGCCAACAGGCACATGAAAAATTGCTCAACATCACCAATCACCAGAGAGATGCAAATCAAAACCACAATGTGAAACCAACTCATACCTGTCAGAATTGTTATCCTCAAAAATTTTATAAACAACAAATGTTGGATAAGATGTGGAGAAAATTGAATCCTTGTACACAGTTGCTGGAAATGTAAATTAGTGCTGCCGCTATGGAAAACACTACATAGGCTTCTCAAAAAACTAATAATGGAACCATTGTGTGATCCAGAAATTCCTCTCCTGGATATGTAACTAAAGAAAGTAAAAAATAATTTTGAAAAGACTCATACATTCCAATGTTCATAGATGCAATATTTACTACAGCCAAGAGATGGAAGCAAACTAAATTTCCATCAACAGATGAACTGATAAAGAAGAGGTGGTTTATTTTTACAATGGAATACTACTCAATCATGAAAAATAATGGCATTTTCTCCTTTGCAAGAATATGGATAAACCTGGAAGATACTATGCTTACTGAAACAAGTCAGACAGAGAAAGTCAACTACTGTATGTTATCAACTTACATGTGTAATCTAAAAAATAAAATACATCAGTGAATAAAAAAAATAAAAATAAACAGACTTACAGATGCAGAGAACCAATTAGTGGTTACCAGAGGAAAGAGGGGGAAGGGTGAAGAAACAAGATAGGGTGAGAGGACTAGAGGTACAAACTACTATGTGCAAAATAATCAAGTTATCAGGATATATTATATAGCTCAGGGAATGTAGCCAATATTTTATAATAACTAGAAATGCAGTAAAATCTATAAAAATTCTGAGTCAATATGTTGTACACCTGAAATTAATATAGGATTGTAAATCAACTATACTTCAATTTTAAAAAGAACAAAAAAGTTTAAAAAATAAGTATTATTTTTAAGGAAGGAGAAAAAAACAAACTTAGCTCAGTGTCTGACAATTCTAACTATCCCTAAATGGTAGCCATTCTTTGCCCCAAGTCACCAACATAAGTCCAAAGCCTATAATAAAAGCCCCTCCTTACTCTCTCATTGAAATACCTTACAGGTCTACATTCAGTGTGATATTTATTGCTGTAAGTGATATATTAATAGTAGTAATAATATTAGTATTATTTAGATTGGTTCAAAAGTAATTGCTGTTTTGCCTTGTTGAAATTTGCTGTTGGATATTGAAATACCTTCTTAAATAAATGTAGTTATGTTATACAGCATTTAATGTGCATTTCTTACTTTATGTTTTTTTTGCCAATGACATTTCTTGCTGTTAATTTTCTATTAATTTTAGACTATGGAAATGATGTTAGACAAAAAGCAAATTCGAGCAATTTTCTCATTAGAGCTCAAATGGGTCATAAAACAGCAGAGATAACTTGCAACCTCAGCCGACCACACATTTGGCCCAGGAACTGTTAATGAATGCAGTGCAGTGGTGTTTCATCACAGTACAGTGGCCAGCCATTGCAAGTTGACAATGATCAGTTGAGAGGATCACTGAAGCTGATCCTCTTACAATTGCATGAGAAGTTGCTGAAGAGCTCATCTACAATTCTATGGTCATTTGGCATTTGAAGCAGATTGGAGAGGTGAAAAACCTCAATAAGTGGGTGCCTCATGAACTGACTGTAAATCAAAAAAATTCATCATTTTGAAATGTCATCTTCTCTTATTATATGCAACAACAGTAAACTGTTTCATGGATTGTGATATGCAATGAAAAGTGGATTTTACAACTGGCAACAACCAGCTCAGTGGTTGGACTAAGAAGAAGTTCCAACGCACTACCCAAAGCCAAACTTGGGCAAAAAAAAAAAAAAAAAAAAAAAAAAAAAAAAAAAAAAAAAAGGTCACAGTTACTGTTTGGCAGTCTGCTGCTTCTCTGATCTACTACCGATTTCTGAATCCCAGAGAAACTATTACATATGAGAAGTATGCTCAACAAATCAATGAGATGCACCAAAAACTGCAATGCCTTCAGCCAACATTGGTTAATAGAAAGGGCCCAATTTTTCTCTATGACAAGCCCGATCACACATCACACAACAAACGCTTCAAAATTTGAACAAATTAGGCTACAAAGTTTTTCCTCATCTGCCATATTCACCTAACCTCTAGCCAACCATCTACGACTTCTTCAAGCACCCCCATAACTTTTTGCACGAAAAACACTTCCACAACCAGCAGGGGGCAGAAAATGTTTTCCAAGAGTTCATCAAATCCCCAAGGACAAATTTTTATGCTATAGGAATGAACAAACTTATTTCTCACTGGCAAAATCTTGATTGTAATGGTTCTTATTTTGATTAATAAAAACATGTTTAAACCTAGTTATAATCATTTAAATTTCATGATCCAAAACTGCAATTACCTTTCACAACCTAAAATAGTTCCACAGATATATTTTGGTTGTCTTCGATGGGAGAGAATGCGCAGTTACATCATAATTCTTTATCAATTATGTTCTCAAAGCTATGTAGTCAACTGGTAAATCCTCCCCTGAGAACTCATACCACGTTCATGCCGTCAATATAGCAAAAAAAAAAAAAAAAAATCACACAGTATTTTAATTCTTCACTTGACTGTCTCCTCTCTACTGGATTAAATCTATTCAAAGTCAGTGTTTTTTATTCTTACATCCTCAAAAACTACCTGGACTAGTGTAGTCACTCTTAGATGATTTGTAAATGAATGAATATTCTTGAATTACCTCTTAAGATTTCTATTTTAAACCTGTCTGCTAAAGTAACTATGGCCTCAAAACTTTTCCTTAGAGAATAGTGTTAGAATACAGCAAACATTTTTTTCTATTAGTCATTTATTTTCTTGTAAGCATAGACTGTAGCTTGTACATTTTATGTGAAAATGTGTATTCCATGAGATAGTGATAATTGAATTTTAAATCTTTTTTTGCCCATTTGAAAATTACAACTTATTATATTTGTATATACAGGTGGTGCTAGTAGTAAAGAATCCACCTGCAATGCAGGAGCCACAGGAGATGTAGATTTGATCCCTTGGTGGGAAGGATTCCCTGGAGAATCCCCTACTCCAGAATTCTTGCCTGAAAAATTCCATGGACACAGGAGCCTGGAGGGCTATAGTCCATTGGGTCACAAAGACTTGGCTATAATTTAGCAAGAAAAAATTATGGAAGGAAAGAGACAGAGGGGGAGAGAGAGAGGGCTGGATGGGTAGAGGGAAAAAAGTAACTAGAAATATGTTGAGACTGAAACTGAGAGCTCAGTAAAATACAAGGTGACTAGGAGATTGGAATAAGACAACTGAGGATGAAGGCTTTAATGTCATATACAAATGACATGGGAGTGAACAAAGGTCACAGGGAGTTAAAAGATAGACTGGAAAACATGGATGTTTGGGGGGGCGGAAAGGAAATTTTCTGGCAAAGGAAAGGAGTTTGGGGAAGATACTGTGAGGAACATGAGAACACATGATTGAATTCATTTTGGTCACTTTAGAATGGATCGCCAGAGGACAAGAGAAAGGATAGAGGTGGGAGAAAGTAGAGTTGGACAAATCAGTGGACAAAAACTAATCAACATAGAAATTATGGTATTTAAAAGATTATATGTCACTATATGGAGAATATTTTATTTGTGATAAGGATGATAGAAATTAATGGAATTGTGTAACCAATGAATGTTAATGTTTCATCTGCATGGCCAGATGGCCAGATAATGTTGAAGAACAGATGTGATTAACAAGTCTGTATCACTTGCTAATGGTAGCAAATAAAATCATGATACAGAATGTTCTTTATTTTCCCTGAAGGAATTTCTCCCCGGATAGTTCAGATGATGTTCAAAACAGATCTTAAAATTAACTCATGCTGATATAAATGGCATCATATTTTTAAAGTTCTCACTTAGGTAATATCAACTATTGTCAACCATTACTAAGAAAAAATTCAAACATGGTATGATTTAAGTTTCACCTTTCACCATTATGATTTAGAATTTATGTGAACACAAATGCATTAACTATAAATGCTGATCATATACCCTTTGACAATTAACCTGCAAATATTCTATTTTGTTTTTCCTTATATTATTAAGTGAAAGAAGCTAGTCTGCAAAAACACTACTTGATTCCAATTTATTAATAATCATTAAAATGCAAAAATATAGAGGTGATAAACACATCAGTGGTTGTGATCAGGCTGAGACTGGGGTTGGGGTGGCATGAAGGTGAATGAGTGAAGCACAGGAAATATTTTAGGACAACAAAGTTATTGTGCTTCATATACAATAGTGACAAAATATATTATTTTCCCAAAACTCATAAACTTTATATCACAGAGAATAAATTGCAATATATGTTAATTAAAAATTAAATAGTCATGAGATACAAGAATAAATGTCAGAAATCTTAAAAGAGTTTCATTAAGCTAAAATCACAATGTCAGCAGGCATTCATTATTTTTGAGGCCCATGGAGAGGATCTGTTTCTTTGCCTTTTCTGACTTCTAGAAGCTACCCGAGTCCTTCAATCATGGCCTCTTCAAAGCCAGAAGTGAATCATTTTCCAGTCTCTCTCTGACTCTGATCCTTCCAACTCTCTCCTGAAAAGTCAATATACTGGGCCTATGCAGAATATCCAAGGTAATATGTATATATTAAGATCTTTAGAGATGGCAATATCAGACCACCTTACCTGTCTCCTAAGAAACCTGTATGCAGGTCAAGAATAAAGAGTTAGAACCGGACATGGAAAAACAGACTGGTTCAAAATTGGGCAAGAAGTACATCAAGGCTGTATATTGTACCCTACTTACTTAACTTATATGCAGAGTACATCAAGAAAAATGCTAGGCTGGATGAACCAAAAGCTGGAATCAAGATTGCTGGGAAAACTATCAATAACCTCAGATATGCAGATGATACCACTCTAAAGGCAGAAATGCAAGAGGAGCTAAAGAGCCTGTTGATGAAGGTGAAAGAAAAGAGTGAAAAAGCTGTTTTCTTAAAACTCAACATTCAAAAAATGAAGATCATGGCATCCCGTCCCGTAATGTCATGGCAAATAGATGGGGAAACAATAAAACAGTGAAAGATTTTATTTTCTTGGACTCCAAAATCACTGCAGATAGTGACTGAAGCCATGAAATTAAAAGATGCTTCCTTGGAAGAAAATCTATGACAAACCTAGATAGCATATAAAAAATCAGAGTTATTACTTTGCTGACAAAGGTCAGTCTAGTCAAAGCTATGGTTTTCCCAGTAGTCATGCACATGTGAGAGTCAGACCATAAAGAAGGCTGAGAGCTGAAGAATTGATGCTTTCAAAACGTTGTGTTGGAGAAGACTCTTGAGAGTCTCTTGGACTGCAAGGAGATCAAACCTGTCAATCCTAAAGGAAATCAACCCTGGATATAAATATTTATTGGAAGGACAGACGCTGAAGCTGAAATACCAATAGTCTGGCCACCTGATGCAAAGAGCTGATTCTTTGGAAAAGACCCTAATGCTGGGAAAGTTTGAAAGCAGGAGGAGAAAAGGACGACAGAGGATGAAATGGTTTGATGGCATCACCGACTCTGTGGATGTGAGATTGAGCAAGCTCTGGGAAATGGAAGGACAGGGAAGCCTGGCATGCTGTAGTCCATGGGGTCACAAAGAGTCAGACAGGACTGAGAAACTGAACAACAACAACAACAAAATTAGTCATATTTGTAAAGTCCCTTTAGCCACTTAAGGTAGCAATATTCACAGGCCTCATGAATTAGAATGTGGACATCTTTGAGCTTACCATTATTTTGTTTATCATAGTGAATAAAAGACATAAGTCAAATATGGCAAAATTTTTAAATTAAATATATCAAAGAATGGATTAATTGAGTGTTCATTATATATTGTCTTTCCAAATATTTGGAATATATTATATTTATTAAATACATAATCAGACTTTGGTTGTTTTAGAGAGAATTTTGGGATTTTTTTAAGCTCCTGCATGGTCTAGACCTTTTGAGCAAAGGGCACTGAAAGAATGTTTGTGTAACAGACAGCTCTGGAAACTAGAGATACTGTCTGTAAGTAGATAGTATTTCTCAGTAGAGATAGTGTCTCTAAGGTATCTTAAAGACAGAGACCTACAGAATGATTTGGAAATGTAAACTCTTATCCTTCCTCTTCCTAGAACATTCTTTTATATTTCAGTGGAATAAACTTAAAAAAGCTTTCCCTCTGTCCATCAGAGAATGTTTGCTTAATGAGAAATCCTTCTCTTTGGATGAAAGTTTGGACATAACATTTTATTCATCCCAATATGAGTTCTATATCTCATAATTTGGGGGATCCTCTCTGATGTAACTTGGTGGACATTTGACCCTCATTGTGTTGATTTTTTGGGGAACTTGGGAACAGGGAATCCATGTAAACTGTAAGATAGCATCTCAGTTTCTTCACAATTTCAAAGTTAGTATTTAGAACTTTATTGTTGGCCATAGATCTGACCTCTGTTATATTTTCCTGTTATGCAATGACAATGAAGATTTCTTTCTGTTAAGTTACTCCACAGAGACATTTTTTATTCCTCAGAATTACCTATTTTTACCTATGTAGAGAGATTTCAATGTCTTAAATTGTCATGAAAATAAGAAAACATGATTAGCATGGGGACATTGAAAGTGTCATGAGTTATATATTAATAGTTGCAGTCACTTCAGATATTTTTTTAGCAAACCAATAACTCCCACATTTTTCCATCTACAAATAAACCCTTGATTCTCACAAAGTTAAACATCTCAGTGAGATTTCTGATTTGTGAAATTACAGATCAGTCAGCCCCCTTCCTAGCCAGTTAATTTAGAATAAAGTTTAAAATGCCTCATACATTACAAAATCTAAAAATAAATAAAAATGGTGCATGATGTATGCAATAACTCTAAATAATCACCAATAACTTTATTGTTAGTTAAATTGCAACTATTAATATATAACTCATGAACTTTCACTGTCCCCATGCTAATCATGTTTTGTTATTTTCATGACAATTTAAGACATTGAAATCTCTCTACATAGGTAAAAATAGGTAATTCTGAGGAATAAAAAATGTCTCTGTGGAGTAACTTAACAGAAAGAAATCTTCATTGTCATTGCATAACAGGAAAATACAACAGAGGTCAGATCTTGGCCAACAATAAAGTTCTAAATAACTCACCAATAACTCTAAATATTCTTCTGCTTCACCCTAAATATGGCCAACTCTACATTGCAATTCTTCCAGTTTCATTAATATTAATCTTTAGTGCTCTTTGTATGAATGTACATGTTTATCTATTTTGTTTTTGTTGTTGCTTAGTCACTAGGTCGTTGTCTGATTCTTTTGCAACACCTAACCCACCAGGCTCCTCTGCCCACTGGATTTCCCAGGCAAGAATACTGGAGTGGGTGTCATTTCCCTCAGGAATCTTCCCAACCCAGGGATCAAATCCACATCTCCTGCATTGGCAGGTAGATTCTTTACCACTGAGCCACCAGAATAACCCTTCTGTCTACTAGCTGAATTGAATTTGATATGTCTCTCTTTCAGAATTATCATTAATTATATTTATTTTTTACCATATTATATATTTAAATGTCAAATAAAATTAGATATTGATATTTCAAGATTTTTAAATGATGAATGACAAATTTTAAAAATATACATTCTGTATTGGTGTTTTTCTTTCTGGCTTACTTAACTCTGTATAATCGGCTCCAGTTTCATCCACCTCATTAGAACTGATTCAAATGTATTCTTTATGATGGCTGAGTAATACTCCATTGTGTATATGTACCACAGCTTTCTTATCCATTCATCTGCTGATGCACATCCAGGTTGTTTCCATGTCCTGGCTATTATAAACAGTGCTGCGATAAACACTGGGGTACATGTGTCTCTTTCAATTCTGGTTTCCTTGGTGTGTATGCCCAGCAATGGGATTGCTGCAAAAGAGACACAGATGTATAGAACAGTCTTTTGGACTCTGTGGGAGAGGGAAGGCGGGGGATGATTTGGGATAATGGCATTGAAACATGTATAATATCATATAAGAAACAAATAGCCAGTCCAGGTTTGATGCAGGATACAGGAAGCTTGGGGCTGGTGCACTGGGATGACCCAGAGGGATAGTATGGGGAGGGAGGTGGGAGGGGGGTTCAGGATTGGGAACACGTGTACACCTGTGGTGGATACATGTTGATGTATGGCAAAACCAATACAATATTGTAAAGTAATTAGCCTCTAATTAAAATAAATGTAAATTTAAAATATAAATAAAAGAATAAAAGGAAAAACAAAAAAAAAATAAAAATATACTTTCATAATAACTTCTCACATTACCTTATTTTTCTACCTCTATTACCACTTGGTTTGCTGCATAACACTTCTCTTAATAAATATCAACACCCTTCATCTGGTATCTCTGCTTCTGGTCTTAATTTATCAAATTCATTACCTACCTAGCTACCAGAATAATAGTTTTAAAGAATCAACTTTTATGATTTAATCTCTTGAGCAAAATAATTATAGGCCACAAGATAAACTCCAATGTCTTTTCCTTGGTAGATAAAAACTGCTACCTGTCTATACTCTTGTCTTAGCTGTTTCCCCTCACTGCTTTATCTACAATAAAAAAATTATCTGCTTGGAAATTTTCTTTTGTTAACAGTGTTTTCTCTTATGCATCCTTATTTGTGGTTGTTCATGGGAATGGCTCACATTCTTTTTTCTCTGTTTCTATAAAGGGTAGCACAAACGAGCTATTGTGTCCTTCTCTACTATCACACATAAAAATATTACATATCTATCACTAGACTAATTTCTAAAACCATAGGAAATGTAAAAATCAATATCTTAAGCAAAATTAAGAAAGTTTTAGAATAAAAAACAGAAAATTTTCCAAGAATATGCTATCAGTCAGTTCAGTTCAGTAGCTCAATCATGTCTGACTCTTTGTGACCCCATGAATTGCAGCTCGCCAGGCCTCCCTGTCCATCACCAACTCCCGGAGTTCACTCAAACTCACCTCCATTGAGTCGGTGATGCCATCCAGCCATCTCAGCCTCTGTTGTCCCCTTTTCCTCCTGCCCCCAATCCCTCCCAGCAT
This sequence comes from Bubalus bubalis, assembly GCF_019923935.1. Classification (NCBI taxonomy): domain Eukaryota; kingdom Metazoa; phylum Chordata; class Mammalia; order Artiodactyla; family Bovidae; genus Bubalus; species Bubalus bubalis. The sequence continues at coordinate 83,413,293 of NC_059163.1, forward strand.
CAGGGTCTTTTCCAATGAGTCAACTCTCTGCATGAGGTGGCCAAACTACTGGAGTTTCAACTTTAGCATCATTCCTTCCAAAGAAATCCCAGGGCTGATCTCCTTTAAAATGGACTGGTTGGATTTTATTTAAAATTTTATTTTAAATTCAATATTTTACAAAAGCAAGAACTATACTTTTTGGGGGAATATAAGTCATTTATTTTGTTTTCAATTCACTGTTGTAAATAACTCTTTCACCTTCAAAATTAGAATAAGTACATTTATTCATTAATACTGTAACACTAATGCTACCATTATAATGAGAGATAATAAAGTGATTGAAAATTTACTGCTTTGTATGTGCCCATGAATGAGGTAATCAGGGACATATATGTAAATTTAAATCAGAGTAATTGTAATTTTTTAATGGTAAATTGATTAACTCCTCTCTTCACATTGAAAGTTTTCTTCCATCTGTGCAAAAATAAATCAGTGTCATAAATCTACAGTCAGCCAAAAATACAAGCCCACATATAACATCCTACTTATGCAAATAGTACATCTGCTGCTGTACGAGCTGGCCAAAGACTATTTCCAACTAGACTTACACATCCAAAACACTGTGAGGATTAAATCAATCAAAAACACATTCTACTAGAAATATTTTTTTAAAAATCTTAATACATTCACTCAATATAATTATGCAAAACTATGTTATGAAATGTTTTAATTACCAGCATGTTTGAATGCCAGTTCACATTTTGACTATCAGTAGCCAATTGGCTACAAAAATAATTGCTTTCCCCCTGCATTTCTAGGAGCTGCACTTTTATGTTTTCTGAAAATGTTTTAACATATTCAATATACTAACTTTTTTCCTCTTCTATTTTAAAACCTCTTCCATTATTTAAGTAACAAATTTGGAAACTAAATCAAGGGTAGCTAAATATGAGCTCTTTCTTATATTTAAAATTTTATAGGATAAATTCATCCTCTTTTATAAAGAAAATCTTAGTTGTAATATGTTTTAATCTTTATTAATGTTGGTAAAATAATGCTTATAAAATATTCTAAATGAATTTTAATTTTGTTATTAAATATGTCTCATAACCACTCTATAAAGAAATTAGATTTTTTACTTTTATCAGTTAACAAGTAGAAAACACACTCTCTTAGTAAGTGATGTGATCTAAACTCAAAATAGAGTCTTCTGAATTCAGAAGCAATAGCTTTAACTATGCTACATGAATCCATTATATTTGTATTACAATCACTGCTTGTAAACTTCCATTTTTGCTGACTTAGTAACAACAAAGTAATTAATGTCTATCAGTTAATAGAAATTAATTGTTGTTATTCATAGAGTATTCATAGGAGAAGCAGATTCAACTGTTTAGATCGCTGTTCTGTAACAAACCATGTTAATGACAACTACATTATATAATTTATGAAAATTCCATTAATGCTAACTTCCCTTTTAAAATTGCAGCCTTCCTTGATGGCTCAGATGGTAAAGAACCTGCCTGAAATGTGGGAGACCTAGGTTTGAGCCCCAGGTTGGGAAGATTCCCTGGAGAAGGGCAGAGCAACCCACTCTAGTATCCTGGCTTGGAGAATCCCATGGACAGAGGAATCTGGCAAGCTACAGTCCATGGGGTCAAAGATAATCAGACTTGACTGAGCAACTAAGCACAGCACACAGCAGTATATTTTATTCCTGCAGACTTCTAAGATGCCTATTACAAATTGTTCTTTACCTAAAAGCATGACACTTTTATATCAATAACTGACAAGAGACTCAGTAGATGAGTACTATAATGTAAAAAATACATAAAAAGGATAAGGGGATAGAAAGTGATAAAAGATGCAGTGTATTTTGCAGGGTTGCAAGTGGAATTCATGTAGGTAAGCATTCTGGGCTGAAAACAAAGCTAGTGGCAAGGATTTTGAGGCAGGAAGATGCCAAATCTAACAAAGAAATGAAGCCTACTAAATTTGGAAAGCAGACTAGATGGTTTTAGGGACAACAATGAAACCAAGGAGCAGATTAGATAGCTACTGAAGGAAAACAACAACAACAACAACTGATGAAGATGATGGTGTATGGGCAAAGATGAATAACAAACTGACTGGAAACTGTCTGACTTGAATATATGAAACTAGATTTACAAACAAACTTGAATAAGAAAGATGTTAGAAATGGAGGAGTCAGAAATAGCATGAAGGTCTTGGACCAGGCAAATATAAACTGCAGTAACTGGATCAATATAGAAATGATAATTTTTTTCATTTTCTTTTTAATGCAAGGGCAGCAGAGTTCAGTAATAGATGGTTCATCCTCAGTAGCTTCAGTCATGTGTGACTCTTTGATACCCTATGTACTGTAACCTGCCAGGCTCCTCTGTCCACTGGAATTTCCAGGCAGTAATACTGGAGTGAGTTGCCTTTTTCTTCTCCAAGGGATCTTCCCAACCCAGGGATCAAATTCGTGTCTCCTGCATTGGAGTCACATTCTTTACTGCTGAGCCACCAGGGAAGATATTAGTCACATAACTGGAGTCAAGTAGAAAGTTAAATGTATGACTTAGAGTTAGTATATTTACAAAGCTATGCACCACAACAACTTAAGCACATTTTGTCTCTCCCAGAAGATATGTCATACCCATTAGTAATCCCTCCCCATGTTCTCCCACCATCTTCAGCTCTAGGATATCTACTTTCTGTCTCTATAGATTTCTATTCTGCATCAGTTCAGTTCAGTTCAGTTGCTCAGTCATGCCCGACGCTATGTGACCCCATGAACCGCAGCATGCCAGGTCTCCCTGTCCATCACCAACTCCCGGAATTTAACCAAACTCATGTCCATTGAGTCGGTGATGCCATCCAACAGTCTTATCCTCTGCTGTCCCCTTCTTCTGTTGCCTTCAATCTTTCCCAGCATCAGGGTCTTTTCCAATGAGTCAGCTCTTCGCATCAGGTGGCCAAAATATTGGCGTTTCAGCTTCAGCATGAGTCCTTCCAATGAACACTCAGGACAGATCTCCTTTAGAATGAACTGGTTGGATCTCCTTGCAGTCCAATGGACTCTCAAGAGTCTTGTCCAACACGACAGTTCAAAAGCATAAGTTCTTCTGCACTCAGCTTTCTTTATTTCTTTTTATTTTATTTTATTTTTTAAACTTTACATAATTGTATTAGTTTTGCCAAATATCAAAATGAATCTGCCACAGGTATTTTTATTTTATTTTTTAACTTTACAATATTGTATTGGTTTTGCCATATATCAAAATGAATCTGCCACAGGTATACATGTGTTCCCCATCCTGAACCCTCCTCCCTCCTCCCTCCCCATTCCATCCCTCTGGGTCGTCCCAGTGCACCAGCCCCAAGCATGCAGTATCGTGCATCGAACCTGGACTGGCAACTCGTTTCATATATAATATTATACATGTTTCAATGCCATTCTCCCAAATCATCCCACCCTCTCCCTCTCCCACAGAGCCCAAAAGACTGTTCTATACATCTGTGTCTCTTTTGCTATCTCGTATACAGGGTTATTGTTACCATCTTTCTAAATTCCACATATAAGCGTTAGTATACTGTATTGGTGTTTTTCTTTCTGGCTTACTTCACTCTGTATAATCGGCTCCAGTTCCATCCACCTCATTGGAACTGATTCAAATGTATTCTTTTTGATGACTGAGTAATACTCCATTGTGTATATGTACCACTGCTTTCTTATCCATTCATCTGCTGATGGACATCTAGGTTGCTTCCATGTCCTGGCTATTATAAAAAGTGTTGCAATGAACATTGGGGTACACATGTCTCTTTCAATTCTGGTTTCCTCAGTGTGTATGCCCAGCAGTGGGATTGCTGGGTCATAAGGCAGTTCTATTTCCAGTTTTTTAAGGAATCTCCACACTGTTATCCATAGTGGCTGTATTAGTTTGCATTCCCACCAACAGTGTAAGATGGTTCCCTTTTCTCCACACCCTCTCCAGCATTTACTGCTTGTAGACTTTTGGATCGCAGTCATTCTGACTGGCGTGAAATGGTACCTCATAGTGGTTTTGATTTGTATTTCTCTGATAATGAGTGATGTTGAGCATCTTTTCATGTGTTTGTTAGCCATCTGTATGTCTTCTTTGGAGAAATGTCTATTTAGTTCTTTGGCCCATTTTTTGATTGGGACATTTATTTTTCTGGAGTTGAGCTGTAGGAGTTGCTTATATATTTTTGAGATTAGTTGTTTGTCTATTGCTTCATTTGCTATTATTTTCTCCCATTCTGAAGGCTGTCTTTTCACTTTGCTTATAGTTTCCTTTGATGTGCAGAAGCTTTTAAGGTTAATTAGGTCCCATTTGTTTATTTTTGCTTTTACTTCCAATATTCTGGGAAGTGGGTCATAGAGGATCCTGCTGTGATATATGCTAGAGAGTGTTTTGCCTATGTTCTCCTCTAGGAGTTTTATAGTTTCTGATCTTACGTTGAGATCTTTAATCCATTTTGAGCTTATTTTTGTGTATGGTGCTAGAAAGTGTTGTAGTTCATTCTTTTACAAGTGGTTGACCAGTTTTTCCAGCACCACTTGTTAAAGAGATTGTCTTTTCTTCATTGTATATTCTTGCCTCCTTTGTCAAAGATAAGGTGTCCATATGTGCATGGATTTATCTCTGGGCTTTCTATTTTGTTCCATTGATCTATATTTCTGTCTTTGTGCCAGTACCATACTGTCTTGATGACTATGGCTTTGTAGTAGAGCATGAAGTCAGGCAGGTTGATTCCTCCAGTTCCATTCTTCTTTCTTAAGATTGCTCCATTCACCATTGCAACGAAAAGAATAAAATACTTAGGAATATATCTATCTAAAGAAACTAAAGAACTATGTATAGAAAACTATAAAACACTGGTGAAAGAAATCAAAGAGGACACTAATAGATGGAGAAATATACCATGTTCATGGATTGGAAGAATCAATATAGTGAAAATGAGTATACTACCCAAAGCAATTTATAGATTCAATGCAATCCCTATCAAGCTACCAACGTTATTCTTCACAGAGCTAGAACAAATAATTTCACAATTTGTATGGAAATACAAAAAACCTCAGCTTTCTTTATAGTCCAACTCTCACATCCATACATGACTACTGGAAAAACCACAGCCTTGCTAGACAAATCTTTGTTGGCAAAATAATGTCTCTGCTTTTTAATATGCTGTCTAGGTTGGTCATAGCTTTTCTTCCAAGGAGTAAGCGTCTTTTAATTTCATGGCTGCAATCACCATCTGCAGTGATTATGGAGCCCAGAAAAATAAAGTCAGCCACTGTCTCCACTGTTTCCTGATCTGTATGCCATGAAATGATTGGACCAGATTCCATGATCTTAGTTTTCTGAATGTTGAGCTTTAAGTCATCTTTTTTCACTCTCTTCTTTCACTTTCATCAAGAGGCTCTTTAGTTCTTCACTTTCTGCCATATGGGTGGTGTCATCTGCATATCTGAGGTTATTGATATTTCTCCCAGCAATCTTGATTGCAGCATGTGCTTCCTCTAGCCCAGCATTTCTCATGATGTACTCTGCATGTAAGTTAAATAAGCATGGTGACAATATACAGCCTTGACATACTCCTTTTCCTATTTGGAACCAGTCTGTTGTTCTATGTCCAGTTCTAACTGTTGCTTCCTGACCTGCATATAGGTTTATCAAGAGGCAGGTCAGGCGGTCTGGTATTTTCATCTCTTTCAGAATTCTCTACAGTCTATCCTGCATATTTCATATACATGCAATAATATACTGTGGGTTGGTTTGTAACTGGTTTCTTTGGGTTAGCATTATATTTTTAAGGCTTAACCATGTTATAACATATATAACTACTTAATGTTTATTATAGAATAATATTTAATTATTTATATATATATATACACACACACACATCATATTTTATGTATTCATTCATCAGTTGATGCACACTTGTTTTATTTCCACAATTTGGCTATTATGAATAATCCTACTATGAACATTTGTGTTAAGTTTTATGTAGTCATAGGTTTAAAAAAAAATTCACCCTTCTGAAAAATCTCTGCCTTTTTTTTGATGGCTTGATTCATTCCCATTTTGTGTTTTTAATACACTTGGATTTATGTCTGTAATTTACTTTTTTCTTCATATCTCAGGCTGTTTTTTTATTACTTTAATTCTCCTTGACATTTTCTTTTCTATTAAATGAATATTTTAAATTATGATAATGTAATTTCTTTACTGACTTTTTTTATCTTTTTTTTTTTTAAGTATTCTCTTAGTAGTTGCACTAAACATACATTTTACTGATCAGACTGGCTTGACACCACCCTTATGGCAGAAAGTGAAGAGGAACTCAAAAGCCTCTTGATGAAAGTGAAAATGGAGAGTGAAAAAGTTGGCTTAAAGCTCAACATTCAGAAAACGAAGATCATGGCATCTGGTCCCACCACTTCATGGGAAATAGATGGGGAAACAGTGGAAACAGTGTCAGACTTTTTTGGGGGGGGCTCCAATATCACTGCAGATGGTGACTGCAGCCATGAAATTAAAAGACGCTTACTCCTTGGAAGGAAAGTTATGACCAACCTAGATAGCATATTGAAAAGCAGAGACATTACTTTGCCAACAAAGGTTCATCTAGTCAAGGCTATGGTTTTTCCTGTGGTCATGTATGGATGTGAGAGTTGGACTGTGAAGAAGGCTGAGCGCTGAAGAATTGATGCTTTTGAACTGTGGTGTTGGAGAAGACTCTTGAGAGTCCCTTGGACTGCAAGGAGATCCAACCAGTCCATTCTGAAGGAGATCAGCCCTGGGTGTTCTTTGGAAGGGATGATGCTAAAGCTGAAACTCCAGTACTTTGGCCACCTCATGCGAAGAGTTGACTCATTGGAAAAGACTCTGATGCTGGGAGGGATTGGGGGCAAGAGGAGAAGGGGATGACAGAGGATGAGATGGCTGGATGGCATCACTGACTCGATGGACGTGAGTCTCAGTGAACTCAGGGAGTTGGTGATGGACAGGGAGGCCTGGCGTGATGTGATTCATGGGGTCGCAAAGAGTCGGACACGACTGAGCGACTGATCTAATCTGAACATGTTCAGTGAGAAAGAGTGCTTCTATATAATTTTATTCTCCCTTCTCTTTTGTTTATTATTTTATATAATTATTATTTTTTGTGTTAATCCATAAATGCATTATATATAATAATATAATCCATAAATACATTTTTATAACTACTTTATATAATGTCATATCTATTTAAGAAACCAAGAGAAGAAAGAAAATAAATATATATTTATAGATTTGCTATATTGATTTTATTCATATTTCTGATTTTCTTCACATGGTGTTTTGAATTTAATTACAATCTGATTTTTCTTCACTCTAAAACAACTTCCTTGTTATTGACACATATATTTCTATATATCACAGTATAACAATATATTGTATGTCTTTTGTCTATCTTTCCTTTAAATAAGTTAAAAACAATGAAGAAATGTATAGTTATACTGTTCAATATTTACATAATGACCTTTATTTTCTTTACTGTTTTGTGTGTATTTAAATTACTATCTTTGGTACTTACTGTCTGCCTAAACTTCCCTTTTGTATTTCACATTAGGCAGATCTGCTATCCATTCTGTTCAATTTGAGAATGTCTTTGTTTTACTTCTGAAAGTTACTTTTATGGCTATAAGATTCTTGCTCCTGCTTAGTGGCTTCAATCGTATCTGACTCTGTGAGACCCCATGGACTATATCCCTCTAGGCTCCTTTGCCCATGGGGATTCTCCAGGTAAAAATACTGGAGTGGGTTGCCATGCCCTTCTCTGGGTTCTTCCCAACCTAGGGATCAAACCCAGGTCTTCCACATTGCAGGCAGAGTCTTTACTGTTTGAGCTACCAAGGATTCTTAGTAGATAATTTTAGTAGATTCCTAGTAGGCAGTTTTATTTTTCCTTCCAAACTTTGATAATGAAATTCTACTGTCTTTGTATTCTATTATTTCTTTTTTTTTTTTTTTTTTTTTGCGTTTTTTTTTTTTTTTAATTTTATTTTATTTTTAAACTTTACATAACTGTATTAGATTTGCCAAATATCAAAATGAATCCGCCACAGGTTTACATGTGTTCCCCATCCTGAACCCTCCTCCCTCCTCCCTCCCCATTCCATCCCTCTGGGTCGTCCCAGTGCACCAGCCCCAAGCATCCAGTATCGTGCATCGAACCTGGACTGGCAACTCGTTTCATGAAAAGATGCTCAGCATCACTCATTATCAGAGAAATGCAAATCAAAACCACTATGAGGTACCATTTCACGCCAGTCAGAATGGCTGCAATCCAAAAGTCTACAAGTACTAAATGCTGGAGAGGGTGTGGAGAAAAGGGAACCCTCTTACACTGTATTCTATTATTTCTGATGGGGTATCAGCTGCTAATTTTATGTGGGTCCATTGTATTTTATTAGCCATGCTTCTTTTACTGTTTTGAAGAGTTCCTTTTCTCCTGGATTTCAGTCTTTCAACCATGGAATTAAAAGACAATTGCTCCTTTGAAGAAAAGCTATGATAAACCTAGAGAGCATATTAAAAAGCTGAGAGATTACTGACAAAGATCTGTATAGTCAAAGCTATGGTTTTTCCAGTAGACATGTATGGATGTGGAAGTTGGACCATAAAGAAGGCTGAGCACTGAAGAAATTGACATTTTCAAACTGAGGTACTGAAGACTCTTGACAGTTCTTTGGACTGCAAGGAGATCAAACCAGTCAATCCTAAAGGAAATCAACCCTGAATATTTATTGGAAGAATTGGTACTGAAGCTGAAGCTCTAATACTTTTGGCCACTTGATGGGAAGAGCTGATTCACTGGAAAAGACCTTGATGCTGGGAAAGACAGAAGAAAGGAAAAGGGGGCAGAAGACGATAAGAAAGTTGGATGGCATCACTGACTCAATGGACTTGAGTTTGAGCAAACTCAGGGAGACAATGAAGGATAAGGAAACCTGGCATGCTGCAGTTCATGTGGTGGTAGAGAGTCAGTTATGACTTGACAACTGAACACAACAACAAACCACAATGTTATCATTTTTTCGCTTCCTTTTTTCTAAGAAACTTTCTGTTTAGAACCCTTAATCCTCTTGCTCAATATGCCAGCAAAATTGGAAAACGCAGCAGTGGCCACAGGGCTGGAAAAGGTCAGTTTTCATTCCAATCCCAAAGAAAGGCAATGCCAAAGAATGCTCAAACTACTGCACAATTGCACTCATCTCACATGCTAGTAAAGTAATGCTTAAAGTTTTCCAAGTCAGTCTTCAGCAATACGTGAACCGTGAACTTCCAGATGTTCAAGCTGATTTTAGAAAAGGCAGAGGAACCACAGATCATCAACCAGAGATCATGCTAACATCTGCTGGATCATCAAAAAAGCAAGAGAGTTCCAGAAAAACATCTATTTCTGCTTTATTGACTATGCCAAAGCCTTTGACTGTGTGGATCACAATAAACTGTGGAAAATTCTGAAAGAGATGGGAATACCAGACCACCTGACCTGCCTCTTGAGAAACCTATATGCAGGTCAGGAAGCAACAGTTAGAACTGGATATGGAACAACAGACTGGTTCCAAATAGGAAAAGAAGTACGTCAAGGCTATATATTATCACCCAGCTTCTTTAACTTATATGCAGAGTACATCATGAGTAACACTGGGCTGGGAGAAGCACAAGTTGAAATCAAGATTGCCAGGAGAAATATCAATAACCTCAGATATGCAGATGACACCACCCTTATGGCAGAAAGTGAAGAAGAACTAAAGAGCCTCTTGATGAAAGTGAAAGAGGAGAGTGAAAAAAGTTGGCTTAAAGCTCAACATTCAGAAAACAAAGATGATGACATCTGGTCCCATGACTTCAAGGCAAGTAGATGGGGAAACAGTGGAAACAGTATCTGACTTTACTTTTCTGGGCTCCAAAATTACTGCAGATGGTGATTGCAGCTTTGAAATTAAAAGATGCTTACTCCTTGGAAGGAAAGTTATGACAAACCTAGACTACATATTAAAAAGCAGAGATATTACTTTGTCAACAAAGGTTCGTCTAGTTAAGGCTATGGTTTTTCCAGTAGCCATGTATGAATGTGAGAGTTGGACTATAAAAAAAGCTGAGTTAGGAAGAATTGATGCTTTTGAACTGTGGTGTTGGAGAAGACTCTTGAGAGTCCCTTGGACTGTAAGGAAATCTGAACAGTCCATCCTAAAGGAGATCAGTCCTGGGTGTTCATTGGTAGGACTGATGTTGAGCTGAAACTCCAATACTTTGGCCACCTGATGCGAATAGCTGACTCATTTGAAAAGACCCTGATGCTGGGAAAGATTGAGGGCAGGAGGAGAAGGGGACGACAGAGGATAAAATGGTTGGATGGCACCACCAACTCAATGGACACAGGTTTGGGTGGACTCTTGGAGTTGGTGATGGACAGGGAGGCCTGGCGTGCTGCAGTTCATGGGTTTGCATATAGTGGGACACGACTGAGTGACTGAACTGAATTCCCTTTCTACAATCTGAAATGTCACTCTTTAAGCCTATTGTCCATATTGTGAACTCTTTCACTGATCTGCTTCATATCCACCATTTGCTTAGTCATGTATCTTTACTGTCTTTATTTATAAAATCAGTTCTTTGAACACCTTTCTATGAAATTCAGTGAGGAAAGTAAAATATTTGAATCCCTAACTGGTTGGAAATATAATATTATTGATAACTCATTGGTCATTTGCCCTTTGATTACATCTCCTTTCACCACCTGCTAAAGTAATCATTATCTTATATTTCATATTAATAATTTTCTTTTATAATTTTAGCACGTGCATAGGTATGTTTGACAGTGAAAGTCACTCAGTTGTGTCTGACTCATTGAGATTCCATGCACTGTACAGTCAAAGGAATTCTCCAGGGCATAATACTGGAATGGGTAGCCATTCCCTTCTCTAGGGGATCTTCCCAACCAAAGGATTGAACCCAGGTTTCCCACATTGCAGGCAGATTCTTTACCAGCTGAGCCACAAGGGAAGCCCAAGAGTACTGGAGTAGGGAGCCTATCCCTTCTCCAGTGGATCTTTTGGACCCAGGAATTCAACCAGGGTCTCCTGCATTGTAGGTGGATTCTTTACCAGCTGAGCCCCACATATCCTACCTGATTAAAGATATATAAATATCCTTTAGAAAGCATTACTATGAACAAGGCTAGTGGAGGTGATGGAATTCCACTTGAGCTATTTCAAATCCTGAAAGATGATGTTGTGAAAGTGCTGCAGTCAATATGCCAGCAAATTTGGAAAACTCAGCAGTGACCACAGGGCTGGAAAAGGTCAGTTTTCATTCCAATCCCAACGAAAGGCAATGCCAAAGAATGCTCCAACTACCGCACAATTGCACTCATCTCACACGCTAGTAAAGTAACGCTCAAAATTCTCCAAGCCAGGCTTCAGCAATACGTGAACCATGACTTCCTGATGTTCAAGCTGGTTTTAGAAAAGGCAGAGGAATCAGAGATCAAATTGCCAACATCTGCTGGATCATAGAAAAAGCAAGAGAATTCCAGAAAAAACATCTATTTCTACTTTATTGACTATGCCAAAGCCTTTGACTGTGTGGATCACAATAAACTGTGGAAAATTCTGAAAGAGATGGGCATACCAGACCACCTGACCTGCCCCTTGAGAAACCTGTATGCAGGTCAGGAGGCCACAGTTAGAACTGGACATGGAACAACAGAATGGTTCCAAATAGGAAAATGGGTACATCAAGGCTGAATATTGTCACCCTGCTTATTTAACTTATGTGCAGAGTACATCGTGAGAAACATTGGGCTGGAAGAAGCACAAGCTGGAATAAAGATTGCCAGGAGAAATATCAATAACCTCAGATATGCAGATGACACCACCCTTATGGCAGAAAGTGAAGAGGAACTAAGAAGCCTCTTGATGAAAGTAAAAGAGGAGAGTGAAAAGTTGGCTTCAAGCTCAACATTCAGAAAACGAAGATCATGGCATCTGGTCCCATGACTTCATGGCAAATAGATGGGGAAACAGTGGAAACAGTGTCAGACTTTATTTTGGGGGGCTCCAAAATCACTGCAGATGGTGATTGCAGCCATGAAATTAAAAGATGCTTACTCCTTGATGCAAGACAGCAAAAGAGACACAGATGTATAGAACAGTCTTTTGGATTCTGTGGGAGAGGGAGGGGGGGATGATTTGGGAGAATGGCATTGAAACATGTATAATATCATATAAGAAACAAATCGCCAGTCCAGGTTGGATGCAGGATACAGGATGCTTGGGGCTGGTGCACTGGGATGACCCAGAGGGATGGTATGGGGGAAGAGGTGGAAGGGAGGTTCAGGATTGGGAACATGTGTACACCTGTGGTGGATTGGTGTTGATGTATGGCAAAACCAATTCAATATTGTAAAGTAATTAGCCTCTAATTAAAATAAATAAATTAAAAATAAATAAATAAAAGATGCTTACTCCTTGGAAGAAAAGTTATGACCAACCTAGATAGCATATTGAAAAGCAGAGACATTACTTTGTCAACAAAAGTCTGTCTAGTCAAGGCTATGGTTTTTCCAGTAGTCATGTATGGATGTGAGAGTTGGACTATGAAGAAAGCTGAGTGACAAAGAATTGATGCGTTTGAACTGTGGTGTTGGAGAAGACTCTTGAGAGTCCCTTGGACTACAAAGAGATCCAACCAGTCCATTCTAAAGGGGATCAGCCCTGGGTGTTCTTTGGAAGGAATGATATTAAAGCTGAAACTCATGCGAAGAGTTGACTCATTGGAAAAGACTCTGATGCTGGGAGGGATTGGGGGCAGGAGGAGAAGGGGATGACAGAGGATGAGATGGCTGGATGGCATCACGGACTCTATGGATGTGAGTTTGAGTGAACTCCGGGAGATGGTAATGGACAGGGAGGCCTGGCGTTCTGCAGTTCATGGGGTCTCAAAGAGTCAAACACAAATGAGTGACTGAACTGAACTGAATCTTTTTTTTTTTTTTTGTATATCTTATTTTGAACATTAAATAAACACAATAATGCTCTGCAAGTTCTTCTATGATGTTTTTATTCAACATTTTGATTTTTAATTATAACCATATAGCTACACGTGACCTTCATTCATTAGGTACTGATGTGTATACTATTATATAACTTGACTGTGTGTTATTAATTGTAGATTTGACAGACAGTTTTACTAGTTTCATTATATTACAAAAATGCTGCCTTGAATAATGTTATATGATCTCCCAGTGCACATATTTGAGAATTCTTCACAGATTTGTATTCATGAGTGGCATTGCTAGAGCTTAAAGTTACATTCATGTTGAATCTTATTAGGTATTTCAGAAAGGTTTATTTTGAAACCAGAGCCTAGAACAATGATTACAAAAATGAACACTTTATGTGAGATATGCCAGGCCTGGACATTCAGGGAAAGGCAAAAGAATCCTGAGGTCGTGAATAACGTCAAGGAGTATGTACTCTGTCGCTTTAAAAATGTAACAACAACAATAACAAATCATAATACTTGTCTTAGCAAGTGTGCTCTCTGCAGATTCTCTGCTGCTGCTGCTGTCACTTCAGTTGTATCCAACTCCTAGCGACCCCATGAACAGCAGCCTACCAGGCTCCTCCGCCCATGGGATTTTCCAGGCAAGAGTACTGGAGTGGGTTGCCATTGCCTTCTCTCAGTCAGTTCAGTTCCGTTCAGTCGCTCAGTCGTGTCCGACCTTTGCAACCCCATGAATCGCAGCACGCCAGGCCTCCCTGTCCATCACCAACTCCCGGAGTTCGCTAAGACTCACGTCAATCAAGTCAGTGATGCCATCCAGCCATCTCATCCTCTGTCATCCCCTTCTCCTCCTGCCCCCAATGCCTCCCAGCATCAGAGTCTTTTCCAATGAGTCAACTCTTTGCATGAGGTGGCCAAAGTACTGGAGTTTTAGCTTTAGCATCAGTCCTTCCAAAGAAATCCCAGGGCTGATCTCCTTCAGAATGGACTGGTTGGATCTCCTTGCAGTCCAAGGGACTCCCAAGAGTCTTCTCCAACACCACAGTTCAAAAGCATCAATTCTTCAGCGCTTAGCCTTCTTCACAGTCCAACTCTCACATCCATACATGACCACAGGAAAAACCATAGCCTTGACTAGACGGACCTTTGTTGGCAAAGTAATGTCTCTGCTTTTCAATATGCTATCTAGGTTGGTCATAACTTTCCTTCCAAGGAGTAAGTGTCTTTTAATTTTATGGCTGCAGTCACCATCTGCAGTGATTTTGGAGCCCAGAAAAATAAAGTCTGACACTGTTTCCACTGTTTCCCCATAGAAAGGTTTAAAAGTGATCAAGGAGTATACTTGATAATCCTCTGACCCTATATAAGACATTCTGTTGTTTCACAATCTATTCAATATTTTTTTACAAAATCAAATTTTTGCCCCTAATTTGGTGGGCATAACAAAGTTTCTCTTTATCAATTAATTTTTATTTCAGTAATTAACTGTTTTATTTTCCAAGCATGATAGTCCATTTACATTTTCTTTACTGTGAAAAGCCTAATCATATCTTTCTGCATTCTTTATGGATTCTTTATCTTTTCTCCACTGATATGTTGAAGTACTTACTCTGGTTACCTCAACCTTTGTCAGTGTAGTCATTACAAAAATATTTCTCCTGTACGTGGCTTGACTTTTCCTTTTAAAATTCTATAGTAGTAAAATGTGCACCATTTTACAAAAATTACATTGGTTTTTGTCTATGATTAAAATAATTATTTTTCAGGAAATCATAAGTTAGAGGTTTTAAAATATTTTCAGCATGGATATGCAAGTGTTTTGCCCTCATTTAAGAGAAAATTCATTACAATATAAAACATGCTTTAGAAGAAATTTTCATTATTTTAAATATTATATATTCAGTTTTTTATTACAGTACTCATATGTACAGAACATATATTGATGATAAGTAGAGGGGAATTTCTCCTGGAGTCTGTTATGATTTTACAGCTGCTTAACTCATTTGGATAAGTTCATTATTTTGTTGCTAAACAACAATACATAATTTGAAATCTTGACAGCTTCAGCTTGAGTTAATTAAATGTCTAATCACAATCTCTGAGGATAAAGTAGCTTTATGGTAAAGAGATATATCACCTCACAAAGCAAATTTACTATTACAGCTGCATTAGTTGTCTTTCAAGTTAAACCGTATGTTTCAGGACTTCTCCATGATCCCACCTTTCTTAATATTGAAAGATTACATCTGAATATCATACTGTATTCATAGTAGATTAATTTGTAAATTCCTCAAACCAAGGAAGATTTAGTCCTTCAATAAAATAAATGATTTATCTACTATCTAAAACAGACATCTCATTACAGAGCTACTAAGCAGCTATAATCATGAAATTAAAAATTATATTCCAACAATTAACACCATGAGTTAGGAAAAACTAAAGTTTGAAATATATAGAATTCCCATTTGAACAAATATTTTATCTTTTTTAAAACACTACTGTTTATTGAATTAAAAATAAAAGAAGCCATTCATGTGGTAAATGAACTTATTTAAAATGTCTGAAGACTCAGTTCATAATACACAAAAACTAATACAGGACTATGAGAAATATAAAATGTGCTGAAAGAAATGTAGGAAACTATGGTTTACAGAAGTTTGAATTTAGAGAAGAAAAGAAGTGAAGAGACACTGACAGTTATGTTAATATAAAGGTTTGAAAAATGTGATAAATAAAAACTGCTACGATTAATCAGTACAAATATGAAGACCATTAATATTTTATTTTGAATTTTAATTTGTATGAGTAATTGATAATAATGATGGAATATCTTAAAAGGAGAACATAAAAAATACCTATACCTACATTTGTATATGTATGTATATATATACATGTAGATGTATGACTGTATTTATATCCATGGCTATATCTTACAAGCATCTAAGAATTCAAAACATGATCAAAACTGCTATTTAAAATATTATCCTTATTTGAGAAAAATATATGAAAATAAAATACAAGTATTGTACAATAGCTTTCCTCTTGACCAGTATGTTTCAATGCATAATAGGCCATAAAATGTAACAAAAAGGATCAAGGAATCTATCATTTTTTATTTTCACTTTTATTTTCATGCATTCTGCTAACAATTATGTTTTATTAATTGTGCATCTCATTTTTATTTGAAGAACAGTGTTTCAAGGAAAAGCAGTATACTTACTGATGGTCACTAGTCACATGTGACAATTTATATTTAATAAAAATTAAACGTAATTTAAAATTTCATGTCATAGTACCAATAGTCATATTTCAAGCACTCAAGAGTCATAAATTGCTGATAACTATCCTTTTGAAAAGAGTTCAGTTCAGTCACTCAGCCGTGTGTGACTCTGCAACCCCATGAATCACAGCAAGCCAGGCCTCCCTGTCGGTCACCAACTCCCTGAGTTTACTCAAACTCATGTCCATCGAGTCGGTGATGCTATTTAGCCATCTCATCCTCTGTCATCCCCCTCTCCTCCTGCCCTTAATCCCTCCCAGCATCAAGGTCTTTTCCAATGAGTCAACTCTTCGCAAGAGTATTGGAGTTTCAGCTTCAACTCTATATATATTGAGAAGAATATTTATAGAGTAATTCCACTATTGCAGAAAATTTTGTTGGTCAGGTCTGCTCTACAAATAATCAAATACAATGATAAACAGTTCAACTAGTAGTATAAAAGGATTGGAAAAATACCAATATGGGAATGCAGTATAATAAAAGCAAATCAGAAATCTGGCTCTAAAGTAGGATATATGCTGTGACTTCTGGATTTACCAATGTGGAGCATTTGCAGCATTTACTAAATGTGGAGCCTTGAGAAAATCCCTTGACTACTCCTCTGAGCATCAGTTTTTTGGTTGACACAATAAGTCTCAAAATGTAGCTTGCTACTAGAAAGACTAATTTAAATAATGTATACAGCAGGTATAGTGAATTGTCAAACCAAGAGTGGATACTTGATTAAAAAAAAAAAAACAAAAAACTTCTTAATGGTTACTAAGAGTTGACTCATTAGAAAAGACTCTGATGCTGGGAGGGATTGGGGGCAGGAGGAGAAGAGGACGACAGAGGATGAGATGGCTGGATGGCATCACTGACTCGATGGACGTGAGTCTGAGTGAGCTCCAGGAGTTGGTGGTGGACAGAGAGGCCTGGTGTGCTGCTATTCATGGGGTTGCAAAGAGTCAGACACGACTGAGCGACTGAACTGAACTGAACTGAACTGAACTGAAAAACTTATTTAAAAGGTTTCTCTCCATATCACAAGAAATATGAAATGGCAAGAAAAGAAAGACTCTTGAAAAGCCCTGAAGTTATTCCTTGAAAGCCCTGAAGCTATCACTATATAATGCTCACCAAAAAAAGATATGTATTAAGATATATATTACAAATATTTATCCAAAATCACTCGATTTTGTTAGTTAAATTATTTATGATTTCTCTTGCTTTTACCTTAAATTTCTAGTAATATTTTAAAATGAAAATGGTTGAAGAGATTCACTAATATATTTAAATACTAGTGATTTAATCAAAAGAAAAGTCCTGCAAGTCCTAGCATTCTCAGAGAAGGGATTAGACGAGAGTCATGAATCAAATAAATAAATTTTGTGCCAATCCCATATACTTGTCGTATCTGACTCTTTGCGACCCTGTGGACTGTAGCCCCCCAGGCTCCTCCATCCATGGGATTTTCCAGGCAAGAATACTGGAGTGGGTTGCCATTTCCTTCTCCAGGGCTCTACTTGTCCAGGATACTTCAAAGCTCAATTGCCTCTTAAAGTAAAATCTCTTTCAGAATATAGTAACTCCTTTAAAAGTGGAAGTTAAAGTTGCTTAGTTGTGTTTGACTCTTTGCAACCACATGGACTGTAGCCCACCAGGCTCTTCTGTCAATGGAATTCTCCAGGCAAGAATATTGGAGGGGTAGCCATTTCTTTGTCCAGGGGATCTTCCCAACCCAGGAATCAAACCTAGGTCTCCTGCATTGCAGGCACATTCTTTACCCTCTGAGGCACCAGTGAAGCCCATAACTCCTTTAAGGCAGAATTCAAATCTTGATCTTAGTTTTATCTGAAAGCCATTAATTTTTTTTTCCAAAACTGAGGCAAATTAAATACGAAATATAAAATAAATTCAAAGATCCTAGATCTACATTATATATTTATAGATCTATAGGATCTTCAGGAAAAAAAAAAAAAGGAAGACAGATTAGTAAGGTCTGAGAATAATTTAAGTGTCTCCAAATATCACAGGAAATCAGAGAGGTGTAGAAAAGCTGAAAAACTTGGAGCTAGGCAACATAGGGAGCTTGCATGCTTAATCACTCAGTCATGTTGGACTCTTTTGGGTCACCATGGGTTGAGGCCCACCAGGCTCCTCTGATCTTGGGATTTCCCAGGCAAAAATACTGAAGTGGGTTGTCCTTTCCTCATTCAGAGGGTCTTCTCGACACAGGGATGGAATCTGAGTGGGAAGGCTATCCATAAATCAGGACTTACCTGGTAGCTCAGAGATAAAGAACGCACCTGCCCAGTGCAGGAGTCTTAGGTTCAATCCCTAGGTCTGGAAGAT
This sequence comes from Bubalus bubalis, assembly GCF_019923935.1. NCBI lineage: Eukaryota > Metazoa > Chordata > Mammalia > Artiodactyla > Bovidae > Bubalus > Bubalus bubalis. Next base: position 83,431,983 of record NC_059163.1, read on the forward strand.
TCCTGGAGGAGGAAATGGCAACCCACTCCAGTGGTCTTCCTTGGGAAATCCCATGGACAGAAGAACCTGCTAGGCTGCATTCCATGGTGTCTCAAAGAGTCAGACATGAGTGAGCAACTGAGCGCACATCCACAATGTCACTCTTGTGAATATAGGTGGATAGGTAATTCATCAGATTTTAGAGCAGATCCTTAACACTTTTAAACAGAACATAAGAATAGACCCTAATACAGGTATAACTACAGCTATTTCCTAACATTTGGGGAATATTTTTAACCAAGAAAAATGAGAATCATAAATTGCCCATTGCTAGATTTTCAAGTTTTGCTAAACATTTGAAACAGTCTCATAGCAAAAGCAGGCTAAGACAGTAAACTGGAAGCTTTCATATAAAATAAGTAGATGCTCACAGTCCAATCTTAAAGGGCCAGGGGAGGGAAATTTATGATAAAGACAACTATAGACATTGTAAGCAGAATGGGATTGGCAAAAAGAATTGTACTATGCCAAAAGCCAGAAAGAAATAAAGAAGATGGTTCAAGGACAGAGAAGTCCCAAGGGAAGTGCAGACATGTATCTGAGTACCCTTAAATTCGTAAGAAGATATTTCTGAAAATGTTAAGAGAAAAGTGTGCAAAGTCTGTAGTGATATGCTCACTGCATACAATCTTAAACTTTTTCATTTTAAAAACTCCTCTTCATGGTCAGTAATCTACTAACGTGATGGCTATCTTTGAAAAATGTTAGACATTCACTCACCTCAGTTTGTAAATTTCACCTGCAAACTTTTAACCACATTTTTATCCTTTGTGAAAGAACTCTGGTTTATTTACGAGAGAGATCACTTGAGATGATGGAATGCCACAATTAAATGGTATCCTGATGACCCCTTCCCTGAAATCTCTGAGGATTCCCCTAGTCAGCATTAGTTTAGCATTTAGTTTTGAATATTGATTTCTGATATCTTTGTGTCTACGTAAAACCCAAATTAAAGACTTCCAGGACATACAGATTCATTGAGGGCCAAAGTCAACAGATTGTGACAGAATTACTGGAGCTAATCCTCTCAAGATTCACATAGACCTATTAAAACCCTCATCAGGTATTTGCAATATGCTCTGAAAGCCCTAACTAGAGAAATGATGCCTCACAGCTTGTACTAGGACTTATAATAAATACTCCTATCCTTTCAGCCAAGAAAAACAGTGGAAGAGAGGGTTTGTTCAGAACCTCAGGGCCATCAATAAAATTGTTAGTATTTACTCTCCTGTGGTATAGAATACAAATACTATCTCATCTTCAGAATCAGTTGAGGCTACATATTTTATAGTTGCAATGATGTGTTCTGCTTACCGTGACCCTTTAAACCAAGATAGTCAACACCTGTTGCATTATTTCCTGGGGAAGTCACAGTATTTCTGGAATCTCCATCTCAGAAGTTGACTGATGCACTCTTTTACAAACTATTAGTAAAAGATCAAACATCAACACTTATACAGTATTTGGTGCTCAACAGCTATGTTTGAAGGATGAAGTGACCTCTGAGATGAATTCCATTTATCTATCTACGGTTTATTTAATAGAGACATAAAATTTAAACAACAATAGTTACACTTCTATAAGGAGAAACTATATTATTTAGGGTGTATTCTATTTGAAGAAGGTAGATTCTTTAATCTGGACACACTATATGCCATGTGGAACATTCCCAGGCCAATCATTAAGGTAATTAAGAATATTTATGAGTTTTATTAGCAGCTGCAAGCAATAGTTTCTCAACTTCTCTGACATTTACTCAGTGCTGAAACTACTTGTGGCTCAAAACATGAACAGGCACTTTAAGACATAAAATAGCTTTCTTCGTTGCAATTATCACAAATCTTTCTATCTACACACACATGAACAGCCTGTACAACTGATTTTGTCGCTGTTTTTTAGTCAACTGTTCAGGACAACTGATTGAACCTGATAGAACTCATCAGACATGTAGGTTACTGAAACATCTCTCGTGACAGTGTCAATAGCCAATTAGAGATGTCTAAGTCCAATTCTGTGTTTATCTTCCCAGGGTAGATGTTCAGAGACTAAGGAACACGTTATCTCGAAGAGATGATGTCAGGGGCTTCTTTTATCTTTTTTCAGTGAGAACATCATAAGGTCATGCTGAAAAAACATCTCATCTCATAGGTGTTTGATTTTATATCCTCATACATAGCAATAGTGCATTCAAAATGCCTTCTTGAACAGTGATCAAATTGATGTTTAAAATTGTGCTTTGTAAACTGGTTCACATGTTTAAGAAATTAATATATTTTTTCACTCAACAGTCCTCAAATAGAAGACTTAACTTGAAAGGGAAATTTGTGACAGCTTTTGGTGTAATTGAAGCTATTTTATTTTCTTAAATTTCAAATCATGTCATTTGCAGTATTCCAAGAAACATATTAGTTGTTAGGGAAGTTGCTAGAATATATTTTTAAGTTTCTGATGATCTCAGTAGATAGTCTTTTTCGTATACATAAAAACACAAAGATAGTACTTTGTGTTTTTATGTATACGTAATTAACATTCATGCTATAAGGTCTGAATAACATACCTACTAAATTATATAACTACTAAACTCTGACAAGGTGATACATAACAACTGACTGTTTACAGCAGCTCAGATTAGCCCAAGAATATAATTTCCACATCACTGCTCTCAGCCAGCCAAAAAATGGTGAAAATAAATCAGTTTGCTTCACATCAAAACCTCCAGTAATGCCCAAAGTGCTAAGCAGCACCAGTTATACTTTTATTGAAGCCAGTTAAATCTTCTTTAAAAGACACAGAATGAATCTGCAAATGAACACTAAGAACTTCCTTATTTACAATTAGGGACTTTTCAATAACTTTGAATATCCTCTATGGTGTTCTTAAAAATTTTAAAAAGCTCTTTCACTAAGCACTGTAAATAGCTAATAATGATACTAGTAATAACAAAAGCATCAATAAACTTAAAAGAGCAATATTTTTAAAGGCCAGGCAAAGGTTCAGTATTCTAGCCCTATTCTAATCAAGTAATCAAGATTTAGCAATATATTCAAGAGAAAATATTGGCTCTTGAAATATCAATTCTTTGTCACAAAGAACTTTTAGTATTTATATCAGAAATCATAATTTTAGAGACAAATCCCAGTTTATCCAAGTCCAATGGAACAGTTCATTAAACTTCATTTCTATCATTTGTATCTGTAGTCATACGCATACAGTATTTTAAGGACATACCTTAAGAGTGTAGGTACCTCATTTCAAACAAACAGCAAAACATAACCAGTATAAATTATAAATAATGAAAAAACATTTGTACAGTATTTTAAATTTTTGAAAATTAGTATGTTTTTTCAAAAACGAAAGGATTTGATATATCTGTTACACAATTTCCTTGTGCTTTATATTTTTCTAGGTAGTTATGTATACCTGTTAACACATGGAATATTTTTCACACTAGTTAACTATGAACACAATGTTTAAGTTCTAACCACAAATTTTCCAGGCTTTTACCTTTGATCGATATTAACCAAACTTCATTAAATATAAATATGTAAACTTAAAGCTTTCCTCTAGAAATGAAATAGCTAATACTGTAATTGATCATGTAAAAATGCTGCTATTTCACAGTGATTACAATATTTACAAAACAGGAACTCAAACAATGATGCAAATTTGGACACTTGTTTGGGTGAGGCTTTTGTTTTGTTTTGTTTTAATTTCCTTTTTATTTTCTAGTTTGAAATGGCAAACATAAATCTTTTTTTAAGTTACTAGTGTTTGTGCATACTCTGAAATTTCAACTGTAGTTTGTTCTACCTTTTACTATACAACCCTGTTTATAACTGCTGTGACGACCAATCCCTTATATAACATGACAGCAGAACATATAATTTTCTGTGTTCTATATCACAGATGCTTCTTCCTGAAAAAGAAATCATAAACTTTCAATACTGAAAATGTGTTTAAGTTTAAATTTGATGAAAACTCTTTCAGACACATACATTTCAAGATAAAGGAACAGAATATTATAGCAACCCATCTAGTTTACCAATCTGAACATGTCTGGGTCAGCCATGAGCCCCATTGCAGCCAATTTCTAAATTGCTATAAATGGATTCCCTAGTTCCCCCAGTCAGGACACTACTGAATCATTATTAAGGAGGTGTTCCCACACTGTTTTGCAAGCTTGATAGACTCAGCTTATCCACCAGATACTTCCTTGTTATCTCTGTGAGACTACCATTTTTTTTTTAATTTTATTTTATTTTTAAACTTTACAATGTTGTATTGGTTCTGCCATATATCAAAATGAATCCACCACAAGCATACCTGTGTTCCCCATCCTGAACCCTCCTCCCTCTTCCCTCCCCATACCACCCCTCTGGGTCATTCCAGTGCACCAGCCCCAAGCATACAGTATCATGCATCGAACCTGGACTGGAGACTCATTTCATATATGATATTATACATATTTCAATGCCATTCTCCCAAATCATCCCACCCTCTCCCTCTCCCACAGAGTCCATAAGACTGATCTATACATCAGTGTCTCTTTTGCTGTCTCGTACACAGGGTTATTGTTACCATCTTTCTAAATTCCATATATATGTGTTAGTATACTGTATTGGTGTTTTTCTTTCTGGCTTACTTCACTCTGTATAATAGGCTCCAGTTTCATCCACCTCATTAGAACTGATTCAAATGTATTCTTTTTAATGGCTGAGTAATACTCCATTGTGTATATGCACCACAGCTTTCTTATCCATTCATCTGCTGATGGACATCTAGGTTGCTTCCATGTCCTGGCTATTATAAACAGTGCTGCGATGAACATTGGGGCACACGTGTCTCTTTCAATTCTGGTTTCCTCAGTGTGTATGCCCAGCAGTGGGATTGCTGGATCATAAGGCAGTTCTACTTCCAGTTTTTTAAGGAATCTCCACACTGTTCTCCATAGTGGCTGTATTAGTTTGCATTCCCACCAACAGTGTAAGAGGGTTCCCTTTTCTCCACATCGAGACTAACATTTTTTTTTTCTAAATAACTTCTGGGAATCAACAAAGAAGAAATGAAAAAAAACAGTAACAAAAATCTTTCTCATGCTTATAGAAAGAGTTAGAGATAACATAGATATACATATTTAAGGTAATAATTTTTACATAGAATTCCTAAGCACATGTGTACTCTTAGGCACAAGATTCTAGATATCCAACAGAAATAATTTTAAAGTTTTCACTTATGACAATTTTTTTTTATTTCCTAAAAAGAAAAGAAAAGGATTATAATCCTAACTTAAAGACTTTCCCTCAGTGAAAACTGGAAAGTCTTTACTTAAAAAACATTTCAGACCAAAAAAGGAAAAAAAAAATGAGATTAATCCAAGTTTGATGCATGATACTGGTTGCTTGGGGCTGGTGCACTGGGACGACCCAGAGGGATGGTACAGGGAGGGAGGAAGGAGGGGGGTTCGGGATGGGGAACATGTGTATATCTGTGGCGGATTCATGTTGATGTATGGCAAAACCAATACAATATTGTAAAGTAATTAACCTTCAATTAAAATAAATACATTTATATTTTTAAAAAAAGCAATGATATTATAATTGATTTAATCTAATTTGAAACAGTTAAAAAATGCTAAACTCATGAGAAATTTAACATAGGCCATAGAGTGGAAATTTTTCTAATTTATATCAAGAGATACAACTTAGTAAGTAGTTATTAAATATATGGTAAGTTCTATTTTATTACCTATGTATTTGAGCTATATTAAAAGGTGGGAAAAGCTGAGAACTTTGTTTATAATATGATTATACCTGTAATATATATAGGCAGAAAGCTAAAACAACCCCCCAGATTTTGTCTCCTATATTCCCCTTGCAGAGGCAGAACCTGTGATTATAATAGGCTATCACTCTTGTGATTATGTTGCGCTGTGTGGAAAAACAGACACTATTCTTTGTGGAGCTGACAATCAACCCAAAGAGTTTTCTTTGACTGGCATCAGGAAGAATTAAGAAAGATGTCCTGCTGTTCTGGAGGAAAGCAAGCAGCCATGTAGGGAATTCTGTATGGGGAAAGGACAGTTTCTAATTGGTGAGAGCAGCTTCATACCAAAAGTTATCAGTGAACAAGCAAGGAAATGAACTCTTCCAACAACCAGTGTGTTTTTGCAAGAGGATCCTGAGACCAAGATGAGAAAGGCAGCAATGGTCACGTGTTGATTTAAGCTTTGTGAGACTCCACGGCTCTTGCATTGGCAGGTGGATTCTTTACCACTGCACCACCTGGGAAGCCCTGCTCTAGATTAGACTAAAATTATTCTTTTGGGTATTCAGGTTCTACTGGGCATTGTTTTTGTTGTTTCATTAAGCAATACTTCTATAAAATTACAATTCATATTGCCACAAAATGTTAGTACACCGCTTTGAATCAGCATAAAGTCAAATCTAACTTAAGATTGATGATTCTGGAGTTCCAGTGGTAAGAAATGGTGGAAGAACATCTCTTGATATGTGAATGCAGCAATTAAAAAGAATCTGGACTGTTTAACTGAGTACCTTGTTAATTTTGGAACAAAATTTATTGCACTGCTTTGTAACAATTCATTATAAGAAATTGAAATATGGTAAAGTGCAAAAAATGGGTTTTTGGCTTCCAGTAATCATTGAATTAGATACCCACTTGTATATTTCAAGTAGAATGAAATGTTAATTCTTTTAAAATGGAACAGGAAGCTTTGCAAATTTGTTAAATAATATATCATCAAAATGGAATTTGAGAGCTGGTGTCTTAAAATGTATTTTGGTGGTACAAGTGATTTCTTATTTTACCTAACTAGCAAATAAATCATGACTTTATTAATATGTTTTGAAGACTATTTATACACATAGACATTTTCTGCATTCTCACATCAACACATACAGAAACAGATTAAGTATATAACAGAAATTTTATCAAGCTAGCTTTCTTTACCTGCATAAGCAAAAAGAACAAGTTTTGGAATTTCATCTTAATGCATTTTCTCCAGCCTAAAGAATACTGTTGCCAAATATTGGTTAAAAAACCATCTTTCTTTTTCTTTAGTCATAGATAAAATTTTTCATAATGAATTGAACCTGAACTTCCCATTTTACATAAAACAACAAAGATACCAGGCACATAGATGGACTATTCATTTGCACTCCAAATCACAAACCCTCTCCAAGGGTGACCAGTCCCAGTCCCAAACAAACATTTCCCCAACATAAACAGGTATGAATTGTAGACAGACATCAAAACCAAATTGGCAAAATGCCCAAACGACACAAATGCCCAAATGCCCAAAATGCTCACAAATAGGAAGGTTGCCCAGCTCCTCACCTGTGGACTTACCCAGGCTAGGAGTTCATCAGTTCAGTTCAGTTCAGTCGCTCAGTCGTGTCTGACTCTTTGTGACCCCATGAATCATAGCACGCCAGGCCTCCCTGTCCATCACCAACTCCCGGAGTTCACTCAAACTCATGACCGTCAAGTAGGTGATGCCATCCAGCCATCTCATCCTCTGTCATCACCTTCTCCTCCTAACCCCAATCCCCCCCAGCATCAGGGTCTTTTCCAATGAGTCAACTCTTTGCATGAGGTGGCCAAAGTATTGGAGTTTCAGCCTCAGCATCAGTCCTTCCAATTAACACCCAGGACTGGTCTCTTTTAGGAAGGACTGCTTGGATCTCCTTGCAGTCCAAGGGACTCTCAAGAGTTCAAAAGCATCAATTCTTCAGTGCTCAACTTTTTTCACAGTCCAACTCTCATATCCATACATGACCACAGGAAAAACCATAGCCTTGACTAGACGGACCTTTGTTGACAAATTAATATCTCTGCTTTTGAATATGCTATCTAGGTTGTTCTTAACTTTCCTTCCAAGGAGTAAGTGTCTTTTAATTTCATGACTGCAATCACCATCTGTAGTGATTTTGGAGCCCCCCAAAATAAAGTCTGCCACTGTTTCCCCATCTATTTCCCATGAAATGATGGGACCAGATGCCATTATCATAGTTTTCTGAATGTTGAGCTTTAAGCCAACTTTTTCACTCTCCTCTTTCACTTTCATCAAGAAGCTTTTTAGTTCCTCTTCACTTTCTGTCATAAGGGTGGTGTCATCTGCATATCTGAGCTTATTGATATTTCTCCCAGCATCAGTTCATCCTCAATTCACTTTTCATTTCTGCCAACTGAAAGCACAAGTCAGTAGCCAGTGCAGAGCAGGGGAGAAACAGGAAGAATTCCCCAAACAAATTATTTTGGCAGCTGCTGGGAATGACCACTAAAATTCCAGTCATGGGGCTGGCTAGCCATGAGCAGCTGGCCCCTCACCACTTACAACTTGTCTCTTCGGGGAGACACAGAGAAGCCTTGCACCAGAGAGCAGAGCCCCCGTTGTGCACCAAAATCTGTTACTGAACCAAAGTCTGGCTGCTTGCCGCTCAAAAACCATTAAAGAGACTGTTGGTGGGAAGGCAAGTTAATTTTATTTCAGATGCCAGCAACTGAGCAGGGAGGGCAGACACCTATCCAACGTCCCATTCCCCCATTGACAATCAGGGCAAGAGCTTTTATAGACAGAAGGAGAGCTACATGCGGAAGCAGTGCAGGCAGCTCCAGACAGTCATCTGGAAATTGGTCATCGGTGGTCTGACCAGCGTTATCTTGGTTATTTTAGGTACAGTTAATCTTCAGTTCCAGGGACGGTTTGTTCTCATTTCCTTGAAGCTAATTCTTGGAACTGTGGCAGCTTATGTCATGGCTATAGTCTGGTCACCATGTAATTAGCTTCTCCACCTGGTGGAGGTTTCAGTACATATAAGACAACTCACAGGATATGGCTTGGAATATTGTCTATATCCCCCTTGAGGAGGAACTGAAGGTCATTGACTATGCCTAATTATTATTCCCAATTATCAATCTGATTATTCATAATAATAATAAAATTGTTACCACATTATTATTATGTGGTCTACTTTGACTTTTTTCCTTTCTTTCTGTATTTTCTCACTTCTCTGATTAAACTTACTCTTTGGCTAAAGTTTTTCCACAGACTAAAGGCAGGCTGGAGGACATGTAGGGGCAAGACTATAGGATCCTGCTCCATTTTAAAGGGTCTGTGGAATAATGAAAAGGGTGAAAAACAAATAAACTAAAAATATCTTGACATACAATGATGAAGTTTTAAAATGAGAATCCTAAATATCTTTTGATATATGGTGGAGGTTTTTTTTTTTTTTTTTCTTCTTTCACTTTTATAAAGATGCTCTTTAGTTCTTTTTCATTTTGTGTCATAAGGGTGGTGTTATCTGTGTATCTGGGATTATTGTTATTTCTCCCAGCAATTTTGATTCGAGCTTGTGCTTCATCCAGCCTGGCATTTTACATGATGTACTCTGCATATAGGTTAAATAAGCAGGGTGACAATATACAGCTTTGATGTACTCCTTTCCCAATTTGGAAAGTCTGTTGTTCCATGTCCGTTTCTAAGTGTTGCTTCTTGATCGGCATACAGATTTCTCAGGAGACAGATCAAGAGGTCTGGTATATCCATCTCTTGAAGAATTTTCCAGTTTTTGAGATCTACACAGTCAAAGGCTCTGGGGTAATCAATAAAGCAGAAGTGTATGTTTTTATAGAATTCTCTTGCTTTTCCTATGATCCAGTGGATGTTGGCAATGTGATGTCTGGTTCCTCTGCCTTCTCTAAATCCAGTGTGAACATCTGGAAATTCATGGTTCACGTACTGTTGAAGCCTGATTTGGAGAATTTTGAGCATTACATTGCTGGCATGTGAGATGACTGACCCAGACTTGCCTGTGTGTGTCCAGTAGTCTCCAGCAGAGGTATGGGTCAGTGGTGGCATGCTGCAGTGTCAGGGGCACTGAGTGAAGCAGTGCGTGTAGGAGACCTTTTGAAGTAGGTCGCCATTATCTTCATTAAAGAAGTTTGGTTTTTAATTAATTATAATTATAATTTGGTCTTTAATTAATCATAGTTTGGTCTTAGGTCAAACAACAGTGAAGGAACACAGCCACATCCATCAACAGAAAATTGGATTAAAGATTTACTGAGCATGGCCCCGCCTATCAGAACAAAACCCAGTTTCCCCCACAGTCAGTCTCTGCCATCAGGAAGCTTCCATAAGCCTCTTATCCTTCTCCATCAGAGGGCGGACAGACTGAAAACCACAATCACAGAAAACTAACCAATCTAATCACATGGACCACAGCCTTATCTTACTCAATGAAACTGAGTTACACCATGTAGGGTCACCCAAGATGAGTGGGTCATGGTGAAGAGTTCTGACAAAATGTGGTCCACTGGAGAAGGGAATGGCAAATCACTTCAGTATTCTTGCCTTGAGAATCCTATGAACAGTATGAAAAGAATTTCCATAAGATCCAGCAATTTTATTTCTGGATCTAAACCCTATTAATTGAACGTAGGAACTCAAAAAGTTTTTGTATACCATGTTCATTGAAGTATTATTTGCAATTACCAAAAGGTGGAAGCTACCTAAGTGTTGATTGATGGATGAATGGATAAGCAAGGGTAGTATACAGATAAGGGCTTCTCTGGTTCCGATGGTAAAAAATTTGTCTCCTATGTCAGACACCTGGGTTCAATCCCTGGGTTGGGTAGATCCCCTGGCAGATGAAATGGAAACCCACTCTAGTATTGTTTGTTTGTTTGTTTTAATTGAAGGGTAATTGCTTTACAGAATTTTGCTGTTTTCTGTCAAACCTGAACATGAATCAGCCATAAGTGTATATATATATATATATATATATATATATATATATATATATACACACACATACATACACATATACTTATCCCCTCCCTTTTGAACCTCCCTCCCATCTCCCTTCCCATCCCACCCCTCCAAGCTGACACAGAGCCCCTGTTTCAGCTTCCTGAGCCATACAGCAAATTTCTGTTGGCTATCTATTTCACATATGGTAATTTAAGTTTCCATGTTACTCTTTCCATACATATCACCCTCTCCTCCCCTCTCCCCATGTCCATAAGTCTATTCTCTATGTCTACTTCTCCATTGTTGCCCTGTAAATAAATTCTACAGTATTATTTTTCTAGATTCCGTATACATGCGTTAGAATATGGTATTTATCTTTCTCTTTCTGACTCACTTCACTCTGTATAATAGGTTCTAGGTTCATCCACCTCATCAGAACTGACTCAAATGTGTTTCTTCTTATGGCTGAGTAATAGTCCATTGTGTAGATGTACCACAACTTCTCTATCCATTCCTCTGTCGATGGACATCTGGGTTGCTTCCATGTTCTAACTACTGTAAATAGTGCTGCAATGAACACTGGGGTACATCTGTCTTTTCCAATTTTAGTTTCCTCAGGGTATATGCCTAGGAGTGGAATTGCTGGATCATATGGTGCCTTTATTCCTAGTTTTTTAAGGAATCTCCATACCATCTTCCATAGTGGCTGTATAAATTTATACTCCCACCAACAGAGAAAGAGTGTTCCCTTTTCTCCATACACTCACTAGCATTTATATACTATAAAACTATAAAACTCTTAGAGGAAAACACAGGCAGAACACTCAATGACATAAATGAAAGCAAGACCCTCTATGACCCACCTCCTAAAGTAACAGAAATAAAAACAAAAGTAGACAAGTGTGACCAGATTAAACTTAAAAGCTTTTGCACAGCAAAGGAAATTATAAACAAGATGAAGAAACAATGCTCAGAATGGGAGAAAATCATAGCAAATGAAACAACTGACAAAGGATTAATTTCCAAAATATATAAGAAACTCATATGACTCAATACCAGAAAAACAAACAACCCAATCAGAAAGTGGGAAAAAGACCTAAATAGACATTTCTCCAAAGAAGACATACAGATGGATAACAAACACATGAAAAGATGCTCAACATCACTTATTATTAGAGAAAAGCAAATCAAAACTACAATGAGATATCACCTCACACAGGTCAGAATGGCCTTCATCAAAAAGTCCACTCCAGTATTCTTGCCTGGAAGTCCCCATGGAGAGAGCAGCCTGGTGGGCTACAGTCCATGTGATTGCAAAGAGTCAGACATAACTGAGCAGCTAAGCACAGCACAGTATACAGATGCAATATAATATTATTCAGTTCTAAAAAGAAAGGAAATTCTGACACATACCACAACATGGATGAACCTTGAAGAGATTATGCTAACTTAGGTAAATCAGTCGAAAAGGACACATATTTTATGATTCCTCCTTTGTGAAGAACCTAGAGTAATCAAATTCATAGAGCAATAAGTAGAATGATGGTTTCCTAAACTTCATGGTGGGGTGGTGATGAGTTATATTTTATGAATACTTAGTTCAGTTTAGCAAGATTAAAAAAGTTTTGGAAATGAGTGTTGGCTATGGCTGCACAAAAAAGTGAATGTAACTAATACTACTAAATTGTACACCTAAAAGTGATTTTTTTTAAAGTACAATTTCTGTTATGTATTCTTTGCCACCATAAATAAAATAAAAAATTATAAAGAAAGTAAGTCTTTTTACCTATGTATAATAGCAAAATATAGATTTAATTTTCTTCAATTTTAAATGAAATTTATAAAATCAATTTTACCTAAATTTCCTTGTGCTTTTGGATCATCTTTTGAGGCATATTTTTATTTTATTCATCAAGAGCTGTGTACCATATTTATATAGTTTCTCAATCCTAAGTAATAGCTGTCAACAATTTATTTTTAAAAAGCAATTGATGCCTATCATTATAGAAAGGAAAGTTTTATGAGTCTTTTGGTAGCTTTCATTTTATTGTGTGCTTAATTTTATATGTCCTAGGGAACCAATGAAGGCGATGGCACCCCGCTCCAGTACTCTTGCCTTGAAAATCCCATGGATAGAGGAGTCTGGTAGGCTGTAGTCCATGGGATCGCGAAGGGTTGGACACGACTGAGCGACTTCACTTTCACTTTTCACTTTCATGCATTGGAGAAGGAAATGGCAACCCACTCCAGTGTTCTTGCCTGGAGAATCGCAGGGAAGGGGGAGCCTGGTGGGCTGCCGTCTATGGGGTCGCAGAGAGTCAGACACGACTGAAGTGACTTAGCAGGGAACCAATACATAGACAAAAATTAACTCAAAGGTCATAAAATATAGGCAGCAACTTCTGAGCACATGTAACACATAGTTCATTGATTGAATATTTTATAATTCTTATGTAATTTAATCTTCACATGGAATGAGTATTATTATTTTCATTTTACAGAGTAAGTAATAAAGAAACAAGAATAAATACAGTCCCTAAAATCACACCATTCTTGCATGTCAGACTTGAAATAAAGTTTTTAAAAAATATCATTGTTACTGATTTTCACCAATACTAGTTATTTGTACTTTCTGTCACATTTGCTGCTTCCACAGGCATATCAGTGTGTGAGTATGTCAGTGTATGCATTGGGTGTACATTCATGACAGCTCTTTTGAAAATAGTTGTACTTAATTCTTAAATATCAACTAGAAGTTTCATACAGATAGATGATTAGCAAAGGCAGCATTTACCTTTGTTTTCTTGAGTGATTTATCTTACAGTGTACAAGTCAGTCACTAGCAGCATGCCTTAAGTTAGAGAAACAGTGATTCTTCAAAGGGGGGAAAAATTACTTTTAGTGTCAATAAGCAACATATGACATGCTTAGTATTCACTTCATGCAACTTTTAATTTAGAAGTGAAAACTTATGTTCCCATAGGAAATAGCTCACTTTCTGCACAAAGTATTACATTTTTGTGATTTACTGAAGTATTAACATGGAAATGGTGATGTTAAACAATACTTTTGATAGCTCTAAAAGTGTAGTGGGAATCATGATTTCATAAGAAGAAAATTAGTTATGTAGGTAACATTATTGTATAATTTCCCTCAGGATCTCTACATCAGGATAGGTTTTATTATATCCTAAAACAAGTTGCCTACATTCACTTTAGCTATAAAGTAATGCTGAATACAACAATATCATAAGGCAGCTCACAGTGCGAGCAAAGACATCTGTTAATGGTACCATGAATAGTTATGAACTGAGGTGCTCAAATGGCTTTGCCAGCAAAGTATTGCCTCCTAATTTATTTTTATAGCAAATGGAAGTCTCATTTTTTACGGTTGGGTAGTTTGCATTCAAATGTACCAATAACTTCAAATGCAATCAGTTCTACACAGCATGCTTTATTGTAGAACATAAGATAAAATTGCTAATGGTCCGTTGATGGGAAGACATCTTCTTTATCAGCAAATTTGTCTCATTCTTTGTTTTTCTGTATATAAGGTAATTTTTAAATATAATGTATTTATAGCAATATTTAAGGGACTGATTTTATATTAAGTTACTATAATTCCAAATTGTGTTAATCTGAAATAAAATGTATATTTTCTCTCTTTGTATCCTGAAATGGTTAATATACATTCAGTTATGCTGTAACAGAAATTTAGTTTTGAAAGGATTTTTACTTAGAAAAACTATTTGCTATGGACTAAATTCTTTCCCTTAGTTACTATGATTGTCATTACCCATAATGTGACTGTATTTGGAGAAAGGACCTAGTAGAGGGTAATTAAAGCTGTGGAAAGTGAAAGAGGCTTAGTTGTGTCCAACTCTTTGCAACCGCATGAACTACACAGTCCATGGAATTCTCCAGGCCAGAATAACTGGAGTGGGTAGCCTTTCCCTTCTCCAGGGGATCTTCCCAACCCAAGGATTGAACCCAGATCTCACACATTGCTGAGCCACAAGGGAAGCCCAATTAAAGCTAGACGACTTCAATAGTGTGGAGCTCTGGTCCAACAGGATTAGTGTCCTTAAAGAAGAGTCACTGGAGAGTTGCCCATCCCCTGAGCATGTGAAGAAGAGGTCACATTGAGCACCTAACAAGATAGTGGTCACCTACAAGCCAAGAGGAAAGGCTTCATAATAAAAATCTACATTGTCAGTATCTTGATCTTAGACGTAGTCTCCAGAACTGTGAGAAATAAAACTCTATCTTTAAACCGCCAAGTATGTGGCAGCCTGGACAGACTAACAGACTATCAAAATATATTTAAGATTAAAGGTTTATTGAAGTGAATTTACCCATAAGTAAGATAAACTATGAAAATGATAGTTTCATTTATAGAACAGAGTCATAGTAGCTTCTTTAACTACCACATTACCAAAGGTTCAAATTTAAACTGTTTCCATAGGTTACTTTTTTTCACTACCTTTGAATTACTATTCACAAGAACTCCACATGTATGTGTCTTTTTTTCTGAGTTATAAATAGAAAAACAAAATATTTTTAAGCCTGAATAGAAACTCGTGATTTGTAAGCTTCTAATCAAATATTATTTGTTAACCTAAAGAATTCTATATTAATGAGTAGAACTTTGAAGAACTAAACGTTGATTTATCTTATCCATACTTTTATAGCAGTAGTGATATCATTGAGTATAGATTTGAGAGCATTAAAATATGGATTAGGGCTTCCTTGGGCTCTCAGCCATTAAAGAATCTGCCTGGAATGCAGGAGACCCTAGTTCAATCCCTGGGTCAAAAGATCCCCTGGAAAAGGGATAGGCTACCGACTCCAGTATTCTTGGGCTTCTGTGGTGGCTCAGAAGGTAAAGAATCCGCCTGCAACAGGAGACCTGGGTTTGATTCCTGGGTTGGGAAGATCCCCTGAAGGAGGGTATGGCAACCCACTCCAATATTCTTGCCTGAAGAATCCCCATGGACAGAGGAGCCTGACAGGCTATAGTTCATAGGGTCACAAAGAGTTGGACACGACTAAAGCAACTGAGCATGCATGAAAATATGGATTACTTCATTTAAAAATCTTCAAACATAAGTGGTTTAATTAAAACTAAATAGAATTATACTGACAAGAATTTATAGCAGTAATGAAACAGTGATAGAAATGGAGCATATGTTTTGTCAATAAGAAACAGCATTGCAATTTAGTGGAAAAAATAAAGAGGTAGGTTAAATCTGTAACTCAAGCATATGATGGAACTTAATAATAACAACTATTATTATTTATACCTTTTTAGCATAATATGTCAGAGTTGAAAATCTTGTTGATTTACCCTATGTTCAAATTTAACTTCTCAAAAATTCTGTAATAAAAATGCCAGTGTTATGCAGACTCTAACTCTTAAATTTTAGTTTCTTTGAAAGAAATTGAGGCTGGGAAAGAAGTTGTCTACTTGATTTAATACAGTTAGAAAAAGATGAAAGCAGGGTTTCAGCCCAGGTGGACAACTAGGTGAGGGTACTAAGCTACATATTTCCATTCCACCATGGGGATTTTTAGAATGTTATTGCAAAATCTCTTATTTTTTTTTCCCTTTTCTCACAATTTGCATCAACAGCAACAAAGACGAGATGCTAAGAACTGTGTAAAATCATATTTGTTGAGTGAAATGGAAACAATTGAGGAAAACAGAAATATTGTCCTTAATTATTTTATCTTGCAACATATATTATAGAGATTCTGAAAAGATTTTCACAATATTATATATTCCATAAAGATCCCAACTGACTTACAACTGACATTTTTTCAATTGTTTTCTATTGAAGGAAAAAAATCACAAAGCATAAAATTATGCATATTAATGACCAAATCAATGGCATTTACTAGAGTCACAATGTTTTATAACCACCATCTCTATTACTCCAAAAAGAAACATTTTTTATAACCTACAAAGGAAACCTTGTACTCATTAAGCAGCAACTCCAAATTTCCTCCTCTCTCCAGCTCTTGGAAACCTCAATCTTTTTATGTATGTGGATTTACTTATACTATATATTAACACAAGTGGAATTGTACAGTAGGTGATCTTCAGTGTCCAGATTCTTTCACTTAGCTAATGTCTTTGATTTCCATTCACATTGAAGCATTTATCAGTACTTCATTCCTTTTTATGGCTGAATAATATTCCATTATATATATATATAACACAATTTATTCATTCATTCATTTATGACATTTTAGTTGTTTGCACTTTTGATTATGTGTGTGTTCTCAGTTACTCAGTTGTGTCTGACTCTGCAACTCTATGGACTGCCAGGATCCTCTGTCCATGGAATTTTCCAGGCAAGAGAAAAAAAAATTGATATTATTATATCAATTTATCATTATATTATATATTATATCAATTATCATTGATATTGTTATATCTATATATATATGTATATACATATATATATATATATAAATTAAGCTCAGTTCAGTCACTCAGTTATGTCTGACTCTTTGCGACTCCATGAATTGCAGCACGCCAGGCCTCCCTGTCCATCACCAACTCCTGGAGTTCATCCAGACTCACATCCATCGAGTTGGTGATGCCATCCAGCCATCTTGTCCTCTGTTGTCCCCTTCTCCTCCTGCCCCCAGTCCCTCCCATCATCAGAGTCTTTTCCAATGAGTCAACTCTCCCCATGAGGTGGCCAAAGTACTGGAGTTTCAGCTTCAGCATCATTCCTTCCAAAGAAATCCCAGGGGTGATCTCCTTCAGAATGGACTGGTTGGATCTCCTTGCAGTCCAAGGGACTCTCAAGAATCTTCTCCAACACAACAGTTCAAAAGCAGCAATTCTTCAGTGCTCAGCTTTCTTCACAGTCCAACTCTCACATCCATGTATGACCACAGGAAAAACCATAGCCTTGACTAGACGGACCTTTGTGCATATATATATATATATATATATATATATATATATATATATTTCAAGAAATATCTATTCAAGTCCTTTATTTAAAAAAATGGATTATATGTATTTCTGTGTTTGAGTTGTAAGAGTTATTCATTTATTATGGGCACTAGACTCAGATATAATAATTGCATATATTATTTCTCATTCTCTTGGTTCCCTTTTAACTTTCCTGCCATCTTTTGAATCACAAATTTTTGAAATTTTATCAAGATCTAATTTAATTTTTTCTTTTATTGCTTGTGCATTTTCTATTACATCTAATAATCCATTGCTAAAACCAAGATTATTAAGATATATGTTTTATACTAAGGGTTTTATGCTTTGTCTCTTATATTAGGGTCACCAAACCATTTTTAGTTGATGGTGTGAGGTAGAGATTCAATTTATTTGCATGTACATATTCAGTTGTTTAATCACCATTTGATGAAGAGTCTGTATTTCCCGCCATTAACTGATTTTAACACCTTTGTTGAAAACCAATTGACTACAGATGTATGGGTTTATTTCTGTTCTTTTCATTAAATTTTATTGTTTTCTATGTGCCTGTTCCTAAGGTAATATCATGCCAACAAAGCTAATATCATGACATTTTGATTACTGTAGATTTGTAGTAAGTTTTGAAATTTGGAAATGTAAGACTTCCAAATTTATTCTTTTTCAAAAAGAAACTGCTGGGGACTTCTTGCAATTCTATGTTAATTTGCAAATTGGATTTTATTTTTCTGAAAATTTTGGTAAGGATATGCTAGGAATTTTGATAGAGATTTCCCTCAACCTGTAGATTGCTTCGGGTTGTATTGTTATCATAATATGATTAAGTTTAACAATCAATGAACATGGAATTTATTTCTGTTTATTTAGAAAAGCTAAAGTGAAAGTGTTAGTTGCTCAGTTGAGTCTGACTCTTTGGGATCCTATGGACTGTAGCCCACCAGGCTCCTTTGTCCATGAGATTATCCCCCCAAGAATACTGGAGTGTGTTGCCATTTTTTTCTCAAGGATCTTCTTTTTTAAGCTTTCTTTAATTTTTTTCAGTAATATGTTGTAATTTTCAGTATGCAAGTCTTGTTCATCCTTGGTTACAATTTATCTCTAGGTATTTTCTTCTTTCTGATTCTACTGTACATAGAAATTTTTTCCTTAATTTCTTGTTCTGATTTTTTATTACTAAAAAACACAATTGATGTTTCCATTAACCTTGTACTTAACGATTTTGCTGACGTTTTTTTTTTTTTTATTTTCTCCAGCAGAATATTTTGTGGACTCTTTGGGATTATATATATTTTTCTAATGAGCTTGTCAGAAAATAGTCACAATTTTACTTCTTTCCTTTCAGTTTGGTACTTTTTTTTTTTTTTTTTTTTTTTTTGCCTTGACCAATTTTCTTAGCTAGAATGTTACAAAATGTTGCATGAAAGTGAAAGTTGCTCAGTCGTGTCCAACTCTTTGTGACCCCATAGACAATACAGCCTATGGAATTCTCCAGGCCAGAATACTAGAGTGAGTAGCTTTCCCCTTCTCCAAGGGATTTTCCCAACCCAGCGATCAAACCCAGGTCTTCCACACTGCAGGCAGATTCTTTACCAGCTGAGCCACCAGAGAAGCAAAATGTTGAATAGGTGATGAAATGGGCATCCTCTTCTTATTTCTGACCTTAGGGACTGTGTTAATCACTCAATCTTGTCTGACTCTTTGCAACACCAGGGACTGTAGCCTACCAGGCTTCTCTGTCCATGGAATTCTCCAGGCAAGAATACTGGATTGGCTTGCCATTCCCTCTTCCAGAGGAACTTCCCAACTCAGGGATTGAACCCTGGTAATCTTAGGGAGGAAGTTTTCAGAACCTCACCCTTGAGTATGATGTTAGCTTTGTTTTTTTTGTTAAATGTTTTTACCCTGTTGAGGAAGTCCACTCTCTACATAATTTTTTCTAGGTTTTAATCATCAAAAGATTGTGTAATTTGTCAACTACTTTTTCTGCATCAATTGAGATGAACTATGGTTACCATTTTTCTTTGTTATGCTATTTGGTGTATTGCATTAACTGATTTTCTTATGTTTAACCACTCTTGAATGACTGGGATATATCTCACTTGGTAATGTTATATAACCCTTTTAATATGCTGCTGAATTTTGTTTGCCACAGTTTACTGAGGATATTTATGTCTATATTTATGTTTATATTCCGGCGTGCTAAAGCGCAGGTGGCTGCAACGGGCACAGGCAAGAGGAGCTACCCCACGTCTGAGGTCAGAGGCAGAAGTCGGGAGGACCCCATGCCCGAAGGGCAGCGGCCAGGAGGAGTTACCCCACGTCCGAGGTCAGGGGCAGTGGCCGAGAGTACCAGACTGTGACAGCACAGGAATGGCTGAGAGGAGCTACCCCATGTCTGAGGTCAGGGGGGGCGGCCGAGAGGAGATACCCAGCATCCGAGGTCAGGGGCGGTGATGAGAGGAGTTACCCCACGTCCAAGGTCAGGGGTGACAGCCAGGAGGAGATACCCCACGCCCTTAAGCCTGAAGCCAGGGGTGGCGGGTGGGAGGAGCTACCCCATGCCCGCATGTCTGAGGCCAGGGGCAGTGCCCAGGAGGAGCAACCCCACGCCCGAGGCCAGGGGTGGTGGCCAGGAGGAAAACCCCATGCCGTGGCTGCGCGGGCAAAGGAGGCCCTACAGGAGCTATCCCATGTTGAAGGTCAGGAAGGGCGGCGGTGAGGAGACACCCCTCGTCCAAGGTAAGGAGCATTGGCTGTGCTTTGCTGGAGCAGCTGTGAAGAGATACCCCATGCCCAAGGTAAGAGAAACCCAAGTAAGATGGTAGGTGTTGCAAGAGGGCATCAGAGGGCAGACACACTGAAACCATACTCACAGAAAACTAGTCAATCTAATCACACTAGGACCACAGCCTTGTCTAACTCAATGAAACTAAGCCATGCCCGTAGGGCAACCCAAAATTGGCGGGTCATGGTGGAGAGATCTGACAGAATGTGGTCCACTGGAGAAAGGAATGGCAAACCACTTCAGTATTCTTGCCTTGAGAACCCCATGAACAGTATGAAAAGACAAAATGATAGGATACTGAAAGAGAAACTCCCCAGGTCAGTAGGTGCCCAATATGCTAATGGAGATCAGTGGAGAAATAACTCCAGAAAGACTGAAGGGATGGAGCCAAAGCAAAAAGAATGCCCAGCTGTGGATGTGACTGGTGATAGAAGCAAGGCCCGATGCTGTAAAGATCAATATTGCATAGGAACCTGGAATGTCAGGTCCATGAATCAAGGCAAATTGGAAGTGGTCAAACAAGAGATGGCAAGAGTGAATGCCACATTCTAGGAATCAGCGAACTGAAATGGACTGGAATGGGTGAATTTAACTCAGATGACCATTATATCTACTACTGCGGGCAGGAATCCCTCAGAAGAAATGGAGTGGCCATCATGGTCAACAAAAGAGTCTGAAATACAGTACTTGGATGCAATCTCAAAAATGACAGAATGATCTGTGTTCGTTTCCAAGGTAAACCATTCAGTATCATGGTAGTCCAAGTCTATGCCCCAACCAGTAACGCTGAAGAAGCTGAAGTTGAACGGTTCTATGAAGACCTACAAGATGTTTTAGAACTAACATCCAAAATGATGTCCTTTTCATTATAGGGGACTGGAATGCAAAAGTAGGAAGTCAAGAAACACCTGAAATAACAGGGAAATTTGGCCTTGGAATGCAGAATGAGGCAGGGAAAAGACTAACAGAGTTTTGTCAAGAAAATGCACTAGTCATAACAAACACCCTCTTCCAACAACACAAGAGAAGACTCTATACATGGACATCATCAGATGGTCAACACCGAAATCAGATTGATTATATTCTTTGCAACCAAAGATGGAGAAGCTCTATACAGTCATAAAAAACAAGACCAGGAGGTGACTGTGGCTCAGACCATGAACTCCTTATTGCCAAATTCAGACTTAAATTGAAGAAAGCAGGGAAAACCACTAGACCATTCAGGTATGACCTAAATCAAATCCCTTATGATTATACAGTGGAAGTGAGAAATAGATTTAAGGGCCTAAATCTGATAGATAGATTGCCTGATGAACTACGGAATGAGGTTCATGACATTGTACAGGAAATAGGGATCAAGACCATCCCCATGGAAAACAAATGCAAAAAAGCAAAATGGCTGTCTGGGGAGGCCTTACAAATAGCTGTGAAAAGAAGAGAAGGGAAAAGTGAAGGAGAAAAGGAAAGATATAAACATCTGAATGCAGAGTTCCAAAGAATAGCAAGAAGAGATAAGAAAGCCTTCTTCAGTGATCAATGCAAAGAAACAGAGGAAAACAACAGAATGGGAAAGACTAGAGATCTCAAGAAAATCAGAGATACCAAAGGAACATTTCAGGCAAAGATGAGCTCGATAAAGGACAGAAATGGTATGGACCTAACAGAAGCAGAAGATATGAAGAAGAGATGGCAAGAATACACAGAAGAACTGTACAAAAAAGATCTTTATGACCCAGATAATCATGATGGTGTGATCACTGACCTACAGCCAGACATCCTGGAATGTGAAGTCAAGTGGGCCTTAGAAAGCTTCATTACGCACAAAGTTAGTGGAGGTGATGGAATTCCAGTTGAGCTATTCCAAATCCTGAAAGATGATGCTGTGAAAGTGCTGCACTCCATATGCCAGGAAATTTGGAAAACTCAGCAGTAGCCACAGGACTGGAAAAGGTGTTTTCATTTCAATCCCAAAGAAAGGCAATGCCAAAGAATGCTCAAACTACCACACAATTGCACTCATCTCACACGCTAGTAAATTAATGCTTAAAATTCTCCAAGCCAGACATCTGCAATACGTGAACCTTGAACGTCCTGATGTTCAAGCTGGTTTTAGAAAAGGCAGAGGAACGAGAGATCAAATTGCCAACATCTGCTGGATCATGGAAAAAGCAAGAGAATTCCAGAAAAACATCTATTTCTGCTTTATTGACTATACCAAAGCCTTTGACTGTGTGGATCACAATAAACTGTGGGAAATTCTGAAAGAGATGGGAATACCAGACCACTTGACCTGCCTCTTGAGAAATTTGTATGCAGGTCAGGAAGCAACAGTTAGAACTGGACATGGAACAACAGACTGGTTCCAAATAGGAAAAGGAGTACGTCAAGTCTGTATATTGTCACCCTGTTTATTTAACTTATATACAGTGTACATCATGAGAAATGCTGGGCTGGAAGAAGCACAAGCTGGAATCAAGATTGCCGGGAGAAATATCAATGACCTCAGACATGCAGATGACCCCACCCTTATGGCAGAAAGTGAAGAGGAACTAAAAAGCCTCTTGATGAAGGTGAAAGTGGAGAGTGAAAAAGTTGGATTAAAGCTTAACATTCAGAAAACAAAGATCATGGCATCCGGTCCCATCACTTCATGGGAAATAGATGGGGAAACAGTGGAAACAGTGTCAGACTTTATTTTTTTGGGCTCCCAAATCACTGCAGATGGTGACTGCAGCCATGAAATTAAAAGTTGCTTACTCCTTGGAAGGAAAGTTATGACCAACCTAGATAGCATATTCAAAAGCAGAGACATTACTTTGCCAACAAAGGTTCATCTAGTCAAGGCTATGGTTTTTCCTGTGGTCATGTATGGATGTGAGAGTTGGACTGTGAAGAAGGCTGAGTGCTGAAGAATTGATGCTTTTGAACTGTGGTGTTGGAGAAGACTCTTGAGAGTCCTTTGGGCTGCAGGGATATCCAACCAGTCCATTCTAAAGGAGATCAGCCCCGGGATTTCTTTGGAAGGAATGATGCTAAAGCTGAAACTCCAGTCCTTTGGCCACCTCATGCGAAGAGTTGACTCATTGGAAAAGACTCTGATGCTGGGAGGGATTGGGGGCAGGAGTCGAAGGGGACGACAGAGGATGAGATGGCTGGATGGGATCACTGACTCGACGGACATGAGTCTGAGTGAACTCCGGGAGTTGGTGAAGGACAGGG
The DNA here is from genome assembly GCF_019923935.1 of Bubalus bubalis. Classification (NCBI taxonomy): domain Eukaryota; kingdom Metazoa; phylum Chordata; class Mammalia; order Artiodactyla; family Bovidae; genus Bubalus; species Bubalus bubalis. The sequence continues at coordinate 83,455,772 of NC_059163.1, forward strand.
AGGCCTGGCATTCTGCGATTCATGGGGTCACAAAGAGTCAGACACAACTGAGTGACTGATCTGATCTGATGTCTCTATTCACAAGTAATATTGATTTACAGTTTTCAGCAGGAGAGCATAAGAAGCTTAAATCTATCCAAGTGTCCACTAGCAGGAACATATGCTTTAAATTTAAAACTATAATCCTGAGTAAATAAAAATCAGATTATTGTCCACACAGAGTTTGAGGCAGATGCAGTTGTCTTTTTTTTTTTTTTTTTTATCAAGCCTTTCTTTGTCCCACTCAGAGAAAAACAATTTATAACAACCTTAAAATTGGGTATTTCCCTGGTGGCTCAGATGTTAAAGCGTCTGCCTGCAATGTGGGAGACCTGGGTTCAATACCTGGGTCAGGAAGATCCCCTGGAGAAGGAAATGGCAACCCACTCCAGTACTCTTGCCTAGAAAATCCCATGGATGGAGGAGCCTGGTAGGCTACAGTCCATGGGGTTGCAAAGGGTAAGACAGGACTGAATGACTTCACTTTTTCACTTTCACTTTAGAATTGGTTGGGCCATAAAAACAGGAAAATCTTTGTTATATTTTTCTAAGAAAATTATTATCTTGGGAGTAAAAGTAAAGTCCTATAAGCAGTGGATTCTAGGGAGTTGTTTTGAAAGTTTCACAACAGTGTCTTAAATGGACCACAAGTTGTATCTAGTGTTGTAAAATAGCCACAGAACCTAATCAGCAGTCCCATCTAAGTCCCCAAAAGCCTTTCATGTTGGGTGCCTGATGAAAATTAAGTCAAATACCATGAGTATCAACCATGTATCTCTAGACTGCACATGATTATACAGAATCAGGGAGGAACAAAGTAGACCAAGGACTGGTATTATCATATTTCTAAATTCCATATATATGCGTTAATGTACTGTATTGGTGTTTTTCTTTCTGACTTACTACACTCGGTATAGTAGGCTCCAGTTTCATCCACTTTATTAGAATGGACTCAAATGCATTCTCTTTAATGACTGAATAGTATTCCATTGTGTATATGTACCATAAATTTTTTATCAATTCATCTGCCAATGGAGATCTACATTGCTTCCCTGTCCTAGCTACTGTAAACAGTGCTGCAATGAACATTGGGGTACACGTGTCTCTTTCAATTCTGATTTCCTCAGTGTGCACGCCCAGCAGTGGGACTGATGGGTAGTATGGCAGCTCTATTCCAGTTTTTTAAGGAATCTCCACACTGTTCTCCACACTGGCTATATTAGTTTGCATTTCTACCAACAGTGTAAGTGAAGTGAAGTTGCTCAGTCATGTCTGACTATTTGAGACCCCATGAACTGTAGCCAACCAGGATCCTCTGTCCATGGGATTTTCCAGGCATGAGTACTGGAGTGGGTTGCCGTTTCCTTCTCCAGAGGATCTTCCCGACCCAGGGCTCAAACCCAGGTCTCCCGCATTGTAGGCAGACGCTTTACCATCTGAGCCACCAGGGAAACAAGAGGGTTCCCTTTGCTCCACATCCTCTCCAGCATTTCATGTTTGTAGACTTTTGATGACAGCCATTTTGATCAGTGAGAGATAGTTATTTGGCCCATTTTTTTAAATTAGGTTGTTTATTTTTCTGTTATTGAGCTACATGAGCTACTTGTATATTTTGAAGATTAATTATTTGTCAGTTGCCTCCTTTGCTATTTTTTTTCTCCCATTCTGAAAGCTGCCTTTTCACCTTGCTTATAGTTTCCTTCATTGTGCAAAAGCTTTTAATTATGCACCATTTGTTTATTATTGCTTTTATTTCCATTAATCTTGGAGGTGGGTCATAGAGGATCTTGCTGGCATTTATGTCAGAGAGTGTTCTGCCTATGTTTTTCTCTTGGAGTTTTATAGTTTCTGGTCTTACACTTAGATATTTAATCATTTTGAATTTATTTTTGTGTATGGTGTTAGAAAGTGTTTTATTTTCATTCTTTTGCAGGTGGTTGACCAGTTTCCCAGCACCACTTGTTGAAGGGATTGTCTTTTCTCCATTATATATTTTTGTCACCTTTGTCAAAGATAAAGTGTCCTTAGGTGCATGGATTTACCACTGGGCTTTCTATTTTGTTCTATTAATCTATATTTCTGTCTTTGTGCCAGTACCATACTGTCTTGATGACTGAGGCTTTGTTGTATAGCCTGAAGTCAGGTCGGTGGATTCCTACAGTTCCATTCTTATTTCTCAAGATTGCTTTGGCTATTTGAGGTTTTTGTGTTTCCATAAAAGATGTGAAATTATTTGTTCTAGTTCTCTGAAAAATGCCATTGGTAGCTTGATAGGGTTTGCATTGAATCTATAGATTGTTTTGTGTAGTATACTCATTTTCACTATATTGTTTCTTCCAATTCATGAATCTGATATATTTCTCCATCTATTTGTGTCACCTTTGATTTCTTTCATCAGTGTTTTATTGTTGTCTACATATAGAGCTTTTGTTTCTTTCAGTTCAGTCAGTTCAGTTGCTTAGTCATGTCTGACTCCTTGTACCCCATGGACTACAGCATGCCAATCCTCCCTGTCCATCACCAACTCCTACACTTTACTCAAACTCATATCCATTGAGTCAGTGATGCCATCCAACCATCCCATCCTCTGTTGTTCCCTTCTACTCCCACCATTAATCTTTCCCAGCACCAGGGTCTTTTCAAATGAGTCAGTTATTTGCCTCAGGTGGACATAGTATTATAGTTTCAGATTCAGCATCAGACTTTCCAATGCATATTCAGGACTGATATCTTTTAGGATGGACTGGTTGTATCTCCTTGCAGTCCAAGGGACTCAAGAGGCTTCTACAATACCAGAGTTCAAAAGCATCAATTCTTCAGCACTTAGTTTTCTTTGTAGTCCAACTCTCACATCCAGACATGACTACTAGAAAAGCTATAACTTTGACTAGATGGACATTTGTTAGCAAAGTTATGTCTCTGATTTTTATTATTATTATTTCTTAATTTATTTATTTTAATTAGAGGCTAATTACTTTGCAATATTCTAGTGGTTTTTGCCATACATTGACATGAGTCAGCCATGAGTGTACATGTGTTCCCCATCCTGAACCCCCCTCCAAACCTCCCTCCCATTCCATTCCTAAGGGTCATCCCAGTGCACCAGCCCTGAGCACCCTGTCTCATGCATTGAATCCGGACTGACGATCTCTTCCCATATAATAATATACATGTTTCAATACTGTTCTCTCAAATCATCCCACCCTTGCCTTCTCCTACAGAGCCCAAAAGACTGCTCTATACATCTGTGTCTCTTTTGCTGTCTCACATATAGAGTCATAAGGGATTTGATTTAGGTCATACCTAAATGGTCTAGAGATTTTCCCCACTTTCTTCAATTTCAGTCTGAATTTGGCAATAAGGAGTTCATGATCTGAGCCACAGTCAGCTCCAGGTCTTGTTTTTGCTGACTGTGTAGAGCTTCTCCATCTTTGGCTGCAAAGAATATAATCAATCTGATTTTGGTGTTGACCGGGTGATGTCCAGGTGTACAGTCTTCTCTTGTGTCATTGGAAGAGGGTATTTACTATAACCAGTGTGTTCCCTTAGAAGAACTCTATTAGCCTTTGCCCTCCTTCATTCTGTACTCCAAGGCCAAATTTACCTGTTACTCCAGGTGTTTCTTGACTTCCTACTTTTGCATTCCACTCCCCTCTAATGAAAAGGACAGGTTTTTGGTTTTGTGTGTGTGTGTGTGTGTGTGTGTGTGTTTTGCCTGTTCTAGAAGGTCTTGTAGGTCTTCATAGAACTATTCAAGTTCAGCTTCTTCAGCATTACTGGTTGGAGCATAGACTTGGATTACCATGATATTGAATGGTTTGCCTTGGAAACGAAAACAGATCATTCTGTCGTTTTTGAGACTGCATCCAAGTACTGCATTTTGGGCTCTTTTGTTGACTATGTTGGCTACTCCATTTATTCTAAGGGATTCCTGCCCACAGTAGCAGATATAATGGTCATCTGAGTTAAATTTACCCGTTCCAGTCCATCTTAGTTCGCTGATTCCTAGAATAGTGATGTTCACTCTTGCCATCTCCTGTTTGACCAGTTTCAGTTTGCCTTGATTCATGGAATTAATATTCCAGGTTCCTATGCAATATTGCTCTTTACAGCATTGAACCTTGTTTCTATCACCAGTCCCATCCACAACTGGGTGTTGTTTTTGCTTTGTCTGCATCCTTTCATTTTATCTGGAATTATTTCTCCACTGATCTCCAGTAGCATATTGGGCACCTACACACCTGGGGAGTTCATCTTTCAGTGTCCCATCTTTTTACCTTTTCATAGTCTTCATGGGGTTCTCAAGGCAAGAATCTGAAGAGGTTTGCCATTCCTTTCTCCAGTGGACCACATTCTGTCAGACCTCTCCACCATGACCTGTCCGTCTTGGGTGGTCCCACATGGCATGGCTTAGTTTCATTGAGTTAGACAAGGCTATGATCCATGTGCTTAGATTGGCTAGTTTTCTGTGATTGTGGTTTCAGTCTGTCTACCCTCTGATGCCCTCTCTCAGTGCCGGCCGTCTTACATGGGTATCTCTTATCTTGGACGTGGAGTATCTCTTAATGGCTGTTCCAGCAAAGCGCAGCTGCTGCTCCTTACCTCAGAAGCGGGGTAGCTCCTCTTGGCCATGCTTCTGTGCCCTTGCAGCTGCTGCGTTTTTGTTTTTTTTTTTAAATTTTATTTTATTTTTAAACTTTACATAACTGTATTAGTTTTGCCAAATATGAAAATGAATCCGCCACAGGTATACATGTGTTCCCCATCCTGAACCCTCCTCCCTCCTCCCTCCCCATTCCATCCCTCTGGGTCGTCCCAGTGCACCAGCCCCAAGCATCCAGTATCGTGCATCGAACCTGCACTGGCAACTCATTTCATACATGATATTTTACATGTTTCAATGCCATTCTCCCAAATCTTCCCACCCTCTCCCTCTCCCACAGAGTCCATAAGACTGTTCTATACATCAGTGTCTCTTTTGCTGTGCGCTTCTGGAGAAAAACACTAAACAATTCAGGTATGACCTAAATCAAATCCATTATGACTATACAGTGGAAGTGAGAAATAGATTTTAAGGGACTAGATCTGATAGAGTGCCTGATGAACTAAGGATGGAGAATCATGCCATTGTACAGGAGACAGGAATCAAAACCACCCCCAAGAAAAAGAAATACAAAAAAGCAAAACGGCTGTCTGAGGAGGCCTTACAAATAGCTGTGAAAAGAAGGGAAGCGAAAAGCAAAGGAGAAAATGAAAGATATATGCATCTGAATACAGAGTTCCAAAGAATAGCAAGGAGAGATAAGAAAACCTTCCTCAGCGATCAATGAAAAGAAATAGATGAAAACAACAGAATGGGAAAGACTAGAGAGCTCTTCAAGAAAATTAGAGATGCCAAGGGAACATTTCATGCAAAGGTGGCTTAATAAAGGACAGAAATGGTAGGGACTTAACAGAAGCAGGAGATATTAAGAAGAGATGGCAAGAATACACAGAAGAACTGTACAAAAAAGATCTTCACGACTCAGATAATCACAGTGGTGTGATCACTCACCTAGAGCCAGACATGCTGGAATGTGAAGTCAAGTGGACCTTAGGAAGCTTCACTAAGAACAAAGCTAGTGGAGGTGATAGAATTCCAGTTGAGCTATTTCAAATCCTGAAAGATGATGCTGTGAAAGTGCTGCACTAAATATGCCAGCAAGTTTGGAAAACGCAGCAGTGGTCACAAGACTGGAAAAGGTCAGTTTTCTTTCCAATCCCAAAGAAGGAAATGCCAAAGAATGCTCAAACTACACACAATTGCACACATGAAACGTGAAGATCCAGATGGTCAAGCTGGTTTTAGAAAAGGCAGAGGAACCAGAGTTCAAATTTTCAACATCCACTGGATCATTAAAAAAGCAAGAGATTCCAGAAAAAAACACCTATTTCTGCTTTAGTGACTATGCCAAAGACTTTGACTGTGTGGATCACAGTAAACTGTGGAAAATTGTGAAAGAGATGGGAATACCAGACCACCTGACCCGCCTCTTGAGAAACCTGTATGCAGTTCAGGAAGCAACAGTTAGAACTGGACATGGAACAACAGAGTGGTTCCAAATAGGAAAAGGAGTACGTCAAGTCTATATATTGTCATCTTGCTTATGTAACTTATATGCAGAGTACATCATGAGAAACTCTGGGCTGGAGGAAGCATAAGATGGAATCAAGATTGCCAAGAGAAATATAAATAACCTTAGCTATGCATCCTTATGGCAGAAAGTGAAGAAGCACTAAGGAGCCTCTTGATGAAAGTGAAAGAGAAGAGTGAAAAAGGTGGTTTAATGCTCAACATTCAGAAAACTAAGATCATGGCATCTGGTCTCATCACTTCATGGCAAATAGATGGGGAAACAAGGGAAAACAGTGGCAGACTTTATTTTGGGGGGTGACATAATCACTGCAGATGGTGATTACAGACATGAAATTACAAGATGCTTACTCCTTGGAAGGAAAGCTATAACCAAGCTGGACAGCATATTAAAAAGCAGAGACTTTACTTTGTCAAAAAAGGTCCTTTTAGTCAAGGCTTTGCTTTTTCCAGTGGTCATGTATGGATGTTAGAGTTGGAGTATAAAGAAAGCTGAGTGCTGAAGAATTGATACTTTTTAACTGTGTTGTTGAAGAAGACTCTTGAGAGTCCCTTTGACTGCAAGGATATCCAACCAGTCCATCCTTAAGGAAATCAGTCCTCGGTGTTCATAGGACTGATGTTGAAGCTGAAACTTCAATACCTTGGCAACGTGATATGAAGAGCTGACTCATTTGAAAAGACCCTGATGTTGGGAAAGATTGAGGGCAGGAGGAGAAGGGGACAACAGAGGATGAGATGATTGAATGGCATCACCGACACAATGGACATGGGTTTGGTTGGACTCAGGGAGTTGGTGATGGACAGGGAGGCCTGGCGTGCTGCAGCTCATGGGGTCACAAAGAGTCGGACACAACTGAATAACTGAACTGACTGATATAGGGTCATCTTTCCGATCTTTCTAAATTCCATATATATGCGTTAACATACTGTATTGGTGTTTTTCTTTCTGGCTTATTTCACTCTGTATAATAGGCTCCAGTTTCATCCACCTCACTAGAACTGATTCAAATTTCTTTTCAATAGTTGAGTAATATTCCATGTGTATAAGTACCATAGCTTTCTTATACATTCATCTGCCCATGGACATCTAGGTTTCTTCCATGTCCTGGCTATTAAAAACAGTGCTGTGATGAACGTTGTGGTACACGTGTTTCTTTCAATATTGGTTTCCTTGGTATGTATTCCCAGCAGTGGGATTGGTGGGTCATATGGCAGTTGTAGTTCCACTTTTTAAAGGGATCTCCACAGTGTTCTCCATAGTGGCTGTACTGGTTTGCATTCCCACCAACAGTATAAGAGCATTCCCTTTTCTCCACACCCTCTACAGCATTTATTGTTTGTAAACTTTTGGTTAGTAGCCATTCTGACCAAGGTGAAATGGTACCTCATTGTGGTTTTGATTTGCATTTCTCTGGTAATGAGTGCTGTTGATCTTTTCATATGTCTGTTATACATCTATATGTATTCTTTGGAGAAATGTCTGTTTAGTTCTTTAGCCCATTTTTTTTTGAATGGGTCATTTATCTTTCTGGAATTGCATAGCAAGAGTCGCTTGTACATTTTTGAGATTAATTATTTGTCATTAACTTCATTAGCTATTATTTTCTCTCATTCTCAAAGCTGTCTTTTAACCTCAATTATAGTTTCCTTTGTCGTTCAAAAGCTTTTAAGTTTAATTAGGTCCTATTTGTTTATTTTTGCTTTTATTTCCATTACTCTGGGAGGTGGGTCATAGAAAATCTTGTTGTGATTTATGGCAGGGAGTGTTTTGCCTGTGTTTCTCTCTAGGAGTTTTATAGTTTCTCATCTTACATTTAGATCTTTAATCCATTTTGAGTTTATTTTTGTGTATGGTGTTAGAAAGTACTCTAGTTTCATTCTTTTACAAGTGGTTGACCAGTTTTCCCAGCACCACTTGCTAAAGCGATTATCTTTTCTCCATTGTATATTCTTGCCTCCTTTGTCAAAGATAAGGTGTCCATAGGTGCATGGATTTATCTCTGGGCTTTCTATTTTGTTCCATTGATCTATATTTCTGTCTTTGTGCCAGTACCATACTTCTTGATGACTGTAGCTTTGCAGTATAGCCTGAAGTCAGGCAGGTTGATTCCTCCAGTACCATTCTTCTTTCTCAAGATTGCTTTGGCTACTCCAGGTTTTTTGTATTTCCATACAAATTGTGAACTTATTTGTTCTAATTTTGAAAAATATTTTGGTAGCTTGATAGGGATTGCATTAAATCTATAGATTGCTTTGGGTAGTATACTCATTTTCACTACATTGATTCTTCCAAACCATGAACATGGTATATTTCTCCATCTAATTGTGTCACGTTTGATTTCTTTCATCAGTGTTTTGTAATTTTCTATGTATAGGTCTTTTGTTTCTTTAGGTAGGTTTATTCCTAAATATTTTATTCTTTTCATTGCAATGGTGAATGGAATGGCTTCCTTAGTATCTCTTTCTGTTTTCTCATTGTTCAGTTCAGTTCAGTTCAGTCACTCAGTCATGTTCGACTCTTTGCAACCCCATAAATTGAAGCACGCCAGGCTTCCTTGTCCATCAGCAACTCCCAGAGATCACTCAAACTCATGTCCATCGAGTTGGTGATGCCATCCAGCCATCTCATCCTCTGTTGTCCCATTTTCCTCCTGCCACCAATCCCTTCCAGCATCAGTCTTTTCCAATGAGTCAACTCTTCGCATCAGTTGGCAAAGTACTGGAGTTTCAGCTTTAGTATCAGTCCTTCCAAAGAACACCCAGGACTGATCTCCTTTAGAATGGACTGGTTGGATCTCCTTGCAGTCCAAGGGACTCTCAAGAGTCTTCTCCAACACCACAGTTCAAAAGCACCAATTCTTCAGCACTCAGCTTTCTTCACCATCCAACTCTCACATCCATACATGACCACTGGAAAAACCATAGCCTTGACTAGACGAACCTTTGTTGGCAAAGTAATGTCTCTGCTTTTGAATATGCTATCTAGGTTGGTCATAACTTTCCTTCCAAGGAGTAAGCAACTTTTAAATTCATGGCTACAATGATTTTGGAGCCCAGAAAAATAAAGTCTGACACTGTTTACACTGTTTCCCCATCTATTTCCCATGAAGTCATGGGACCAGATGCCATGATCTTAATTTTCTGAATGTTGGGCTTTAAGCCAACTTTTTCACTGCCCTCTTTCACTTTCATCAAGAGGCACATACCTGCCTCTCTGCCTCGGGTGACAGGAGAGGGACCTATATGGCAGCTGGTTTGCTCTCCTTTAGTTGCTCAATCCTTTTGTTTTTTGAGCATGCCAGGGTTCAACTTGCTGTGTTAGAGCCTTTCATGGAAAAGGTTTTTTTTTTTTTTTTGGTTTTTCTGATGATCCCACGGTTTCTGTTGTGATCTCATGTTAGCTCCCTCAGATTGTCCTCAGGGCATTCAGGCCTGGTCCTTAACCTAAGGACCAATAATGCAGCCTATGCCTCCCTGCCCAGCTCTCACTTGCTGGTGGAGGATGCGAGTGTCTGGGCTACTTCACAGGCAGTTGAGGTTAGGTGCATATTCCTTGGTTTATGTTTTGTTTTGTTTTTTTCTTCCTCCTGGTTATGTAGCCCTCTGAGACTCCAAAACTCCCCACAGAGCATCTGTGGAAGATTTCCTACTGTGTGGAAACTTCTCCTTCATGACTCCTACCCCAGGATGGGTCTTTGTCCCTAAATCCTTTGGCTCTGTTTTTGTCTTTTATATTTTTTCCTACCTCCTTTTGAAGAGATCGGGCTGCTTTTCTGGGTGCCTGGGGTCCTCTGCCAGCATTCAGTACTTGTTTTGTGGAAGTTGCTAAACATTCAAATGATCTTTTGATGAATTTATGGGGGACAAAGTGGTCTCCCCATCCTATACCTTGGCCATCTTGGGACCAGCTCTGGTGTGCATATTTTTTGCACATAATTGCCATTAACTCTTAATGTTTTTATGTTTCTAAAACTAACGTAGAATTCCTAAAATATAGAGACTTAATATTATAATAAATATTGCATATTTTATACATACAACTTCAAAGGGATAGTTATATCTCTAACCAGTTATATGATTGCTATATATTAGTATGATTTATATATATAATTATTTTAAAAAGTAATACCTAGAAGATGGCAGAGGAATAGGACAGAGAGACCACTTTCTCCCCCACAAATTCATCAAAAGAACATTTGAAAGCTGAGTAAATTCCACAAAACAACTTCTGAATGCTGGCAGAGGACACCAGGCACCCAGAAAAGCAGCCCACTGTCTTCAAAAGGAGGTAGGAAAAAATATAAAAGATAAAAAGAGAGACGAAACAGGTAGGGACGGAGATCCGTCTCAGGAAGGGAGTCTTAAAAAAGAGAGAAGTTTCCAAACAACAGGAAACACTCTCACTGCCTAGTCTGTGGCAAGCCTTGGAACCTCAGAGGGCAACATAACCGGGAGGAAAAAAAAAAAAAATTAAAACCCACAGATTACATGTCCAACGGTAACTTCCAGCAAAGGAGCAGTGCAGATGCCTGCATTTGCCACTAGCAAGCAGGGGCTGGGCAGGGAGGCATGGGCTGCATTGCTTAGAGTAAGGACCGGATATGAATGCCCTGAGGGCAATTTGAGGGAACTAACTTGAGATAGCAAACCAGACCATGGGATAGCTACCCCTGCGAAAAGCCCTAACCTAAGACACCGTCAGGTCTGCTCATAGAACAAAGGACTGAGCAGAGCTATCTGGCTGCAGACTGGCCCATCCCCCACCAGAGACAGGCAGGCGAGAGCAGCCAGAGCCAGAAGGGGCCATTTGCGGCCCCATAGAGGCATCATCTACCAAACTGCAAGCAGGCTTTATAGATAACCAAGACTTCTTGGGATTCTAGACAGTCGACATCCGCCTAAGGAGGTGCACAGGTTGTACACCCAGAAAATCGAGTGGCAGGGACAGGAGAGGCAATAAGTCACAGCTATCCTGCTTGCCAAACACTTGGTCACCTGAGTGGCTCGGACCTGGGAAGGGCACAAATTGCAGGCCAACCAGTGTGTACCTTTGAGGTGTACCTGACCTGAACCTGAGTGGCTTAGACCTGGGAAGTGCCTGAAACCCAGGGCCCGCCTCAGACAGTTCCAGGCAGAGCAACCTAGAGCCTGAGCAGCATAGACTGGGAAAGCACACACGCCATGAGCAGGGGCAAACCCAGAGTGGCTGAGACACTGTGAGCACTCCCCACAGAAACCAATGTTATTTGTTTGCAGTGTTCCTCCCTCCCCACAGCATGACTGAAAAAATTAGCCTAAAAAAGTGTCAACCACCGCCCCCTTGTGTCAGGGCGGAAATTAGACACTGAAGAGACCAGCAAACAGAAGGAGCAAAAAGAAGGAACCACCTTGGAAGTGACAGGCGCAATAGATTAAAACCCTGCATTTAGCACCTACTACATAGGAAGGGGCCTATAGATCTTGAGAAGTATAAGCCAGATCAAGGAACTATCTGAAAATGAACTGACCCCACACTGTCCACAACACCAGAAAAAGTCCTAGATATATTTTTACTATTATCATACTTTAAATTAAAAAAATAATAATTTTAAGTCCTCTATTACTCCTTTAATTTTAATCTTTATAACCTACTATTACTTTGAAAAAAAAAAAAAAAGACCCTATTTTTTAAAGCAAACTTCATATGTATATATTTTTATACATATGACTTTGTTTTTTTCCTTGAATATTGTATTTTTGAGAATCCAACCTCTACTCTAGATTTTTAATCTTTGCTTTTTGGTATTTGTTATCAATTTTGTACCTTTAAGAACCCAGTCCTCAGTACCCATTTTTACTTGGGAGCGAGATTACTGGACTTCTCTCTCCCCCTTTGGACTCTCCTTTTTCTCCACCAGGTCGCCTCTATCTCCTCCCTTCCCCTTCTCTTCTCTACCCAACTCTCTGAATCTCTTTGTGTGTTCCTGGGCTGTGGAGAACACTTAGGGAACTGTTTACTGGCCGGATCTGTCTCTCTCCTTTTGATTCCCCCCTTTATCCTCCTGGCCACCTCTGTCTCCTTCCTCCCTCTTCTCTTCTCTGTGTAAGTCCGTGAACATCTCTGAGGGATCCAGACTGTGGAGCGCACATAGAGAAGTGATTACTGGCTAGCTTGCTCTCTCCCCTTTTGATTCCTCCTCTTCTCCTCCTGGTCACCTCTATCTCCCTCCTGCCTCTTCTCTTCTCCATGTAACTGTGTACCTCTCCGGGTGTCCCTCACTGTGAAGAAACTTATCATCTTTAACGTAGATTTTTTATCATAGGTGTTGTATAGATGGAGAAGTCTTGAAGCTACTGTAAGAATAAGACTGAAAACCAGAAGTATGAAGCTTAAGTCCAAATCCTGAGAACACCAGAGAACTCCTGACTCCAGGGAACATTAATTGATAGGAGCTCATCAAACGCCTCCATACCTACACTGAAACTAAGCATCACCCAAGGGCCAACAAGTTTCAGAGCAAGATATACCATGCAAATTCTCCAGCAACGCAGGAACACAGCTCTGTGCTTCAGTATATAGGCTGCCCAAAGTCACTCCAAACCCATTGACATCTCATAACTCATTACTGGATACTTCATTGCACTCCAGAGAGAAGAAATCCAGCTCCACACACCAGAACACTGACACAAGCTTCCCTAACTGGGATACCTTGACAAGCCTCCCGTCCAACCCCATCCACAGAGAGGGAACTCCACAATAAAGAGAACTCTATAAATTGCCAGAATACAGAAAGGCCACCCGAAACACAGCAATATAAACAAGAGGCAGAGAAATACCCAGCAGGTAAAGGATGAGGATAAATGCCCACCAAACCAAACAAAAGAGGAAGAGATAGGGAATCTACCTGATAAAGAACTCTGATTAATGATAGCAAAAATGATCCAATATCTTGAAAACAAAATGGAGTTACAGATAAATAGCCTGGAGACAAGGATTGAGAAGATGCAAGAAAGGTTTAACAAGGACCTAGAATAAATTAAAAAAGAGTCAATATATAATGAATAATGCAATCAGTTCAGTTCAGTTCAGTTGCTCAATCATGTCCAACTCTTTGCAACCCCATGAATCGCAGGACGCCAGGCCTCCCTATCCATCACCAACTCCCAGAGTTCACTCAAACTCATGTCCATCAAGTCAGTGATGCCATCCAGCCATCACATCCTCTGTTGTCCTCTTCTCCTCCTTCCCCAAATCCCTCCCCGCATTAGAGTCTTTTCCAATGAGTCAACTCTTCACATGAAGTGGCCAAAGTATTGGAGTTTCAGCTTTAGTATCAGTCCTTCCAAAGAACACCCAGGACTGATCTCCTTTAGGATGGACTGGTTGGATCTCCTTGCAGTCCAAGGGACTCTCAAGAGTCTTCTCCAACACCACAGTTCAAAAGCACCAATTCTTTGGTGCTCAGCTTTCTTCACAGTCCAACTCCCACATCCATACATGACCACTGGAAAAACCGTAGCCTTGACTAGATGGACCTTTGTTGGCAAATTAATGTCTCTGCCTTTTAATACGCTATCTAGGTTGCCTGAAAAATCTCATGGACAGAAGAGCCTGGTAGGCTGCAGTCCATGGGGTCACACAGAGTCGGACATGACTGAGCGACTTCACTCTCACTTTTTACTTTCATGCATTGGAGAAGGAAATGACAACCCACTCCAGTTTTCTTGCCTGGAGAATCCCAGGGATGGAGGAGCCTGTTGGGCTGCTGTCTATGGGGTCACGCAGAGTCGGACACGACTGAAGAGACTTAGCAGCAGGTTGGTCATAACTTTCCTTCCAAGGAGTAAGAGTCTTTTAATTTCATGGCTGCAATCACTGTCTGCAGTGATTTTGGAGTGCTCAATAAATGAGATCAAAAACACTCTGGAGGGAACCAATAGTAGAATAACGGAGGTAGAAGACAGGATAAGTGACATAGATGATAAAATGGCAGAAACATGAATGAAACAGAGAGGAAAAAAAGAAAAACAGATTAAAAGAAATGAGGACAACCTCAGAAACCTCTGGGACAATGTTAAATGCCCCAACATTTGAATCACAGGGGTCCCAGAAGAAGAAGACAAAAAGAAAGACCATGAGAAAATACTTGAGGAGATAATAGTTGAAAACTTCCAGAAAATGGGGAAGGAAATAATCACCCAAGTCCAAGAAACCCAGAGAGTCCCAAATAGGATATACCCAAGGTGAAACACACCAAGACACATATTAATCAAATTAACAAAGTTCAAACACAAAGAACAAATATTAAAAGCAGCAAGGGGAAAAAAACAAATAACGCACAAGGGGATTCCCATAAGGATAACAGCTGATCTTTCAATAGAAACTCTTCAGGCCAGGAGACAATGACAGGACATACTTAAAGTGATGAAAGAAAATAACCTACAGCCCAGATTACTGTAGCCAGCAAGGGTCTCATTCAAATATGAAGGAGAAATCACAAGCTTTACAGACAAGCAAAAGCTGAGAGAATTCAGCACACAAAACCAGCTCTCCAACAAATGCTAAAGGATATTCTCTAGACCGGACACACAGAAACTGTGTATAAACTCAAACCCAAAACAATAAAGTAAATGGAAATGGGATTATATTTATCAATAATTAACTTTATTTATAAATATATTAATATTAAATATATTTATTTAAAAATAAAAATATTAAATATAAAAAATAATATATATAAAATAATAAATATATAAATATTTTAGTTATAAATAAATAACTAAACTAATACAGTTATGTAAAGTTTAAAAATAAAATAAAATTAAAAAAAATAAATTAAAAAAAATAATTAACTTTAATGTAAATGGGTTGAATGCCCCAACCAAAAGACAAAGACTGGCTGAAAGGATACAAAAACAAACCCCTATATATGCTGTCTACAAGAGACCCACCTCGAAACAAGGGACACATACAGACTCAAAGTGAAGGGCTGGAAAAAGATATTCCATGCAAATAGAGACCAAAAGAAAGCAGGAGTAGCAATACTCATATCAGATAAAATAGACTTTAAAACAAAGGCTGTGAAAAGAGACAAAGAAGGACACTACATAATGATCAAAATATCAATCCAAGAAGAAGATATAACAATTATAAATATACATGCACCCAAAATAGGAGCACTACATTATGTAAGACAAATGCTAACAAGTATGAAAGGGGAAATTAACAATAACACAATAATAGTGGGAGAATTTAATACCCCACTCACACCTATGAATAGATCAACTAAACAGAAAATTAACAAGGAAACACAAACTTTAAATGATACAATAGACCAGTTAGACCTAATTGATATCTATAGGACACTTCACCCCAAAACAATGAATTTCACCTTTTTCTCAAGCACACACAAAACTTCTCCAAGATAGATTGCAACCTGGGCCATAAATCTAGCCTTGGTAAATTCAAAAAAATTGAAATCATTCCAAGCATCTTTTCTGACCACAATGCAGTAAGATCAGATCTCAATTACAGGAGAAAAACTATTAAAAATTCCAACATATGGAGGCTGAACAACACGCTGCTCAATAAACAACAAATCACAGGAGAAATTAAAAAAATAAAAATATGCATAGAAATGAATGAAAATGGAAACACAACAACCCAAAACCTGTGGGACACTGTAAAAGCAATGCTAAGGGGAAGGTTCATAGCAATACAGGCATAACTCAAGAAACAAGAAAAAAGTCAATTAAATAACCTAACTCTACACCTAAAGCAACTAGAAAAGGAAGAAATGAAGAACTCCAGGGTTAGTAGAAGGAAAGAAACCTTAAAAATTAGGGCAGAAATAAATGCAAAAGAAACAAAAGAGACCATAGCAAAATCAACAAAGCCAAAAGCTGGTTCTTTGAAAGGATAAATAAAATTGACAAACCATTAGCCAGACTCATCAAGAAACAAAGGGAGAAAAATCAAATCAATAAAATTAGAGATGAAAATGGAGAGATCACAATAGACAACACAGAAATACAAAGGATCATAAGAGACTACTATCAGTAATTATATGCCAATAAAATGGACAACTTGGAAGAAATGGACAAATTCTTAGAAAAGTACAACTTTCCAAAACTGAACCAGGAAGAAATAGAAAATCTTAACACACTCATCACAAGCATGGAAATTGAAACTATAATCAGACATCTTCCAGCAAACAAAAGCCCAGGACCAGACAGCTTCACAGCTGAATTCTAGCAAAAATTTAGAGAAGAGCGAACACCTATCCTACTCAAACTCTTCCAAAAAATTGCAGGGGAAGGTAAACTTCCAAACTCATTCTATGAGGCCACCATCACCCTAATACCAAAACCTTACAAAGATGCTCCCCAAAAAGAAAACTACAGGCCAATATCACTGATGAACATAGATGCAAAAGTCCTTAACAAAATTCTAGCAATCAGAATCCAACAACACAAAAACATCATACATCATCATGACCAAGTGGGCTTTATCCCAGGTATGCAAGAATTCTTCAATATCTTCAAATCAATCAATGTAATACACCACATTAAAAATTGAAAAATAAAAGCCACATGATTATCTCAATAGAAGCAGAGAAAGCCTTTGACAAAATTTAACATCCATTTATGGTAAAAACCCTCCAGAAAGCAGAAATAGAAGGAACACACCTCAACATAATAAAAGCTATATATGGCAAACCCACAGCAAACATTATCCTCATTGGTGAAAAATTGACAGCATTTCCCCTAAAGTCAGGAACAAGACTAGGGTGCCCACTCTTACCACTACTCTTCAACATAGTTTTGGAAGTGTTGGCCACAGCAATAAGAGCAGAAAAAGAAATAAAACGAATCCAAGTTGGAAAAGAAGAAGTAAAACTCTCACTGTTTGCAGATGACATGATCCTCTACATAGAAAACCCTAAAGACTCCACCAGAAAATTACTAGAGCTAATCAATGAATATAGTAAAGTTGCAGGATATAAAATCAACACACAGAAATCCCTTGCATTCCTATACACTAACAATGAGAAAATAGAGAAATTAAGGAAACAATTCCATTCACCATTGTAACGAAAATAATAAAAAAAACTTAGGAATATATATCTACCTAATATCTACCTATATATAGGTTATAGAAAACTATAAAACACTGGTGAAAGAAATCAAAGAGGACACTAATAGATGGAAAAATATACCATGTTCATGGATCAGAAGAATCAGTATAGTGAAAATGATTATACTACTCAAAGTGATCTATAGATTCAGTGCTATCCCTATCAAGCTACCAAGGGTATTTTTCACAGAGCTAGAACAAATAATTTCACAATTTGTATGGAAATACAAAAAACCTCGAATAGCCAAAGCAATCTTGAGAAAGAAGAATGGAACTGGAGGAATCAACCTGCCTGACTTCAGGCTCTACTACAAAGCTACAGTCATCAATACAGTATGGTACTGGCACAAAGACAGAAATATAGATTAATGGAACAAAATAGAAAGCTCAGAGATAAATCCATGCACCTATGGACACCTTATCTTTGACAAAGAAGGCGAGAATATACAGTGAATTAAAGGCAATCTTTTTAACAAGTGGTGCTGGGAAAACTGGCCAACCACTTGTAAAACAATGAAGCTAGAACACTTTCTAACACCATACACAAAAATAAACTCAAAATGGATTAAAGATATAAACGTAAGACCAGAAACTATAAAACTCCTAGGGGAGAACATAGGCAAAACACTCTCCGACATACATCACAGAAGGATCCTCTATGACCCACCTCCCAGAATATTGGGAATAAAAGCAAAAATAAACAAATGGGACCTAATTAAACTTAAAGGTTCCTGCACAACAGAGGAAACTATAAGCCGGGTGAAAAGACAGCCTTCAGAATGGGAGAAAATAATAGCAAATGAAGCAACAGACAAACAATTAATCTCAAAAATATACAAGCAACTCCTGCAGCTCAATTCTAGAAAAATAAACGACCCAATCAGAAAATGGGCCAAAGAACTAAATAGACATTTCTCCAAAGAAGACATATAGATGACTAACAAACACATGAAAAGGTGCTCAACATCTTTCATTATCAGAGAAATGCAAATCAAAGCCACAATGAGGTACCATTTCACCCCAGTCAGAATGGCGGCTATCAAAAAGTCTACAAACAGTAAATGCTGGAGATGGTGTGGAGAAAAGGGAATCCTCTAACATTGTTGGTGGAAATGCAAACTAGTACAGCCACTATGGAGAATATTGTGGAGATTCCTTAAAAATCTGGAAACAGAACTGCTATATGACCCAGGAATCCCACTGCTGGGCATACACACCGAGGAAACCAGAAATGAAAGAGACACGTGTACCACAGTGTTCATTGCAGCACTGTTTACAATAGCCAGAACATGGAAGCAACCTAGATGTCCATCAGCAGATGAATTGATAAGAAAGCTGTGGTACATATACACAATGGAGTATTACTCAGCCATTAAAAAGAATACATTTGAATCAATTCTAATGAGGTGGATGAAACTGGAGCCTATTATACAGAGTGAAGTAAGCCAGAAAGAAAAACACCAATACAGTATACTAACGCATTATATGGAATTTAGAAAGATGGTAATGGTAACCCTGTATGCGAGACAGGAAAAGAGACATAGATGTATAGAACAGTCTTCGGACTCTGTCGGAGAGGGTGAGGGTGGGATGATTTGGGAGAATGGCAGTGAAACATGTATATTATTATATGTGAAAGGAATCACCAGTGCAGGTTCAATGCATGATACAGGATGCTTGGGGCTGGTACACTGGGATGATCCAGAAGGATGTTGTGAGAAGGGAGGTGGGAGGGGGGTTCAGGATGGGGAACATGTGTACATCCCTTTTGGATTCCTGTCAAAGTATGGCAAAACCAATACAATATTGTAAAGTAATTAGCCTCCAATTAAAATAAATAAATTTATATTAAAACATAAAATAAGAAAGAAAGAAAAACAAACAAACAAAAAAAGAATTTTATGATTAAAAAACAACAAAATAAACTAAAACCTAATGGAAACTAAATTTTTATTAAATGCTATCAAAACAAGTTTAATATAATTATTTGATTTAGAAACTGATATGAATCTTTTAAGTATCACCTTGAATTTTTAAAAACATCAATTTTCTGTATCTATAGATAGAGACTGAAGTCATGAAATTAAATGAGATATAGAACTAGAAAGAAAAATAGAACTTGATTTTTTTTTTACTGAAATTGATTTTCAAGTCTTATTATTTTATATTTGACAGGCTATCAAAAAGTCATACTTGATTGATTTTGAAGGTATCTTTTATTTTCAAAGAAAAAAATGGATGAATCAGAAAGTAAAGGTAAAGACAGTCCACACACGAAAAGACTGTAGATTGACCCTGTTTTTACTGCTTTCTGAACTTTGCTCCTCTGTCTTCCATGCTTCATCTCCTATATTTTCAACTCTTGCATCTGACAATAATATGTGGTGCCAGTGTGAGTATTTGAAATGTCAAATGCTCACATTCGATCACAATGTTATCAATTATGTCATGTCCATTTAACTTCACAGACAACTTCTGATACAATGGTAGTGTGCTTAGTTGTTTCTGAACTGAGGTTAAGATCTATTACAAGATTTTATACTTTGCCCAAAGGTTTATTATTTTGATGAAAATTGAATCATAGCAATATTTTCCAAAAGTCAGTAAAGACAGTGTTTAATATGTCAAAAAGTAATAAAATATAAATATCTTAAGTTATGACCAACCTAGATAGCATGTTCAAAAGCAGAGACATTACTTTGCCAACAAAGGTCCATCTAGTCAAGGCTATGGTTTTTCCAGTAGTCATGTATGGATGTGAGAGTTGGACTGTGAAGAAAGCTGAGTGCCAAAGAATTGATGCTTTTGAACTGTGGTGTTGGAGAAGACTCTTGAGAGTCCCTTGGACTGCAAGGAGATCCAAGCAATCCATTCTAAAGGAGATCAGCCTTCGGTGTTCTTTGGAAGGAATGATGCTAAAGCTGAAACTCCAATACTTTGGCCACCTCATGCGAAGAGTTGACTCATTGGAAAAGACCCTGATGCTGGGAGGGACTGGGGGCAGGAGAAGAAGGCGACAACAGAGGATGAGATGGCTGGATGGCATCAGCAATTCGATGGACGTGAGTTTGAGTGAACTCCGGGAGTTGGTGATGGATAGGGAGTCCTGGTGCGCTGCGATTCATGGGGTCGCAAACAGTCAGACACGACTGAGCGCCTGAACTGAACTGAACTGAAGGATGATACAATTTGATATCTCGTTTGTTTCCACCCCCCCACGATGGCAATTTTTCAGAGATAAATACCTGCCATTAATCTGTCATAAAATGTTAGATCTGTTGTAATCATAGCTTGTTAGTAAAAATAATAAGGCAAGTTAGTCAAATAATGCATATCTGAATCTTAAGAAAACATTTATTCTAAACAAAAGCAACATAGCACAGTAAAAGAAAAACAAAATTTTAAGTTAATTCAACTCACTAATTTAAATGGTAGCCTTTGAGATTTTAGAAGACAGAAAATTTTAACTTTGTCTATTATTTAATGCTGATTCATTATATAACATTTTAACAATGAGTTCCATCTAAAAGCAAAGTTTCTTTTAGTGTTTTCTCTTTAAACCTAAAAATAACAAGAAGTACTGTGGAAAATTCTTAAAGAGATAAGAGAACCAGACCACCTTCCTGAGAAAATGGTATGCAGGCCAAGAAGAAACAGTTATAACCAAACATGAACTGATTGGTTGAAAATTGGGAAAGGAATACAACACAGCTTATATTGTCACCCTGATTATTTAACTTCTATGCATAGTACAACATGCTAAATGCTGGGCCAGATGAATCACAAGATGGAATCAAGATTGCCAGGAGAAATATTAACAATCTCAGATATGCAGATAACACCACTCTAATGGCAGAAAGTGAAAAGGAACTAAAGAGCCTCTTGATGAGGGTAAAAGAAGAGAGTTAAAAAGCTGGCTTGAAACTCAATATTCATAAAACTAAGATCATGGCATCTGGTCCCATCACTTCATGGGAAATGGAAGGGAAAAAAGTGGAAACAATGGCTAATTTTATATACCTGGACTCCAAAATCACTGCAGAATGACTGTAGCAGTGAAGTTAAAAAGATGCTTGCTCCTTGGAAGGAAAGCTATGATAAAACTAGACAGCATATTAAAAATCAAAGACATCACCTTGCCAACAAAGGTCCATATACTAAAAGCTATGATTTTTGTGGTAGTCATTTGCAGATATGAGAGCTGAACCATAAAGATGGTTGAACACCCCAAAATTGATGGTTTTGAATTGTGGTACTGGAGAAGACTCTTGAGTCCCTTGGACTGCAAGGAGATCAAACCAGTTATTCCTATGGAAAATCAACCCTGAATATTCACTGGAAGAACTAATGCTGAAGCTAAAGCTCCAATACTTTGGCCATCCGATGAAAAGAGCCAACTCATGGGGAAAAAAAAAAAAAAAAAAAAAAAAAACCTGATAGTGTGAAAGACTGAAGGCAAAAGAAGGGGGAAGCAGAGGATGAGATGGTTATATAACATCACTTACTAATGGACATGAACTTGAAAAAACTCTGGGAGATAGTGGAGGACAGAGAAGCCTGGCATGCTGCAGTCCATTGGGTTGTAAAGGGTTGGACATGACTTAGTGAATGAACAACAACTACACTGTGGGAAAGGAAAACCTTTCTCTGACTCATAAGAAATTGCATTCATAAGAATATTTTGAGTTTGTATTTTATATATTTTTTAATTGAAGTGTAATTTTTTTCAATATTATATAAATGAAGAATGACAACTCACTCCAGTTTTCTTGCCTGAGAAATTCCATGGATGGAGCAGCGTGGCAGGCTACAGTCCATGGGTTGCAAGAGTAGGACACAACTGAGTGACTAAAGAACAACAACAATGTTATGTTAGTTTCTGCTCTACAACAAAATGAATCAGCTGTATGTATACATATAGCCCCTCCGTCTTGAGCCACCCTCCACCCCTCTATTCGACCCCTGTAGGTCATCACAGAGCACCAAGCTTAGCTCCCCGTGCTATGCATCCACTTCCCACTAGCTATCTATTTTACAAATGATCGTGTGTGTATGTCTGTGCTACCCTCCCAATTCATCCTACCCTTCCCTTCCTGCCATGTCCACATATCCGTTCTCTAATCTGTGTCTCCATTCCTATTCTGCAAATAGGTTCAGCAGTACTCATTAGTCTAGATTCCATATATATGTTAGTATATGGGTTTTGTTTTTCTCTTTCTGACTTACTTCATCTGTATGACAGACTCTAGTTTCATCCACACCACTACAGATGACCCAATTCATTCCTTTTTATGGATGGGTAATATTTCATTGTATGTATATAGCACATCTTCTTTACCCATTCATCTCTCGATGGACATTTAGGTTTCTTCCATGTCCTGGCTGTTGTAAATAATGCTGCAATGAACACTGGGTTCATGTATCTTTTG
Organism: Bubalus bubalis; assembly: GCF_019923935.1. Lineage (NCBI taxonomy): Eukaryota > Metazoa > Chordata > Mammalia > Artiodactyla > Bovidae > Bubalus > Bubalus bubalis. Next base: position 83,478,492 of record NC_059163.1, read on the forward strand.
AATTATGGTTTTCTCAGGGTATATGCCCAGTAGTGGGATTACTGGGTCATATAGTAATTTTATTTTTAGTTTTTAAGAAACCTCCATACTGTTCTCCATTGTGGTTACATAAATTTACATTCCCACCAACAGTGTAAGAGTGTTCCCTTTTCTCCACACCCTCCCTAGCATTTATTATTTGTATATATATTTTTTGATTATGGCTATTTTGACCATTGTGACATGATACCTCATTGTAGTTTTGATTTGAATTTCTCTAATAATGAGCAATGTTGAGCATTTTGTCATGTGTTTGTTGAGTGTGTATATTTAACTTTAGAATTTCTGGAATGATATTTAAGGAATGTTCTTCAGAATGTTTATTAATGAGCACTTCATTTAATTAATACCTTTTCAGTTTTATCCTTCAAATGTCTAAAACTATAAAAATAGATACAACTTGCAATAGTACTTTGCAGTGTTGGAGGATGGATTTAAATGTTTGTCAAAATGCACAGCATAGCATGGAATAGTGTCATTTTAAATTATAAAAAAAAATAAAAAAAAATAAAAAAAATAAAAAAAAATAAAAAAAAAATAAATTCACAGTTAAGTTTTCAGAATTTTAATTAATAATTTGCTAAATTAGAACAAGATTAAGAAGAGTAGATATTCACTTATCTACATAAGTAGATGATATAAATGTATTCTGACAAAGTAAACAGTGGAAAAATACATTTATAGAGAAGTCTCAAAAGAAAGAATTGTAGAGATCTGTCAAAGAAACCTCAAACATTTCCTATTCCTAGAGGGTTTTGCCTCTTCCAGTCAGTGAAAAATGATTAGAATGTGGCCAAACCATCGTTGCCTTCCTGCTCAATAGAAAATAGGTTATTTGACTGGCTCAGAGTCTCCTGATATGTGGAACAGTGTACATGAGGAGGTAAAGAATTGTACACCAAAAATTGTAAGACAGAGACTTCTTGGTGGTCAAGTGGTTAAGAATCCACCTCCAATAGAGGGAACATGAGTTCTATTCCTGGTCTGAGAAGATCCCACATGCCACAGAGCAACTAAGCCCTTTCACCACAACTACTGAGCCCACGTGCTACAACTACTGAAGCCAAGATGCCTAGAGCCTGTGCTCTGCAACAAGAGAAGCCACCACAATGAGAAGTCCGAGCACCACAATAAAGAGTAGCCCCCATTCATAGCAACTAGAGAAATCCCTTTGCAGCCATGAATACCCAGCTCTGCCAGAAATAAATGAACTAATTTTAAACAACTAGAAGACATTGATAAAAGAAATCAATCACAAATAGAAAGTTGGATCCATATCTTATATTACACACAAAAGAAGCAGTTCAAATGGATTAAATACTTAAATATAATTCTTGTAACCATAAACAAAGAAGAAAAAATAGTGAAACATTTCTTGATAGAAATATTGGGAATGATTTTCTTTGGAAATGACACTATAAGTATAGGGAACAAAAGCAGATATATACAAGAGAGACTACATCAAACTAAAAAGCATTTACACAGCAGTGGAAATAATCAACAGAGAGAAAAGGCAAACTATGTACAGAATTGGAGAAATATTTTCAAGTCATAACTTCTTAAGAGGTTAATATCCAAAATATAAAGGAAATTCATACAATGCAATAGCAAAAAAGCAAATAATTCAATAAAAATAAATTTGAATAGATATTTATCTAGAGAAGACTACCTATGGCAAACAAATAGAAAAAAAAGTACTCAATTACTATTCATCAGAGAAACATAAATCAAAATCACTAAGGGCTACTATCTCACATCTTTTAGGGTAGTAATTTTCAAAACAAACAAAAAAGAAATAAGTGCTAGGGATGATGAGGTATAAAAGAACAACTTGTACATATGGGTAGGGCTCTAAATTGGTACAGTCATTATGAAAAGAATATGGAAATTTCTCAAAAATTAAAAATAGAAGCAGCACATGATCCAACAATTCTGCTTCTCAGTATATATCCAATGGACACAAAATCAGAATCTTGAGGAGACATCTACACTTTCTCTTTCATTACAGTATTACAGTAGCCAAGATATGGAAGCAACCTAAATGACCATAAATGGATAAAATATTTAAAAAGCGACTTACACATATAATGAAATATTCAGAGCTAAAAAAGGAGACCATGCCATTTGTGACAACATGAATTGTCCTGGAGGGTATTATGCTAAGTGAAGTAAGTCAGAGAAAGACAAATACTGTAAGATTTTATATATGGAAACTAAAATAGTCAAATTCACAGAAGCAGAGAGCAGAACAGTCTCAATTATGCAAAATAAATAAGTTCTGGAAATCGTGTGCCTATAGCTGACAATATTGTCTTGTATACTTAAAATCTGCTATGATGATAGATCCTTTGTTAAGTGTTTTTACCACTATATATAATATATATTTATTCTTATATATTACATACAGTAAATAAATAGCAAATATGTATTTAATAAGAATAATAGTAAAGGTTAGAGGAAACTTTAGGAGATGATTTCTATGTTCTTGGCCTTGATGGTGGTGACAGTGTCTTGGTTTTGTTGTTTTCTTTAGTTGCTAAATCCTGTCCCACTCTTTTGCAGCCCCATGGACTGTAGCTGTCAGACTCTTCTGTCCATAGGATTTTCCAGGTGAAAATACTGGAGTGGGTTGCCATTTTCTTGTTCATGGGGAACTTCCTGACCCAGGGATTAAATCTGCATCTCCTACATTGCAGGCAGATTCTTTTCCACTGAGTCACCTGGGAAGCCCTTCCTGATGTTATACTTATTCCTATATTCCTAAATGGAGAAGGCAATGGCAACCCACTCCAGTACTCTTGCCTGGAAAATCCCATGGGCGGAGGACCCTGGTAGGCTGCAGTCCATGGGGTCATGAAGAGTCGGACACGACTGAGCGACTTCACTTTCACTTTTCACTTTCATGCAATGGAGAAGGAAATGGGAACCCACTCCAATGTTCTTGGCTGGAGAATCCCAGGGACAGCGGAGCCTGGTGGACTGCTATCTGTGGGATTGCACAGAGTTGGACACGACTGAAGTGACTTAGCAAATTCCTACCAAAGTTTTATACACGAAATACAGCTTTTTACATGTCATGTCTTTATTTTAGTGTACAGTATTTTACATGTCAATCATACTTCAATAAGTGATATATCTCAATAATTTTGGAAAAATGAGATTAAGGTATTAAAACACAGTTTTAGGTAAAATTTGTAAAAAATAGAGTCAGGAGCCAGTTTATGCACAGATTAAACAATAGTGTTGTTTGTCTCTACAAAGCTTAAGTTTAAAGTTCCACTAAAGATAGTGGGAAAAAGTAAAAAAAAAAAAAAAAAGAAAAGAAAGAAAGGAAAGAAAAGATAGTTGACAGGCTAAATTCCAAGATTTCAGAGATTAAGTAATTTAAATTGAAGGCAGAGGAAGTTTAACTGAAATAGAATTGAAATGAGATTCTTTAAGTTTCAAAGAATGTTTTGTTTGATTTTAGGAAAAAAGTACCTAAATTCTTAGAAATAATCATAAAAGATTGTTGGCCAGTGTAGTTCTGAGCATCTTAATAAACAATTTAAAACTCTGGGCAGAAGTTAATTTGTATATTTTTGTCTAGTAGAGATTTGAATAACCACAGAATATATAGCCCCAAATATTTTGGTTTATTGCCTTGTTGAACATTAACCAATTTTGTATAAAAAACCATAAATTTGTACTTTTCTTAAATTTATTTATTAAATTGCCCATGTATACTAAACTTCTCAAGTTTTTGTTTGAATTTCAACAATTATTGGTCACCTCATGATGAGTTAAATAAAATCTCTCACACATGTTTATTTTGCATATACTTACAACGAATTAAGCACAACCATTCAATCTCATTATCAGATTTTGACCTAGAAAAGAGAAGAATCAGAAGAGCATTAATAATGATCTTTGGTTTCCTGTGGAATACAGATTTGAGATGACCTCTGAGTTTTTACATGAGAAATCATAATGACTGAATTAAATGGAAATACATGTAATACAAAACCAAGAAACATTTTCCTTGCAGTCAGAACATTATAATATTGACCGTATAGTTGTCTCAGATGCTGTCAAATGTATTTCACTTAGCAGTTATATACTAACACACTAAGTAAAGAAGATGGCACTTTAACATTCAAAGCATATTTCTGCTATATGGCTATTAATATTCTTTACGATTGAATTACTCTGTAATTTGGCTATCCCAACTAATTTGCCTTTGGAAATATTTTATATATTAATAAAATAGGATGATTTATTTCATTACTTATAAATAAATTAAAAATTTTGGAAAACAGGAGCTTATTTCTCAGCTCTGACACAAATTATCACAGCATGAACCAATCACATATTAAATATTTCTTATTTTCAAATATTGCACTGTGAAACTGGGTTATTCATGGTTCTTCCTAAAAGGATTATTATACAAATAAATTTAGTTAATATCTGTAAAAACTTTAGGGTGTTACCTAGCACAAAATAAAATTTCAAAAATTGTTATCAGCTATTACAACTTTAATTGCTGCTAGTAAAATATGTTCCATGGTGGCATAACACTATTATAAGGATTCAGTGTACATTAGCTATTGATATTGTCAGGCGAGTGTATGCTCCTTGGTTTTTGTCTTGTCACAACAAAGATTTGGAGTGACAGACATTAAAGACCCCTCAGTGTGTCACGGCTCTCGGGTCTTGGACAGACCATGTTATAGCTCTCAGGTCTCAAACGGACCATGTTATAGCTCTTAGACAAATCAGTGTTACAGCACAGCATTACAGCTCTATTTTATTTAGAAGATAGCAGGAAAATTCATCTTCAAGGTGTGAGGGCACGTCAATCCAAAGACGCGAAAAGAAGAGCGCCCTAGCACGCGGGAGGGGGAGGGGGAGGGGGAGGGGGAGGGGGAAGGGAGAGGGAGAGGGACAGAGCAGACGCATGTGGGAGAGAGCCAGTAAGAGAGCGCTTGGCTCCTCCTTTTATATGTTTTCTTCGCCCTGGGCCTGCCCTATGCAAATTGGGGTCAGCCAGGAGTGCTGTTCTACCTGAAGTCCTCACTCCAGTCCTTGGACCTTTCTTTGACTTTCCTTTGTTCTATTTTCACGGACTTTTCCCTTCCTTGTCTTTTAGCCACCATCATTTTGGAGTCATTTTCCCTATTCTAACTACCTAACAACATGAAATATCAGAAGGCTTAAATATAAAATTTTCAGACATATATAAATGTCTAAGTAGTGAAGATAAAAATTAGAAAAAATATTTTATCAGTTTTTCTTCAAATTTAAATTATTTTTCCTAAACTATTTACAGAAAATCACTTTAATTTCTAATAAGTGTAGATTCTTTTCAAATATAGAACTACCTTATGACCCAGCAATCCCACTGCTGGGCATACACACAGAGGAAACCAGAATTAATGAGACATATGTACCCCAGTGTTCATCACAGCACTGTTTATAATAGCCAGGACATGGAAGCAACCTAGATGTCCATCAGCAGACGAATGGATAAGAAAGCTGTGGTACATATACACAATGGAGTATTACTCAGTCATTAAAAGGAATACATTTGAATCAGTTCTAATGAGGTGGATAAGAGAAAGGTAGTAATGATAACCCTGTATGCGAGACAGCAAAAGAGACACAGATGTATAGAACAGTCTTTTGGACTCTGTGGGAGAGGGAGAGGGTGGGATGATTTGGGAGAATGGCATTGAAACATGTATAATATCATATATGAAACAAATCACCAGTCCAAGTTCGATGCATGATACTGGTTGCTTGGGGCTGGTGCACTGGGATGACCCAGAGGGATGGTATAGGGAGGGAGGAGGGAGGGGGCTTCAGGATGGGGAACATGTGTATACCTGTGGCGGATTCATGTTCATGTATGGCAAAACCAATACATATTATTCAGCCATTAAAAAGAATACATTTGAATCAGTTCTAATGAGGTGGATGAAACTGGAGCCTATTATACAGAGTGAAGTAAGCCAGAAAGAAAAACACCAATACAGTATACTAACGCATATATATGGAATTTAGAAAGATGGTAACAATAACCCTGTGTACGAGACAGCAAAAGAGACACTGATGTATAGAACAGTATTATGGACTCTGTGGGAGAGGGAGAGGGTGGGAAGATTTGGGAGAATGGCATTGAAACATGTAAAATATCATGTATGAAATGAGATGCCAGTCCAGGTTCGATGCACGATACTGGATGCTTGGGGCTGGTGCACTGGGACGACCCAGAGGGATGGAATGGGGAGGGAGGAGGGAGGAGGGTTCAGGATGGGGAACACATGTATACCTGTGGCGGATTCATTTTGATATTTGGCAAATCTAATACAGTTATGTAAAGTTTAAAAATAAAATAAAATTAAAAAAAAAATATTGTAGAGTAATTAACCTCCAATTAAAATAAATAAATTTATATTTTAAAATATCATTATATTATTTATATTTTCTAAGGAATTTTATTCTGTAAGCAGTGATCTTATTTTTACTGTTGGTTTGTTCAGCTAAAACATTAAATACTAAAAACATTTACTTTATACTATATTTTCCTAAAATTTAGAGGTGCTAGGGCTTTCCTGGTGGCTCAAATGCTAAAGAATCTGTCTGCAATTTAAGAGAGTCAGGTTTTATCTCTAGGTCCAGAAGATCCCCTAGAGAAAGGCATGGCAACCCACTCCAGTGTTCTTGCCTCAGAAATCCCATGGATAAAGGAGCCTGGCAGGCTATAGTACCTGGTGTCACATGACTTTGTTACTAAGCAGCAGTAGCAACAGCAACATATTAAAAAATAAATAAATAAATAACAGCAAAAGTATGATGTTGGTCTCTTACCTTTAAGTTTTTTTTTTTTAATTTTTTTTCATCAATGGAATATTAACCTGCAACTGATCTTAATTGTTACAAAGTGTGGTTTTAGGAACCAGGTTTTTGGTCTTCTACAGAAAGTCAGCTTTTACTTCAAACAGGCAACCTCACACTGGACTATTAACAAGTTTTACAGAATTAAATGGGCTCTCTGGAATTAGATAGGGAAGAAGTTCTGTAATATTCCATGTAAAAACATGAATTATATGTTTAAGCCTTTTTTTGTTAAACTCAGATACAAGGCTTCCCTGGTGGCTCAGATGGTAAAGAATGTACCTGCAATGCAGGAGACCTGGGTTCAACACCTGGGTTGAGAAGATTCCCTGGAGAAGGGCATGGCAACCCACTCCAATATTCTTACCTGGAGAATCCCCATGGACAGAGGAGCCTGGCAGACTACAGTCCATGGGGTCCCAAAGAGTCAGACATGACTGAGTACCCACAGCACACATACTGGCTAACATTTAAAAATAAAAGCTAAGTGGACTTTTCACTTCCAAATATGATCAAGAACAGGGTCAGAACCTACATTCAGATGTTCACAACTGGAAAACTGGACAAAAAGACATATTTAAAAATATAGGCAGATCTTAGCCAAGAAATAGCACAGGGTTACTGTGAGCCTTATATGCTGTTGGATGTCACTTTCCATGTCAGGAAGCAGGGATGTGGATACCAAACAGAGCCTTACAATCCTCTTAAGTTGAGACGATCAGAATTCAGAGAGACAAGGTGAGGTATCTGTAAGTTGCAAAACAGAGGTCCACAGAGAAATAAAGAATGCTAAAAATATGTGCAGGCATACTGTTGAGTCAGATGACTATTAAAACATGCAGGCATCTTGTGAGATTACTGAGCAAAGAATTCATGTAGAACAGAGAAGTGTTTAAACAGCTGAGTAGAGTCCTTGTTCATCAAGTGGGGTTTGGAAAGGAGATCCTAGAAGAGTCAAATCATTAGTAATAAGGACAAATTATTAATAAATTGAAGGCTGCTATGTACCCACCCATTGAAAGCTTTAACATAAGCTTCTAAGCCAAGGGTGTACAAACTTTTCCTAAGGGGCTAGCTGAGAAATATTTCAGTCTTTGCAGACCACATAAGATATATGTTCATGTTATTCCTTGTTTTTGTACTGTTTTGTTCTTACAGCCTTTAAACATATGTAAGGACATGGCAATACACTCCAGTATTCGTGCCTGAAAAATCCCATGGGCAAAGGAGCCCAATGGGCTACAATCCATGGGATCACAAAAAGTTGGGCATGACTGAGTGACTGAACAACAACAACAAAATAAGTGTTGTGTTAGACTTTTATTTATTTTTTACTTGTTTTGTTGTTTTTGGTGTTCAGTCACTCAGTCATGTCCAACTCTTTATGACCTCATGAACTGTAGCACAGCAGGTTTCCCAGTCTTTCACCATCTCCTGGGGCTTGCTTAAACTCATGTCCATTGAGTCAATGTTGCCATCTAACCATCTCTTCCTTTGTAGCTCGCTTCCCCTCCTGCCCTCAATCTTTCCCAGCATCAGGGTGTTTTCCGATGAGTTGGCTGTTTACCAAAGTGTTGGCGCTTCAGCATCACTTATGGTCAATACTTTATCAAACTACTTTGTAGTGACAAACATGTCTCCTAAACATTGCTCCTTTAAAAGTGTATAGAACTAAAATTATCAGTTAATTCAACATGAATCAACAAAATAATCTGTCTCTTAGTCTCAAAGTATTACAAAAAAGAAACCCTTTTTTCCTTTTATATGAATAATTATACCAGTTTTCCTAATTTATTTTGTCTTATAGTTAACATTTATTTTTATAAAATCATTTTTAATTTAATTGGAGGCTAATTATTTTACAATATTGTAGTGGTTTTTGCCATACATTGACAGGAATCAGCCACTGGGTGTACATGTGTCCCCCATCCTGAACCTCTCTCCCCATTCATCCCTCAGGGTCGTCTCAGTGCACCAGCCCTGTCTCATGCAATGCCCTGTCTCATGCATAGAACCTGGACTGGTGATCTATTTCACATATGGTAATATACATGTTTCAATGCTATTTCTCTCAAATCATCCCACCTTAGCCTCCTCCCTCAGAGTACAAAAGTCTGTTCTTTACATCTGTATCTCTTTTGCTGCCTCGTATATAGAATCATTGTTACCATCTTTCTAAATTCCATATATATGCATTGCTGCTGCTACATCACTGCAGTCGTGTCCGACTCTGTACCACCCCATAGACGGCAGCCCACCAGGCTCCCCTGTCCCTGTGATTCTCCAGGGCAGAACACTGGAGTGGGTTGCCATTTCCTTCTCCAATGCATGCAAGTAAAAAGTGAAAGTGAAGTCGCTCAGTCATTTCCGACTCTTAGCAACCTCATGGACTGCAGCCTACCAGGCTCTTCCATCCATGGATTTTCCAGGCAAGAGGACTGGAGTGGGGTGCCATTGCAGTATACTGTATTGGTGTTTTTATTTCTGACTTACTTTGCTCTGTATAATAGGCTCCAGTTTCATCCACCTCATTAGAACTGATTCAAAAGCATTCTTTTTAATAGCTGAGTAATATTCCATTATGTATATATACCACAGCTTTTTTATCCATTTGTCTGTTGATAGACATCTAGGTTGCTTCCATGTCCTGGCTATTGTAAATAGTTCTGTGATGAACATTGGGGTACACGTGTCTCTTTCAATTCTGGTTTCCTCAGTGTGTATGCCCAGCAGTGGGATTGCTAGGTCATATGGCAGTCCTATTTCCAGTTTTTTTAGGGAATCTCCATGCTGTTCTCCATAGTGTTTGTACTAGTTTGCATTCCACCAACAGTGTAAGAGAGTTCCCTTTTCTCTGCACTCTCTCCAGCATTTATTGTTTGTAGACTTTCTAATAGCACCCATCCTGACTGGCATGAAATGGTTCCTCATTGTGGTTTTGGACTGTAGATTTGTAGTATAGTCTGAAGTCAGGCACATTGATTTCTCCAGTTCCATTCTTCTTTCTCAAGATAGCTTTGGCTATTCAAGGGTTTTTTTTGTATTTCCATACAAATTGTGAAATTATTTGTTTTAGTTCTCTCAAAAATACCATTTATAGCTTGATAGGGATTGCATTGAATCTATAAATTGCTTTGGGTAGTATACTCATTTTCACTATACTGATTCTCCCAATCCATGAACATGGTATATTTCTCCATCTATTTGTGTCATCTTTGATTTCTTTCATCAGTGTTTTATAGTTTTCTATATAGAGATCTTTTGTTTCTTTAGGTAGATTTATTCCTAAGTATTTTATTCTTTTCATTGCGATGGTGAATGGAATTATTTCCTTAGTTTCTCTTTCTCTTTTCTCATTGTTAGTGTATAGGAACTCAAGGCATTTCTGTGTGTTAATTTTATGTCCTGAAGCTTTACTATATTCATTGATTAGCTCTAGTAGTTTTCTGGTGGAGTCTTTAGGGTTTAGAGGATCATGTCATCTGCAAACAGTGAGAGTTTTACTTCTTGTTTTCCAGTCTAGATTCCTTTTCTTTCTTTTCCTTTGATTGCTGTGGCTAAAACTTCCAAAACTATGTTGAGTAATAGTGATGAGAGTGGGCATCCATCTTGTTCCTGACTTTACGGGAAATTCTTTCAATTATTCACCATTGAGGATACTGTTTGCTGTGGGTTTATCATATATGGCTTTTATTATGTTGAGGTATGTTCCTTCTATGCCTGCTTTATGGAGGATTTTTATCTCTAAATGGATGTTGAATTTTGTCAAAAGCTGTCTTTGCATGTATTGAGATAATCACATGGCTTTTATTTTTCAATTTGTTAATGTGGTGTATCACATTGATTGATTTGTGAATATTGAAGAATCCTTGCATCCCTGGGATAAAGCCCACTTGATCATGATGTATGATCTTTTAATGTGTTGTTGTATTCTGCTTGCTAGAATTTTGCTAAGGATTTTTGCATCTATGTTCATCAATGATATTGGCCTGTAGTTTTCTTTCTTTCTTTCTTTCTTTTTTTTTCTTTCTTTTTTTGTGGCATCTTTGTCAGGTTTTGGTATTAGGGTGATGGTGGTGATGGTGAGTTTGGAAGTTTACTTTCCTCTGCAATTTTCTGGAAGAATTTGAGTAGGATAGGTGTTAGCTCATCTCTTAATTTTTGGAAGAATTCACCTGGTGAGGCCATCTGGTCCTGGGCTTTTGTTTGTTGGAAGATTTTTTATTACAGTTTCTATTTCCATGTTTGTGATGTGCCTGTTAAATTTTTCCATTTCTTCCTGGTTCAGTTTTGGAAAGTTGTACTTTTCTAAGAATTTGTCCATTTCTTCCAAGTTGTCCATTTTATTGGCATATAGTTGCTGATAGTAGTCTCTTATGATTATTTGTATTTCTGTGTTGTCTGTTCTGATTTCTCCATTTTCATTTCTAATTTTGTTGATTTGATTCTTCTCCCTTTGTTTCTTGATGAGTCTGGCTAATGGTTTGTCTATTTTATTTACCTTCCCAAAGAACCAGCTTTTAGTTTTGTTGATTTTTGCTATAGTCTCCTTTGTTTCTTTTTCAATTATTTATGCTCTGATTTTTATAATCTCTTTCCTTTTACTAACCCTGGGGTTCTTCATGTCTTCTTTTCCTAGTTACTTTAGGTGTAGAGTTAGGTTATTTATTTGATGTTGCTCTGGTTTCTTGAGGTAGGCTTGTATTGCTATGAACCTTCCCCTTAGTACTGCTTTCACTGAGTCCCATGGGTTTGGTTTGTCGTGTCTTCATTTTCATTCATTTCTGTGCACATTTTCATTTCTACTGTGATCTGTCAGTTATTCAGAAGTGTGTTGTTTAGCCTCCATAGGTTTGTATTTTCAATAGTTGTTTCTTGTAGTTAACATCTAATCTTACTGCACTGTGATCAGAAAAGATGCTTGAAATGATTTCAATTTGTTTAACTTACCAAGTTTAGATTTATGGCCCCAAGTGTGATCTATCCTGGAGAATGTTTCCTGTGAACTTGAGAAAAAGGTGAAATTCATTGTTTTGGGGTAAAATGTCTTATAGATATCAATTAGGTCTAACTGATCCATTACATCATTTAAAGTTTGTGTTTCCTTGATAATTTTCTGTTTAATTGATCTATTCATAGGTGTGAGTGGGATATTATACTCTCCCACTATTATTGTGTTACTGTTAATTTATGCTTTCATACTTGTTAGCATTTGCCTTATATATTGTGGTGCTTCTATGTTAGATGCTTATACATATTTATAATTGTTATACCTTCTTCTTGGATTGATCCTTTGATCATTATGTAGTGTCCTTCATTGTCTCTTTTCACGGCCTTTATTTCAAAGTCTATTTTATCTGATTGAGTATTGCTACTCCTGTTTTGTTTTTGTTTTTGTTTTGATCTCCATTTGCATGAAATATCTTTTTCCAGTCCTTCTCTTTCAGTCTGTATGTGTCCCTTGTTTTGAAGTGGGTCTCTTGTAGACACCATATATAAGGGTCTTACTTTTGTATCCATTCAGCCAGTCTTTGTCTTTTGGTTGGGGCATTCAATCCGTTTACATTTAAGGCAATTATTGATATGTATGATCCCATTATCATTTACTTTGTTGTTTGGGGTTCAAGTTTATACACCTTTTCTGTGTTTCCTGTCTAGAGAAGATCCTTTAGGATTTGTTGAAGAGATGGTTTGGTGGTATTGAATTCTCTCAGCTTTTGCTTGTCTGTAAAGTTTCTGATTTATCCTTCATATTTGAATGAGATCTTTGCTGGTTATAGTAATCTGGGTTGTAGGTTTTTCTCTTTCATCACTAAGTATGTCTTGCCATTCCTTTCTGGCCTGAAGAGTTTCTATTGAAAGATCAGCTGTTATCCTTATGCGGATCTCCTTGTGTGTTATTTGTTGCTTTTCCCATACTGCTTTTATTATTTGTTCTTTGTGTTTGAACTTCGTTAATTTGATTAATATGTGTCTTGGGGTGTTTTGGCTTGGGTTTATCTTGTTTACTATGCTCTGGATTTCTTGGACTTGGGTGTCTATTTCTTTCCCTATTTTAGTGAAGTTTTCAACTATTAGCTTCTCAAGTATTCTCTCATGTTCTTTCTTTTTGTCTTCTTCTTCTGGGACTCCTATGATTCGAATGCTGAGGCATTTAACATTGTCCCAGAGATCTCTGAGGACGTCTTCATCTTTTTAAATTCTTTGTTCTTTTTTACTTTCTGCTTTATATTTTTTTCAACCAATCTATTTTCCACCTCACTTATCCTCTCTTCTGCCTCAGTTATTCTACTTTTGATTCCCTCCAGAGTGCTTTTGATTTCAGATATCACATTATTCATTATTGATTGACTCTTTTTTATTTCTTCTAGGTCCTTGTTAAACATTTCTTGCATCTTCTCAATCCTTGTCTCTAATCTATTTATCTGTAGCCCCATTTTGTTTTCAAGGTTTTGGATCATCTTTACTATCATTTTTCTGAATTCTTTTTCAGGTAGATTCCCTGTCTCCTCCTCTTTTGTTTGGTTTGGTGGGTATTTATCATGTTCCTCTACCTGCTGAATATTTCTCTGCCTTTTCATTTTGTTTATATTGCTGTGTTTGGGGTGGTCTTTCTGAAGGCTTGAAATTTGTGATTCCTCTTTATTGTTGAGGTTGCTCCCTGTGGGTGGGTTTGGACTAGTGGCTTGTCAAGGTTTTCTGCTTAGGGAAGCTTGCATTTGTGTTCTGGTGCATGGAGGTGTATCTCTTATCTTTGGAGTGCAATGCAGTGTCCAGTAGTGAGTTTTGAAGTTTGGTGTGACTTTAGGCAGCCTGTATTTTAATGCTCAGGGCTGTGTTCCTGTGTTTCTGGAGAAATAGCGTGGTATGTCTTGCTCTGGAACTTCTTGGGTGGAGCTTGGTTTCAGTGTATTTATGGAGACCTTTGGGTGAGCTCTTATCTATTAATGTTCCCTGGAGTCAGGAGTTTTCAGGTGGTCTCAAGTTTTGGATTTAAGCCTCCTACCTCTGGCTTTCAGTCTTATTCTTACAGTAGCCTCAAGACTTATTCATTCATACAGCACAGATGATAAAACATCTAGGTTAATGGTGAAACAGTTCTCCACAGTGAGGAACACCCAGAGCGGTTCACAGAGTTACATGGAGAAGAAAAGAGGGAGGAGGGAGATAGAAATGACCAGGAGGAGAGGAGGGGGAGTCAAAAGGGGAAGACCAATCTAGCCAGTAATCAATTCCCTATGTACTCTTCACAGTCTGGAACACCCAGAGAGGTTCACAGAGTTAAATGGAGAAGAGAAGAAGGAGGAAGGAGATAGAGGTAACCTGGAGTAGAAGAGAGGGAGTCAAAACTGCAGAGAGCAATCATACCAATAATCACACTCCTAAGTAAAAATGGGTACTGGAGATTTATATGTCCATCAGCAGATGAATGGATAAGAAAGCTGTAGTACATATACACAATGGAGTATTACTCAGCCATTAAAAAGAATACATTTGAATCAGTTCTAATGAGGTGGATGAAATGAGCCTATTATACAGAGTGAAGTAAGCCAGAAAGAAAAACACCAATACAGTACACTAATGCATATATATGGAATTTAGAAAGATGGTAATGATAACCCTGTATGCGAGACAGCAAAAGAGACACAGATGTATAGAACAGTCTTTTGGACTCTGTGGGACAGGGAGAGGGTGGGATGATTTGAGGGAATGGCATGGAAGCATGTATAATATCATATAAGAAACGAATCGACAGTCCAGGTTTGATACAGGATCCTTGGGGCTGGTACACTGGGATGACCCAGTGGGATGGTATGGGGAGGGAGGTGGGAGGGGGGTTCAGGATGGGGGACACGTGTACACCCGTAGTGAATTCATGTTGATGTGTGGCAGAACCAATACAATATTGTAATGTAATTAGCCTCCAATTAAAATAAATTTAAATTAAAAAAAAAAGAAAAAAGTGTACAAAATTGATAAAAATACCAAAAATCAAAGATTAAAAATCTAGAGGTTAGACTCTCAAAAATACAATATTAAAAATACAAAAATCAATTAAAAATTAATCACAAAAATTATAGAATACATATATATGAATTTTCTTTAAATATAGGTCTTTTTTGGCAAGGTAATAGTAGGTTATAAAAATGAAAATTAAAGAAGTCATAAAGAACTTAAAAGTAAAAAAAATTAAAAATGGTAATAGTATAAATATATCTAGGAATTTCTCTGAAGCTGTTAAGGGCAGTGTGGGGTCAGTTCAGTTTCAGATAGTTCCCTGTTCCAGCTTATACTTCTCAAAGTCTATAGGCCCCTTCCAATGCTTAGTCAATGTTAACTACAGGTTTCAATCTGTTGCAACTGTTACTTCCAGGGCATTTCCCTCTCTGTTTATTTTGGCTTCCTGTTTGCAAGTCTCTTCCAGAGAAGGCAATGGCACCCCACTCCAGTATTCTTGCCTGGAAAATCCCACGGATGGAGGAGCCTGGTAGGCTGCAGTCCATGGGGTTGCTAAGAGTCAGACATGACTAAGCGACTTCACTTTCACTTTTCACTTTCATTCATTGGAGAAGGAAATGGCAACCCACTCCAGTGTTCTTGCCTGGAGAATCCCAGGGATGGGGGAGCCTGGTGGGCTGACATCGCACAGAGTCAGACACGACTGAAGCGACTTAGCAGTAGCAGCAGTAGCAGTTGCAAGTCTCTTCAGTGTCTAATTTCTACCCTGACACAAGGGGGCAAAGGTGGTCACTTATTTAGGCTCACTTGTTCAGTTGTGTTGTGGAGAGGGAGGAACACTGCAAGAAAATATCACTGGCATGTGTGGGGAGTGCTCACAGTGTATGGCCCAAACTAGGTTTGCCCCAGGTCATGGCGATCTATGCTTTCCTGGTCTACACTGCTCAGGCTCCGGGTTGCTCAGCAGGGGAACTGTTCAAAGTGGGCCCTGCATTTTGTGCATTTCCCTGGTCTAAGATGCTCAGGTTCAGGTTCTTGGGTATTCCACAAAGGCACAGACTTGGTTGGGTGTGCATTTTGTGCCCTTCCTAGGTCCGAGCAGCTCAGGCGACCAGGTGCTTGGTGAGCTCACTGTCCCAGGTGGGCTGTGTGTCTTAATCACCTCCCTGTCCCAGCTGCTCAGTTTCCCAGGTGTGCTGTGAGAGCACCATCTCAGGTGTGCCATGTGTCTCCTCTGGGGAGCTGATCTCTGGCTGCAACCCTCCTTGCAGATGTCAACCTTCCAGGATCCCAGGAAGATTTATTTAGCAACTGGGAGCCTGCTCACAGTTTGGTGGGGGATGCCAGTCTCTGGGGCCAAGATAGCCCCTTGCCTTCTGGCTCTGGCTGTCTACCGCCTGCCAGTCTACCTCTGGTGGCGGGAGGGACCAGTATGTAGCCCTCTAGCTCTCCTTTAGTGTTCACTCAATCCTTTGTTCTATGAGAGGGCCAGGGTGCCTTAAGTTACAGTTTTTTGGGGAAAAGTTCTCTCTCTCTCTCTCTCTTTTTTTTTTTTTTTCTTTTCTTTTCTTCTCTCTGGCGATCTCACAGTTTGGATTGCTATCTCATGTTAGCTTCCTCGGATTGTCTTCAGGACATTCAGGCCTGGTCCTTACCCTAAGCATGCAACCTGTGCTTCCCTATCCAGCCCCCGCCCACTGGTAGTGGTTGCGAGCGTCTGGGCTACTTTTCCACTGGGAGTTGTGGTTAGGTATGTATTCTTTTTTTTTTTTTTTTCCAAATTGTGTTAACGTAACATACTCTGAAACTTGTTTTTTTTTCTTACTGATAGGCAATAACTTTTTTAAGCAAGAAAAAAAAAATACTGATAAAGTGCAAAGTAAACTTTATAGAAACCTAAATATAGCTTTTTTACCTTCATAGTACTTTTATTGTGAACTTCACATAATTAGCCTTTATAATGAATTTATCTAATTCTAATTTAAGATTTTCTTTTTATGCAATACTACTAACCTTGTGTTTACATTTAATGCTAATGTGCAAAGAATTAACTCATTGAAATTTTGCATAAGGACTAAACATACATTTGAAAATATAATACTGTAAATAACTTAAAATGATGGCTTTTATTATCTCAAGTAGCAAAACTCCTGAGATAATGCAGTCCCACAGTTGGATCATTTCAGTGGCTCAACAATATTCCCCAAAGCCCAGTTTCTTTTATATTTATCTGCACTACTATCCAAGCATTAGCCTTTTAGACCTTGTTCCCTCATGGTTCCAAGACTATTGTCACACTTCGAGGCACTATATGCAGGTAATAACACTGTGGAAGGAAACGAGAACATTTTAATCTTTTTTTCCTGTGTAAGGGCTAGAAAGCCTTTTTGAGAAAACCTGCAGCAAACTTTCTTTTTTGTTTCATTGGACAAACATGCCTCATATGGCAATGTAATGCCTATTACTATTCAAGGGGATTAAAGCCACCAAGAACAATTTAGACCTATCATAATTCACTCCCTATGGCTTAAAAAAGCCCCAGTTTCTCTTGGAGGCTCACAGAAAAGTGAGCAAAATTGAGAGTCAAGTGATAAGACAGAAGAAAGGGAGCAGATGTTGTAAAGACATTGAATAGTGATTTCTCTAAAGCAGACTACCTACAGGGTTGTGGCCATAATCAGTTTTGAATAAACAATATTTCTTGCAATTTTACCCTCTCAATTGGCAAATAACTGAAGCAGAATTTAAAACAAAAATAGCTTATGAAAATAGTGAAATTTTATTGTGGATTGTCTGTGACATAGCTCATTCAAAAGTTTCCCTCTTTTTCCATAGAAAAGATAACAATTTCCTAATTGGGACTATGATAAATATTACCCTATTTACAGGAATATTTGTGCAACATTCTTAGTGTAGGACTTGGATAACTGCTTAACAGGAAATAGGTGAAGCATGTCTCATCCAATATAAAAGCAAACTGTGTGTACTAACATATACTTAGACACTTGAAATATTCACAGTTTCATATTACAGAAGTTCATAGGTATTTTCTTATCATCACCCTTAAATAACTTTTTGATATTATCTTTGTTATTGGCACATAGATGTAAAAACCTGTTCCATCCTTTCTCCAGCCTTCATGTGACATTAATTCTAAGATAATCACAGTAATAAGAAACAATTCAGTTCAGTTCAGTCACTTAGTCCTGTCAGACTCTTTGCGACCCCATTGACTGCAGCATGCCAGGCTTCCCTGTCCATCACCAACTCCTGGAGTCATTGTGTTAGTGATGCCATCCAAACATCTCATCCTCTGTCATCCCCTTCTCCTCCCAGCTTCAATCATTCCCAGCATCAGGGTTTTTTCAAATGACTCAGTTATTCACATCCACTGGCCAAAGTTTTGGGATTTCAGCTTCAGCATCAGTCCTTCCAATGAATTTTCAGGATTGATTTCTTTTGGAATGGACTGGTTGGATCTCCTTGCAGTCCAAGGGACTTTCAAGAGTCTTCTCCAACACCACAGTTCAAAAGCATCAATTCTCTGGTGCTCAGCTTTCTTTACAGTCCAACTCTCACATCCAAACATGACTACTGGAAAAACCATAGCTTTGACTAGATGGCCCTTTGTTGGCAAAGTAATGTCTCTGCTTTTTAATAAGCTGTCTAGATTAGTCATAGCTTTTCTTCTAAGGAGCAAGTGTCTTTTCATTTCATGGCTTCAGTTACTATCTGCAGTGATTTTGAAGCCCAAAAAGTAAAGTCTATAACTGTTTCCACTGTTTCCCCATCTATTTCCCATGAAGTGATGGGACCAGATGCCATGATCTTAGTTTTCTGAATGTTGAGATTTAAGCCAACTTTTTCACTCTCCTCTTTCAGTTTCATCAAGAGGCTCCTTAGTTCGTCTTTGCTTTCTGCAATAAGTGTGTTTATGCTTTATTCAGTTAATAATATTCTCTAAAGATCATGCTGTAGTGGATTCCTAGTAATATTCTAAGGTTACTTTTGTTTGTTATTGTTCTCAGTATTCTATGTCCTTGGTGCAGCATTGTTTATTCAGTCAATCCCCTTGTGAATGGCTACTTCTTTGCCCTCAGTCTTTTGCTGTTACCAGGTGTCCTATATATATTGTGTTCTCATTTTGCCTGTGAATCTTTGAGATGTATTTCTAGAATAGGATTGTGGGCCAAACAGTAAATAGATACACAATACTTTTAGTTATTGTCAAGTTTTTTTTTTATAAGATTGCATTAATTTTTTATTTTCATTATGTGAGAATTTCCCATGACTTTGTCAAATAAGAGCATTTTCAAGTTCTTTCATTTTGCCCATCTGAAAGGTGGAAAGTGTTTTCTTAATTTTTATTTGTATTCCTCTTATTATAAAAGGTTTAACATCTTTTCATGTGATTAAAAATACATTTGTTCTATTTGTGATTCTGTTAACTTTTCTTTAGGGTTAGTACTCTTTTGTCTTCTATATTTAAATGAATTTTTCATACTAGAATAATTAAACTTTTGTCTCTGATACACATTTTTTAGTTTCTTATTTTGCTTACAATAATAGTTGTCATATGTCTAAAATTCACTCACATTTGTTAATTCTAAATTTTGCCATGCATTTAAAATAATTCTCTATTTTGTATATATTTAAATGTTTTTATAATAAAAAAATTACAGAAAGGCAGAATCCTTATTTGAATTATAACCATTCTAGTTGTTTCTTCCTTTGTGAAGATTGCTATGCTAAATACTGTGTAGATATTACACACGTCCACAACTGACTTTGCAAGGTTGATTCTATTATTATTCTAATGTATGAAATGAAGAAAGCAAAAGTCAGATTTTTTAATTGCTCAAAATAAATCAAAATGAAACGAGAAAATGAAAATTTGAAGCCACATGTAAGATTTTAGAACCCACCACCTATCATGTGTGGAAACAGTATTTCAAGTTTGGTAAATAAGTTATTTCCCAAATTGCCTCTTTTAAAGTATAATACTAAAGATATTCTTTATTTTAAAACTTTATTTTGCTTAATCTTGGAGTCCATTCATAAACTAAATTTGAAAAGTCACATTGCTAATTTCGGTTAGAATTGGAAAATATTGTTCCAGTTGAAAATGTGCAATTATTTTGCTTATATTTTTGGTTTAGCTAATAAAGGCAAACCTTAAAATCATCTGAGTGAGGATACTTCAAAACTAAGTATAAATAAGTGCTGTTAGTTTTCTATTTAAAAGCCATTTTCATGTGAATTAACTTCTGAAAGTGAATGGGTTAGTTGTTCAGTTGTTTCTGACTCTTTGCGATCCCATGGACTGTACTCTGCTGAGTTCCTCTGTTCATGGAATTCCCCAGGGAAGAATACTAGGGTGGGTAGCCATTCCTTTCTTCAGAGGATCTTCTCCACCCAGGGATTGAACCCAGGTCTCCTGCATTCCAGGCAGATTCTTTACCATCTGTCTGAAACACTAGGGAAGCCCTAATAAATTTCTGAGTAGTAACATTTAGTTTCCTTTTAAATACAAGTTTCCAGAAAAGTCAAGATTCTCTCAATTTACAAAGGCAATATTTAACTTGGTTTTATAACATAAAACATATTCTTCTGCCTGATTTCTTTTAGCAGCACTGATAACTTTAGCTTTTATAAATATTGTGTGCATTTAAACAGGTCTCTGTTTTCTCTAGGATAGTAAATAATTGATTAGTAGACCATAAATGTGTTCCTAAAAGCTAACACTGCCTTACTTAACACTGTCCTGTCAATGATAATGATGCTGAAACAGGACTCTGAATGGAAACACAGTGGGGATTTACTGCTGCATGATGCGCAGGCAAAAAAGTCTCTACCATTTGCAGTTTTGCTCTATTTTAACACTGCTATGAACCACTTGTCGGAGAAGGCACTGGCGACCCACTCCAGTACTCTTGCCTGCAGTCCATGGGATTGCTAAAAGTCAGACAGGACTAAGCAACTTCATTTTCACTTTTCACTTTCACGCATTGGAGAAGGAAATGGCAACCCACTCCAGTGTTCTTGCCTGGAGAATCCCAGGAACGGGGGAGCCTGGTGGGCGTGCCCTCTATGGGGTTGCACAGAGTCAGACACGACTGATGTGACTTAGCAGCAGTAGCAGCATGAACCACTTGTACCTAAAAAAGAGACAAAAATATTGCATTTGTGATTTGCACCTCTTTGACCTACTATATATAGTTGAGTTTTATGAGTTTCATTTAGATAAAATCAATGTTAATTTATTCTCACTTAAAAAGTATCAAAAGATGTTTAGAAAAGGTACTCATCATTTTGGGTTAGAATAGTTGTCACTAATGCTATACACTCATTGTGAAATAACATTTCATAAATAAACCATTTGATTTACATTGCTTGTGAGAAGTTTTGAAGTCTTTCTAAAGATTTTAAAGAAGTGCTCACAACTAATAATCAACAATAAGATATAAACAAGTGAAAGCTTCTGCTATTCTTGCCCACATCTGAAGAAGAGAATGAGGATTGTGATTTTTTTTAGAAATATGATCTGACCGATTAAAAAGCATAAGCCACGTAGCCCAATTAAAGCATGATTCAATTGCCTTACAAACAAACTGCATTTTCAAAACATCATCCCTTATTTTTTCTCAAGCTATCAGAAGCCACACATACATTAAACTGAGAAGTTGGCATTCACTTCTACACATTTTGGCTCCTGAGTCTGTGCTCATAACCACTCTATAAACCTAAACAAACCCTAGAGGCAATCAGGTTCAGTTGCCTATTTTTAAAGTGACTTCAAGTTTTGAGAGCCATATGGGCAGATTACAGAGTTACAGGGCTTTCATGAAAATGAGCACATTTAATAATGATGTATATGTTAATGGAAGATTGCTCTGCTCTCAGTAGAAAATGGATAAAGATATTGTATAGTTTCTAGACCATGATCTTTAAAAAGTTTTATTAATATTCAGTTTTAAAGGTTTTGTTGTACTTGCTAGATCGTATTATACCTCAAAAATAGAATTATGCATATTTCAAATATTTATATCCCACTGACCACTTCAATTAAAAAAGTCAAAATTGAAAGATTAGTGAATGTATTAATAGAAGGTGTACATTTAATAATTACTTCCAATAACCTAATAAAAGATTCACTTCAGTAGGTAGATTTGTTTAAAGTTTAACTTAAATAAAATATGGATAAGAATTTAAAAGAAGCACAAAATATGCAATATGGTTTATTCACACATTTTTTTACAGATAAGAATAAGTTGTATTTTCCCAGAAGAGTTACCTCTTCTTTCCAAAAATAGACACTGATATATGTACATTTTTTGTGATTAATATAGAAAAAAATTAAAATTATTTTTCCATAAGAGAGCCCTATTTCTTTTCTCATGAATAGTCTCTATCTTCAGCTTTTTCCCATGTGGTATTTTGAAAATATTTTTATATAGTTGCAAGCAATTAGAAATCCATAGAAGGAACATTTCTTCAATCTGAATTACTTAAAGAGTTTGAATTATGTGAATTTGATTTTTCACATATAAAATTAATGAAATATATAAAATAATCTAATGAATCTCTCATTAATTGAATTATGTATGTTTTAGCTTTTTATTTCGGAGAAGAGAATGGCAACCCACTCCAGTACTTTTGCCTGGAGAATCCCATGGACGGAGGAGCCTGGTGGGCTGCCGTCTATGGGATCACACAGAGTTGGATACGACTGAAGCAACTTAGCAGCAGCAGCAGCAGCAGCAGCTTTTTATTTAACATTTAAAAGGATAATAATATCTCTAAGGAGCATTACGTAAATGTTAAATTATTAAATGACTTGTTAAGTATGACTTATAAAATCATGTAATATGAAAAAACACATAAAATTAATCACAAAATACATACAAAAATATTTCACATGAATAAATTCAGCAGAGTGCTTATATTTTCCTTTTGTTTGAATCTATTTTCAGAGTGAAAAAATATACATTATATGTGCAAGACAAAATTAAACAAATATGCTACAATCATATTTATTTTGGTTATATCTGAAAACTTTTACATACAGTTTTTAAAAATTTTTCAGCAGTGGAGTCGATTTTTCCCTGGCAAGCAAGGGAAATATGTCTTTCTGAATTCAGGGAAGCCATAATGAAATTGGCTAAAGCTGTTCTATTTATTTATGGGTTTGTTTGTTTGTTTGTTTTTTGACTGTGCCATGTGGCATGTGGGATCTTAGTTCCTTCTGACCAAAGATTGAACACCTGCCCCCTGCAATATAAGCACAGAATCTTAACCACTGGACTACCAGGGAAGTCCCACGTTTCTTCCATTTTGAAACTATTTTTTATGATATCAATTTAAAGATTTTTTTTTCAATTTATGGTAATGTGTATGAATCTTTTAGTTTGTGTTGAAAGTTTAGAAACCAATAGCCAGATGTTAAGAAACAAAAAGTAATTTGAATCATCACTAAATTCTGCTAATAAAACTTCTACAGAAACCTTTGTTAATACATTACTTAGCTATCCAGCTGGTATAATACCCTAGCCAAACAAAAAGTTAAAGCAATAAGTAAAGTGCATCTAATAACCAGAGGAAAATATAAAGAAATAACTGAAAGTTGATCAACCACTGGTTTTTTACATTGTCTATCAGATGCTGACATACAATTTTATTCTTGTGAAGAAATTAAATAACAACACAAAACTGGAAATGAGGCTTTATTTATATTCATATAGATAAAATAGATAAAACAGACTGGTTAAAAATTGGGAAGGAGTATGTCAAAGCTGTATATTGTCACCCTGTTTATTTAATTTATATGCAGGATACATTATGCAAAATGCTACACTGGATGAAGTAAAAGCTGAAATCAAGATTGCTGGGAGAAATATCAACAACTTCAGATATGCAGATGATGCCACCCTAATGGGTGAAAGTGAAGAGGAACTAAAGAGACTCTTGATGAGGGTGAAAGAGGAGAGTGAAAAATCTGGCTTAAAACTCAACATTCAAAAAACTAAGATCATCTGGTCACATCACTTCATGGGGAAGAAATGGAAAGAGACAGACTTTATTTTCTTGGGATTCAAAATCACTACGGACAGTGGCAGAAGCCATGAAATTAAAAGATGCTTGTTCCTTGAAAGAAAAGCTATGACAAACCTAGACAGCATATTGAAAAGCAGAGACATGACTTTCCTGACTGCCGACAAAGGTCTGTATAGTCAAAGCGATGTTTTTTCTTTCCTGTAGTCATGTATTGATGTGAGAGTTGGACCATAAAGAAGGCTGAACTTGAAAGAATTGATGCTTTTGAACTGTGGTGCGAGAAGACTCTTCAGAGTCTCTTGGACTGCAAGAAGATCAAACCAGTCCATCCTAAAGAAAATCAACCCTGAATATTCATTGGAAGGACTGATGCTGAAGTTAAAGCTCTAATATTTTGGCTACCTGATGAAAAGAGCCAATTTACTGGAGAAAACTGTTTCTGGGAAAGATTGAGAGCAGGAAGAGAAGCGGATGATCCTGGCTCTACCGTCCTCAAGCCGTTTGACTTGGAACAATTTGTGTGGCTCCCGGTTTCAGCTTTCTCATCGTAGGAATACACAGGACAGGACTGAGGGCTGTGTTAATAGCACTGACTACATTGTAGATAATAAACATAGATAGATATTCTCCCTAAATACATTAGGGAAATATAAATAGTCCTGGAAAAATTATTTTCTTTTTTAATAAAAAAAATTATTGGAGTATAAAAAAAAAAAGAAGAAGATAAAATGGTTGGATGATATCATCAACTCAATGGACATGAGTTTGAGTAAACTCTGGGAGATAGTGAAGGACAGGGAAGCCTGGCATGCTGCTGTCCATGGGGTTGCAAAGAGTTGGACACAACTGAGTCACTGAACAACAACAACAATAGCTAAATGTTACACTTTGGGGTATTCAAGCTGCGAAGACAAACACAATTGCAAAAAAAAGAAAAAAAGGTTAATTTTTCCTATTTTCCTATTTTTAGTGTTGTCTAGCTACCTAAGAAAGGTTTTCCTGAAAACTCAATCAAATTGGTCCACAAGACACCATTTAAAGCATTGCTTAGTTGTCTTATGTTGTTTGGATTTGGTTATTTGTTTCTGCTTTTCTCTGTAGTCCTCATTGTTAGATTTGTGTTTACTTGTTTGCCTGCTTGTAGGTTTCCCTGGTGGCTCAGAAGGTAAATAATCTGCCCATAATGCAGGAGATCCAGGTTTGATCCCTGGGTCAGGAAGATCCCCTGAAGAAGGGAATGGGAATTTTATCATAATTAAATAATTATGGGAACATGAGAATTTTAGCACGGAAATAAATAATACAACAGATCACATACTTAGGTTACTTTTATTTTCTGCTATTAGAATATTAATATGAGCACACATTAACATAAATACTTGTCTTAATCTATCCACAGTTTCTAGGCTTCATCTTATTGATATCTTTCCTTTACCTTATGAAGCTACTTGCTCATTGCCTTTCCAACACAAACAGCTTCACCAGACTCTACTTTGGAGACTGTGAGAATTTTTTGAATCTTGCCATCTTTCCCTAAGTACTTCAAAAATGTAAGAACCTCCTAAAAACCTAGGGAACCACAAATCCCTTAGAAACATGTCACTGTGTGTTTTTGCATATTTTTAAATCTATCTCATCTCCCATCTTTCCTGAACTTCATTGTGGTGTCTACTGGATCTAGCTAGTTTTTAAATGAAAGTGTTATTTTAAATTGAAGATGTTAAGATTTTAACTCGTGTATAATGAGTTTGTAGCAATAAATATTCCATTATAAATTTTTGCTTCTTTTATGGACTTCTTCTCACCTTTATTGGCATTGATATTAATGTACACTTATTAAAATATCTTGACATATCAATGAGTTTTTATTGACAAGGGGAAAAATAGCCTTATTTTTCCTTCAAAAATTAATCAACATTTTTCTCTGTAACTCTGTGCTCCGTACAGATGCAGCTGGCTAAATGTGAAAACCTCAGGAGATTAGTAGAAAATTTAGTATATCTTATTATTTAGTAAGTGAAATATTTTAGTTTCTGAATTATTTGAATATTAAAGAAAAGGTTAATTGTTTTAAAACATATATGCTGATATCAAATATTTATTGAAAAATGATGCTAATTAATTATAATTACTATAAAACTTTGTAACTGCTTCACTCATATTCAGTATAAAGTAATAAAATTGGATAACAAAATTATTTAAGCATATTAGTAATGTTTAATGCAAGAATTTATCAAAATCATCCTGGTACAGTGATATAAGTGTGAGTTAATCTTATAGCTCTTAATAAGAGCAAAGTGTTATACTTGTTGCCCTTAGTGAAAATGCACTGGTAATACTAAGCTGTGCCATGTGAACACCTATTGCCTCTTAAACATTTCCTTCAAGATACTGATACATTTTTAGAAAGTTTCTGTACTTAGTATTTCTCTAGTGAGACATATTATATAGAATTATATAGTGAGAGGAGTAGGCATATATGATATCAGTTATTATACCTTCTTTGCTTCACATTTTCAATACTTGATTATAACTTTAAACTAACATACGTTATCTAGATTTCTATGGTTTCCTTTTTTTTTTCTTATTAATCAGGCCCATACTGATGTTTTTGGTGTTACTGATTTTTGAAAACTTGGGAGAATTCATTTAGTAAGCAGGCTTATTTTTTGAAATTGCTCCAAGATTTCTAGGCTTCCAAGCATAATTAAAGTTAATGAACAAAAAAATTAATTGCTCTACTTTAAAGCACTGTTTAGAGGCTTACAAAACCTGAAAAAGTCAATACATGAGATAATCAATCTCTTAACAATCTTGAATAATAAATATGCAATTGCTCTAAATCCACATTCCCTTTTTCTCAGCATACCAGATGCAGGCTGAAAACCCATTAGGGTTGGTAGCTCACCTGTGCTACTCATTCTTTTCATTGTTTTGATGTTCAGATATGCTTTCTGTTGATATGTGTGGGTTTTCTCTGTCCACTATTGAGGATACACCTGCCTTCAGAAGCAATATATTTTATTTTCTGCAAATATCTGAGGGAATTTTCTGTGTTGCTCTATTAAGTAAATAAATGCTGAAAAGATCAACAAAATAAATGGGCTACCATAAGTAAGTTACAAAATTAAAGGAACTTATTTACATTTATGCATTTCAACCATTATATATGTTTGAATAAGAGTTATGACTTTGTGAAATAAATATTTGTTAAGTGGAACACAGGGTGCCAGACGGTGAGCTGTGGTTCAACAGAAGACCACAAGAGAAACTGAGATGGAGTTTGTTACTCACAGGTCTTGGGGGGAGTACATGAAACATCTTGAAGAACCACTTAGGGGAGGTGAGGCAGGATGCAGACAGAGAGCCACAGGACTTGGAGTCCTTCACTAGGGTCCGTGGGTTGAGTGCTTTGGGGTTCCGAAGCTAAGGCACACTTGGTCAAGTCAAACTAAAAAGAGTGGGGTTTTAGTGAGATCCACAGGGATCTCATCTATGGGGCACAAAGGACAAGCCCCAAGAGATAAGGCGACTTTTGATCACAAGGGTTGTTGGGAAATTCATATCAGGAACTGCAATTTGCTTGTGACTCTGCAAGCTATCTCCTAGGCCATGGGCTTCCTTGAGGGGCTAGTGTCAGTTTAAGGCCAAACAAAATGGATGTCAAGGCAACAATGGAACAGTTCAGCTAACTTTCAACAATAAGGAAAGATGTGTATGTATATATACATTTATAAATAAAAGTAAAGTTTAGTTTCTATCAATTTATACATATTTAAACCAAAAAATATTTTAGCCAAGCAAGATAAAATGGTATCAAAAAGGAGGGAAAGAAAGGATAACAAAAGATTCTTCCTCTGCTTCCCTTCATTTGTTCCTTTAAGGAACTTTCCTGTTTCATTTTTCTCCTTCTACAGTCTGTAATTTACCAGATAAAATATATTTGCTATCATTAGCCTCTGTTTAATAAAAACACTTATGTTGCAAATTTCTCTGTAAAAAAGTGTTTGGTGGAGAAGAAAACACCTTCTATAAATTATAAACATTATTTGTGCATTGTCCACTTTCAGGCTTCCAAGCAAAATGAAAATATTAGTCAATGGCATCTCAAATTTCCTCAGTATTTGTGTGTTTTTTAAAGGCTATAATCAATCCTTAAAAACTCTGAAATATCTTATGTCTATTCTTTTCAGTATAGACTTTTTCAGTTCAGTCACTCAGTCGTGTCCAACTCTTTGCAACCCCATAGACTGCAGCACATTAGGCGTCCCTGTACATCACGAACTCCCAGAGCCTACTCAAACTCATATCTATAGCCCTGGTGATGCCATCCAACCATTTCATACTCTGTCATCCCCTTCTCCTCCCACCTTCAATCTTTCCCAGGATCAGGATCTTTTCCAATGAGTCAGTTCTTCGCAACAGGTGGCCAAATTATTGGGGTTTCAGCATCAGTCCCTCCAATGAATATTCAGGACTGATTCCTTTAGGATGGACTGGTTGGATCTCCTTGCAGTTCAAGGGACTCTCAAGAGTCTTCTCCAACACACAGTTCAAAAGCATCAATTCTTCTGTGCTCAACTTTCTATATAGTTCAACTCTCACATCCATACATGACTACTGGTAAAACCATAGCTTTGACTAGATGGACCTTTGTTGGCAAAGTAATGTCTCTGTTTTTTAATAAACCTTCTAGGTTGGTCATAGATTTTCTTCCAAGGAGCAAGTGTCTTTTAATTTCATGGCTACAGTCACCATCTGCAGTGATGTTGGAGCCCCCCAAAATAAATTCTGTCAGTATTCCACTGTTTCCCCATCTATTTTCCATGAAGTGATGAGACTGGATGTGATGATCTTAGTTTTCTGAATGTTGAGGTTTTTTTTTTTTAATTAATTAATTTATTTTAATTGGAAACTAATTACTTTACAATATTGTAGTGGTTTTGCCATACAGCAACATGAATCAGCCACACGTGCACATGTGTTCCCCATCCAGAACCCCCCTCCTCACTTCGCTCCTCATCCCATCGCTCAGGGTCATCCCAGTGCACCAGCCCTGAGCACCCTGTCTCATGCATCGAACCTGGACCGATGATCTGCTTCACATATGATAATATACATGTTTCAACACTACCCTCTCAAATCATCTCATCCTTGCCTTCTCCCACACAGTCCAAAAGACTGTTCTTTATATCTGTGTCTCTTTTGCTGTCTCACATATAGGGTCATCATTACCATCTTTCTAAATTCCATATCTATGCATTAGTATACTATATTGGTGTTTTTCTTTCTGAATTACTTTACTCTGCATAATAGGCTCCAACTTCATCCACTTCATTAGAACTGATTCAAATGCATTCTTTTTAATGGCTGAATAATATTCCATTGTGTATATGTACCACAGTTTTCTTATCCATTCATCTGCTGATGGACATCTAGGTTGCTTCCATGTCCTGGCTATTGTAAACAGTGTTGCGATGAACATGTCTCTTTCAATTCTGGTTTCCTCAGTATGTATGCCCAGCAGTGGAATTTCTGGGTCATATGGCAGTTCTATTTCCAGTTTTTAAAGGAATCTCCACTGTTCTCCATAGTGTCTGTACTAGTTTGCATTCCCATCAACAGTGTAAGAGGATTCCCTTTTCTCCACAGCCTCTCCAGCATTAATCGTTTGTATACTTTTTGATAGCAGGCATTCTGACTGGCGTGAGATGATACCTCATTGTGGTTTTGATTTGCATTTCTCTGATAATGAGTGATGTTGAGCATCTTTTCATATGTTTGCTAGCCATCTGTATGTCTTCTTTGGAGAAATGTGTGTTACTTCTTTGGCCCATTTTTTGACTGGGTCATTTATTTTTCTGGAATTGAGCTGCAGAAGCTGCTTGTATATTTTTGAAATTAACTCTTTGTCAGTTGCTTCTTTGCTATTATTTAAGTCAACTATTTCACTCTCCTCTTTCACTTTCATCAAGAGGCTCTTTAGTTCTTCTTTGCTTTCTGCCATAAGGGTGGTGTCATCTGTGTATCTGAGGTTATTTATATTTCTCCCAGCAATCTTGATTCCAGCTTGTGCTTCATTCAGCCTAGCATTTAAGTTAAATAAGTAGGGTGACAATATACAACCTTGATTTACTCCTTTCCTGATTTGGAACCAGGCTGTTGTTCCACGTCCAGTTCTAGCTGTTACTTCTTGACCTGCATACAGATTTCTCAGGTGGCAGGCCGGGTGGTCTGGTATTCCCATCTCTTTCAGAATTTTCTACAATTTGTTGTGATCCTCACAATCAAAGGCTTTGGCATAATCAATAAAGCAAAAGTAGATGTTTTTTTATAGAACTCTCTTGCCTTTTTCATGATCCAGTGGATATTGGCAATTTAATTTCTTGTTCCTCTGCCTTTTCTAAATTCAGCCTGAACATCTGGAAGTTCACGGTTCGTGTACTGTTGAAGCCTGGGTTGGAAAATTTTGAGCATTGCCTTTCTTCTGGATTTGAATGACTTTTTCCAGTCCTGTGGCCACTGCTGAGTTTTCCAAATTTGCTGGCATATTGAGTGCAGCACTTTCACAGCATCATCTTTTGGATTTGAAACAGGTCAACTTGAATTCCATCACCCCCACTAGCTTTGTTCATAGCGATGCTTCCTAAGACCCACTTGACTTTGCATTACAGGATTAAGATATTTTTTGTATAGTTTTATTGTGTATTCTTGCCACCTCTTCTTAATATCTTCTGCTTCTGTTAGGTCCATACAATTTATGTCCTTTATTGTGCTCATCTTATTATTTTTTTCTAATTGGTTGTTATTGGAAAGCTATTATTCTTCTAATATTTCTCAAAACTGTAGTTTCAGAAAGAGTGGAATAGTATTTACTTTAAGAGTTAGAGGAGATTCAAATTAGTTAACTCCTTATTAGTTGATGAGTCCAAGTCATAAATGAGCATTATTTGATTCTATCACAACACCCCCATTGTAAACATAATAGTAATTTAAATATAATAGTAATAATGGTAGATAGCATTTATTGAGTGTGCTATTCACTGCTTTAAAACATTTTAAGTATAGTATGTTCCCTAACGTTTAAATTGCTGCTAAGGCAAATAGATTATTTGCCTTATAATATTTGCTAAGGCAAATTATTATCTTCATTCTAGAGACAAAGTAGATAAACAATGCAGTTACTAAAAAGATTATTTTTTAATATAAATTTATTTATTTTAATTGGAGGTTAATTACTTTACAATATTGTATTGGTTTTGCCATACATCAATATGAATCTGCCACAGGTATACACGTGTTCCCCATCTTGAACCCCCCTCCCTCCTCCCTCCCTGTACCATCCCTCTGGGTCATCCCAGTGCACCAGCCCCAAGCATCCAGTATCATGCATCGAACCTGGACTGGCGATTCGTTTCATATATGATATTATACATGTTTCAATGCCATTCTCCCAAATCATCCCACCCTCTCCCTCTCCCACAGAGTCCAAAAGACTGTTCTATACATCTGTGTCTCTTTTGCTGTCTCGCATACAGGGCTATCGTTACCATCTTTCTAAATTCCATATATATGCGTTAGTATACTGTATTGGTAAAAGATTATTTGTTAACGTATGTCTCTGGCTCCTGCACTCCAATTTTACTTCTGTGTCTGGTTACAAATGACTTACTTGAGTTTTGAAGATCCTGTATATGACGCTCTGCTTTTGACATTTTTAAAACTAAGAGGAGAAGCTTATCTTTCCTTCCAAACTTAGTTTTCATGAAGAAATTCACCATAATCTGGAGTTTCTGTATGATTTTATTGATGGAGTACCCCATTATGATCATTTTCAAACTGTTTTCATTTATATATGCATACACATGTCTTTTTTAATATGAAAGTGTGTATATTTTTGTTCTTTACATGAACAGATTCCCAAATTGATTCTACTACAGAATCCTGGTCTACAAAGTGTTCAAGACATTTGACTCAGTTTTTTTGTTTTGTTTTGTTTCAACTTTTTAAATGAGTGATAATTCTGCCCTATCTCCAATCTCCAATGCACGTATGTCTAGAAAGTAATGTCCCAGGTATGATTTTCAAATCAGATGGATGCATTCATTCTGTGTTGCTTTGTTTTTAAATGAATTCTGGTTGAGACCAGTTCCAGGGTGTGGGGACTGATAACATCTTTCATTCTGTGCACTGGTGTTTCCCACCCAAACCAAACTAACACCAGTACTGCAGCTAATGACATTCTATTTATTCATAAGAATCAATTAATCAATTTGTTATCATATTTGAAAGATGACATATTGAATCTGCAGAAACTGTGCACCATTAGGGAAAGAATACAAGATTAACAAATCATTTTCTGAGCAGCAAGGAGTGACTGTGTGGCACTGGAGCAGAGAGCGGTGGCTTACTCCTTGGAAGGAAAGTTATGACCAACCTAGACAGCACATTAAAAAGCAGAGACATTAATTTGCCATCAAAGGTCCGTCTAATCAAGGATATGGTTTTTCCAGTGGTCATGTTTGGATGTGAGAGTTGGACTATAAAGAAAGCTGAGTGCCGAAGAATTGATGCTATTGAACTGTGGTGTTGGAGAAGACTCTTGAGAGTCCCTTGGACTGCACGGAGATCCAACCAGTCCATCCTAAAGGAGATCAGTCCTGGGTGTTCAGTGGAACGACTTATGCTGAAGCTGAAACTCCAATACTTTGGCCACCTGATGCAAGGAACTAACTCTTTGGAAAAGACCCTGATGCTGGAAAAGATTGAGGACAGGAGGAGAGGCAGGTGACAGAGGATGAGATGGTTGGATGGCATCACCAACTCGTTGGACATGAGTTTGGGTAAACTCTGGGAGTTGGTGATGGACAGGGAGGCCTGGTGTGCTGCAGTCCATGGGTTCGCAAAGAGTCAGACAGGACTGAGTGACTGAAATGAACTAAGATCATTTTCTTAGCTTCCTTGTTTATCAGTCATATGAATTCAGGTAATAAATATGGCCCATATTCATTGATATGCATTCTCAGTTTAAAAACTGGTTTAATAGACACAAACTTATTTGACTCTCATGCCGTGAGTGAGTTAGTTGCCATTATAATTTCTGTGTTACATATTTGAAATCTGAAGTTTAGAGAAATTATGATTTCATCCAAAGTTTAACCTGGGCTAAAAAAGTGAACCCAGGCAGAGCTCTAGGACTTAGGGCTTCACATAAAGTCCTTTCCTTGGCCATACTACATTTTTCTTGATTATGTAGGGATGGAGTTGCAGCTGATAATCAAATAAAATGTTATATCTCAAAGTAGTAGGTAAACTCTGAAATAAATACAGAATACAATATTTTTTTTTCTAGATCAATTTTTAAAGAAGTATTGCATTTTTTTTTACTTTATATGTACACAAATTAGAACATATAATTAATACATGTGTGTTAGTCGCTCAGTTGTGTCTGACTCTTTGCGACCTCATAGACTGCAACCCACTAGGCTCCTCTGTCCATGGACTTCTCCAGGCACGAATACTGGAGTTGGTTTCCATTCCCTTCTCCAAATTAATACATATTTCTTATAAAAATAAAAATCAAAGTAGTACAGTGCTTCTTCACTGTTTCATTCCTCAGAGAATTTACTGTTAATTTACAATCACACATATATACATAAATAGCAATGTATCTGATATGTGGTCTTTGTTGTTGTTATTATTCAGTCACTAAATTGTGTCTGTTTCTTTGTGACCCCATGGACAGCAAAACACCAGGCTTCTCTGTCCTAGAGTATCACCTGGAGTTTCCTCAAATCATGTCCATTGAGTTGGTGATGCTATTGAACCATCTTATCCTCTGTCACCTCCTTTTCCTTTTGCCTTCAGTTTTTCCCAGCATCAGGGTCTTTTCCAACGAGTCAGCTCTTTGTATCAGGTAGCCAAAGTATTGGAGCGTCAGCTTCAGCAGCATTCCTTCCAATGCATATTCGGGGTTGATTTCCTTTAGGTTGACTGTTTTGAACTCCTTACAGTCCTCTCTCCAAGGGATTTCCCAGGTAAGAATACTGGAGTGGGTTGCTATTTCCTTCTCCAAGGGATCTTCCTGATCCAGGGATCAAACCCAGGTGTCCTGCATTGGCAGGTGGATTCTTTATCACTAAGCCATCTGGGAAGCCTATGCACTTAGTAACTGAAATATTAATAATGGGAAAGTATTTAGAAACTACATGCTAATATTTTCATTAAGATATCTAGTATGATAACTGTTATTTTGTAGTTTTAGAATGTATTGGCTAATTTTATGTTAGAATAAGTAGACTGCCTTCCATAATGGGATTTGTTGTTCAGTCCCTAAGTCATGTCCAGCTCTACATGACCCCATGGAGTGCAGCATTCCAGGCTTCCCTGTCCTTCATTATCTCCAAGAACTTTCTCAAACTCATGTCCATTGAGTCAGTGATGCCACCCAAACATTTCATCCTTTGTTGTCCCTTTATCCTTCCTCCCTCAATCTTTCCCAGCATCAGGGTTTTTTCCAGTGGGTTGACTCTTCACATCAGGTGGTCAAAGTATTGAAGCTTCAGCATCAGTCCTTCCAATGAATATTCAGGGTTGATTTTCTTTAGGATTGACTAGTGTGATCTCCTTGCTGTCCAAGGAACTCTTAAGAGTCCTCCAGCAGCACAGTTTGAAAGCATCAATTCATCAGTGCTCAGCCTTCTTTATGGTTCAACTCTCACATCCATACATGACTACTGGAAAAACCATACCTTTGAGTGTACAGACCTTTGTTGGCAAAGTCATGTCTCTGCTTTTTAATATGCTTTCTAGATTTGTCATACCTTTTCTTTCAAGGAGCAAGTGTCTTTTAATTTCATGGCTGCAGTCACTGTCCACAGTGACTTTAGAGACCAAGAAATAAAATCTACCACTGTTTACAAATTTCCCCCATCTATTTGCCATGAAATGATGGGAACAGATGCCATGATCTCAGTTTTTTGAATGGTGAGTTTTGAACCAGCTTTTTCACCCTCCTTTTTCACCCTCCTTTTTCACCTTCATCAAGAAGTTCTTCAGTTCTTCTTCACTTTCTGACATTAAGGTGGTATCATCTGCTTGGGTCTCCTCAAATCAGACTGCTGCTGCTGCTGCTGCTGCATCGCATCAGTCGTTTCCGACTCTGTACGACCCCATAGACAGCAACCCAACAGGCTCCTCTGGCCCTGGGATTTTCCAGGCAAGAATACTGGAATGGGTTACCATTTCCTTCTCCAGTGCATGAAAGTGAAAAGTGAAAGTGAAGTCGCTCAGTCGTGTCCAACTCTTAGTGACCCCATGGACTGTAGCCCACCAGGCTCCTCCATCCATGGGATTTTCCAGGCAAGAGTACTGGAGTGGGGTGCCATTGCCTTCTCCGCAAATCAGACTAATGGCCTAAAAAAAAAAAAAAAAAAAAAAAAAACCAAACCAGAAGACTGGTCTCTCCAAACAAGAGGAAGCAAGAGAGAAATCTCAAAAGATTTCTTTGGACATCATCCGTATATCAGCTCTCCTGAGTCTCCAATCTGCTGCTCCAAAATCTGCTGCAGATTTTGGATTCACCAGTCTCCATAAAGATATGAGCCAATCCATTAGTATAAATCAATCTCTATCTCTGTTTCTCTCTGTCTCTGTTTTTCACTGTCTTTCTCAGTCTCTTCCTGTGAAATTTCACAGGCAATAAACATTTATTTCTGAAATAACTTTTATTACTACTATTTATACAATTTGAAATAAAATTTAAGATAGAAATTCTAAAATCATTACAAATGTCTATGTAGTTTCAAAGCCCATCTTAATTGAACATTTTCACATAATGAAGGCATTTTGGTTTTAGTATAGTTTATCTTGTTTTAAATTTTAAAAATGAGCTAAAATGATTTATGGTACATATCACATGGTTTAGAAATTTATGTTTTCTTAAGATTGCTGCTGTTGCTGCTAGGTCACTTCGGTCATGATTTCTCTTTTATAAAAACATTTGTTCCATTCCCTCCAAAGGTACATTTCTTTTCTGTAAGTAATTTTTCTGTTTTCTTTTTTTTTTTTCTACTTTTGAAATTTGTTTTTGTGTGTTGTCTTTTTTCCTTTTAGTTGTTTCATAGAGAATGTCACTGGATCACCACAAATAAATGGTTTAAAAAAACAAGTACAAGCATAAATGGGTATCAAAAATTTGAACAAAATCTTTCAGAGAAAGGCATAATTGAAAAGAAAACAAAAAATCAGAAATCTTTGCAGAATCCATGACCTTAGGAATAGTTTTTAAACTATTGAAGTTAGTTTTGTTCCTTGAAAATAATGAAAAGAAAGAAAAGAAAAGGAACTGTTTCCCCTGGATGTTTTGAAAACTGACCTGTATTATGGAACCACAGTTTGAACATAACTCAACCTATGTTTCTATCAAATAATAGCCTAACATAACTATTATTATGGAAGTAACAATGATAAAATAATAAAACATGATTTAGAAGCAAAGTACATCTCTTTATCATTATTAAAATTGGATGAGCATGTACAGACACATTCATTGCCAAAGTGAGAACAGGTCTGAATTTGCTCTGCAGCTACTGTATAGCGAAGAACTTTGTTGACTTTTTCCCTTACTTCCTGGCATGGAAACCCTATAACCTGGTAATTTCTCGAGTAATAGAAGTATCTGTTGTTTGCAATGAGACCATCAGATTAGATGAGTTCATGCTAAAGAAGTGGTGGGTATGCAAACAAGATGACTCAGGTTGAGGCCTAGCTCCTCAGAAAGGACAACCATGTGATTAGAGGTGTGGAGCTCTGAGCCAGGTGATGTAAGCCCGACCTCTGGGTATCCCATGGGGGCTACAATTTGAGTTTAAATCATTTTGCCAATGATTCAATCAATCATACTTATGAAATGAACTTGAAACTTGAGTTCCCTTTCTGGTTAACAATATTCTGTACATATTTCTATGAGTCAACATGCTGGGAGAATGACACCTCCTGACTCCAAAAGAGAGAGGACACGGAAGCTTCAAGACTGCACCCTCCTAGACCTCTTATGTGGTCACATAGGCCTCTATACTTGTCTCTTCTTTTCACTGTCCCAGATTTGTATCCTTATTGCTATAATAAAATTATAATCATAAGTATAGCGCAATGAGTGAATGGTATCTGAATGGTTGGTAGAAAGTCCAGGATTTGTAGCCAATTGCTCAGAAGTACAGATAGTCTAAGATCCCCTAAGCTGGCAGCTGGTTCCTGAAGTGAGGGCAGTCTTGTTGGGATCTGTACCCTTAGTCTGTGGAATCTACACTAACTCCTGCAAGTTAGGTCAGAAGTCATTGTAGCTACCATGATGGTCTTGATTTTCCTGCTTTATACACTGTAAATCTATTGTCAGGCACAAGCTTTGGGGCATGTAAAATTATTATTCCCATTGTCAAATTAGGAGCATTTTGTTCAATACTGTATAACCTTGTGTTTTATTACTTTGGCTGGTAGTATGGATAACTTGTCCTGAATAGGTAATAGAATCAGTCAAAGCAAGTTTAATTTCTCCACAGCAATAAGGATTCTTGTCCTTTCCAATTTTGTAAACTGCCTGATATCTTGCAATTACTAAACACACTTTAATTGACCCAAATGGTAGAGCCAGAATTGGTTAGATGCTTTTGAACCTGGATTTACATCACTACAACATAAAGGTATAATTTAATTATCTTGATCAGGCTCTGTTAGAGAGTGAGAAGACTTGGTGAACCTAAGAGCTTAAATTAAATTTGTAGAATTACTTTTTAATCAAAACTTCTTAGTGCAATGGAGCAATACCTCAAATTTTTGATAATAGGAATTTTAACA
Organism: Bubalus bubalis; assembly: GCF_019923935.1. Classification (NCBI taxonomy): domain Eukaryota; kingdom Metazoa; phylum Chordata; class Mammalia; order Artiodactyla; family Bovidae; genus Bubalus; species Bubalus bubalis. The sequence continues at coordinate 83,516,274 of NC_059163.1, forward strand.
AACAGAATTAACCTGTTTGTGGACAAAACCAAAATTATCATGCATTGCATTATGCCTTGAGTTTAGGCAAAATATACTTTAATATATTTGAAAATACAGTTGATGATAACTGCTACCATAATTTTAACTTTAAAAATATTTGACCTCTTTCTGTTCTCATCCTCATTATTATTAATTTGTAATTGCAAACTATTTACTTTGCTTATACTCTAATATGTTTACTGCAACCACTTTTTGAACCTCCCCTCCTTCTTTGAATGTTTCCTAGTTATCTACTCAGGGACAAGTTCTCCTGGAGGTGTGCGGGATGTCATTAAATTTGATTTTTGTCCTGGTTTGACTGAAAGGAGTAGACTAGAGATGTAGTGCTATCACTATGATCACTGGGAATTAAATAAGGCTGTGCATATAAGAACACTGTCAGGTGTAAGCTATAAACTTAAAAAGCAGTACTCAAACTCTATTCTGAGGTTATAAAGAGTCATTCTCTCACACACGCTAAAAATGAACACACAGGGATAGAGTTTCACCAAGTATTTATATCAGAAAATTCAGTTTAACTTAATAGGTTACAGTAACTATCAAAATGCAATGCAATTTAATCAATCAACCAACTGGGACCCAGTGACAAAGATGCATTTCTATGTAATTCAGAAGCATTTAATTTAAAATTAAAAATAGCCATACTATTATAGACAAAACACACTACTATTTCACAAAAAATAATACGAATTATGGGAATAATCTCACCTCAGAAAAGATTATTTCTATTTGTATTCATTATCAGAGAGAAGACTATTTCAGCTTTAGGTATATTCCATTGAATAATCTCTGTGGAAATATTTTTATAACGCTGAATTTTTAAAATTTATTTATTTATTTTTGGCTGCACTGGATCTTCGTTGTGGCATACAGGCTTTCTCTAGTTGTGGAGGGTGGAGACTACTCTCCAGTTGCAGTACACAAGCTTTTCATTGCAGTGGCTGCTCTTGTTGCAGAGCACAAGTTCTAAGCACTCTGGCTTCGTTGTTGCAGCTTGCTGGCCTTCAGTGGTTTCACCACAGGGGCCCCTTAGTTGTGGCTCACAGGTCTAGAGTGCACAGGCTTCAGTAGTTGCGGCTCGTGAGCTCTATAGAGCATGGGCTCAGGTAGTTGTGGTGCATGGGCTTAGTTGCTCCCTTGCGTGTGGAATCTTCCTGGACAAAGGGATTTAATCCATATTCCCTGTATTAGCAGGCAGATCCTTATCCTCTGTATCACCAGGGAAGACCAGGTGCTGAATTTTTTTTTAAGATGTTAAAAGGAAAAACATTAACTTACTAAAGACCTATGACTCTCCTACATTGCCTAATGTAGGGCATTAGTAATACCCTTCTGTAGTATCTGAAATTGAACTAATGAAGTCATAGGGAAAATAAAACCCTACAGGTAAATCCTATACTCCCCATATGTATCATTAATTTCATTTTTGTTATTCTTAGAATAGATATAAAAAATAGATAATGTTCAAGTTTTTGCACAGCACAAATACAACAGAAAGCAAAGTATGAAAAAAAGTTTATCCACTTCTTTAAATGCACACATATGTATTTCTGTCTTTTTAAGTGACAAACATATTTTAAAATTAGAAAAAATACTTATCATTTACTTTGCCCTAATGGAATAAATGTCTCATCTCTATACAACTGAAGTTCTAAATTAATTATACAATTTAAAATAATGTCATTTAAAAAAAAAATCTGAACTCTTGATTTATCCTGTTTACAGGATCTCTATTCAAGGTCACCTCCACTTTAGCAACAAAATACAATTTGTGTTTATATCCCTACTTATAATTTTTTGTTGTTAAACAATATTTAATTGGCTGAGAATTTGCTGTTTATTGTGAATCTAATCCTTTCCTCTTTATCACCTATATTGCCAATTGCAGACATAGGAAATGAAGCTTAACGTACATAAAAACAAATTATAGACTGTAATTTTATTCTCTCTAATGTCAGGCATATGTGTTTTCAGGCTGAAAGGCACTTTATCTCTGAATTTTAGAGCAATTTAAATAAAGGGAATTATTCAGGAGATTACTGAAAAGGGATTAGTGACAAAATTAGGCAGAACTGTGTGTCTCTGTCCCTGCTTGATTACTCTGCCCTCTTAACTGCCTGAATGACAAAGATAACCCCATTGGTGAGCCCTGCTTCGTGAAGCTATTGAGTAACTCAGAGTTCTCTAAATTTGTATCCATTAATAAAGTAACAAAGAGAGTATTGTCTTTATGAATTTTCCTTACCAGGACAAAAGAAATAATTATCAAAAGAAAACAGAACATAATAATGCTGGAGTAGCATTGGCAACCCACTCCAGTACTCTTGCCTGGAAAATCCCATGGATGGAGGAGCCTGGTAGGCTGCAGTGCATGGGGTCCCTAAGAGTCGGACACGACTGAGCAGCTTCACTTTCACTTTCATGCATTGGAGAAGGAAATGGCAACCCACTCCAGTGTTCTTGCCTGGACAATCCCAGGGACGGGGGAGCCTGGTGGGCTGCCGTCTCTGGGGTCGCACAGAGTCGGACACGACTAAAGCAACTTAGCAGCAGCAGCAGCATTGTCAGTAGTTTTTACACATATAATTAGTTATCAGTTTGATAATCTCATTTCCAAAGTCAAATATATAGCAGTGATATTTAATGCCTCTGTTGCATGAGATAGTAACACAACTCTGAACTGCTTGGAAAGAAAAAGTTGGGCTAATGTACTGACAGAAAATGGACAGAGGACAAGGGTCTTGCTGTCATAATGATTAATTCAGATCAACACAGACTGTCTTTACTGTGGTAATTGGTATCAATCATGATGAAAGTTGAAATTCATGGTTCAGTATTGCCAGAAGCACACATAAGAAAGGCCCACCAGGGAAGTTGTACCAAGCAATTCATCAAAGATGCTATCAGTGAGCATCCTTGACATTAACTCATTATCCACATGCCTGGGTATACAGAATAGAGAATGCACATTTAAGAATTGGCAGATTAAACACAATATAAACTAAACTACATAGAGTTAAAAAAAAAAAAAGAAGGTACACCCCATATGTCTGGGTCAAAAAAGGGAAATTCTAATACAGATCATTGGAATTCTTAATATTAATGCCATTTGGATTTTAACAGCCTTGCCATTATCTAATTATATAATTATTACATATAAAGATCATTAGCATTTGTTTTGTTTTGCTAATTGATCTTATCATCTTTACTGTTTGGAAAGTGTAGCATCATACAGTTTCATACAAATACCTACCTGTTATTTTATCCAGCCAAGTGACTGAGAGAGGCCTGCAAGTTCACCCGTATGGATATTTTTAAGAGATGATTAAAGAGTAGTGACTGTCCCTGGAAAAGGAAATGGCAACCTACTGCAGTATTTTTCCCTGGGAAATCCCATGGACAGAGGAGCCTGGTGGGCTACAGTCCATGGGGTCACAAGAACTGGACACAAATTAGTGACTAAACCACCACCAGTGACTGTCCCAAATGCTTTATATACCATATCTGTTTAGGAATGGTTCAGTTACACATTAGCGAACCCATTCTGGAAAGGTTTAAACTCCCAAAAGAACACAAGAGAAAACCCAAGGCTCATTCAGTGACTGCCTCAATAACATCAGCATTCAGATTCTTTCCATATCTGCTCCATTGTTCTTAAGGCTTGACTCATGCCCTTATGAGCTTAAGAAATTATTTTTTCTCTAGGTATCATGGAAATAGTCCAAGTGGAGGAGCAGGGACCAATCAACAAAAGTGCATGCCAGATGAGACCACCACCCTACTTATCCCCAACTAACCTTTATGGGCTTTTGGGAATGAGTCAGTACCCAGTGGTTTCTGCTTGCATCACTAGTTAGCTTTGTATCACTTACTCATCATTGTCTTTTAAGAGACTCTAGGAAGTGTTTCTGGTGCTGGGCCTATTGTGGCATCTGTCCAAATTGCAGTTCTTCTCCTCTAAGAAGGAAGAATAGAAATATGGCTATATCATCTGCTCATCTAACAATAATTGCCACACATGTGGATATAGGGGAAGACTCTGCTGCTGCTGCTAAGTTGCTTCAGTTGTGTCCGACTCTTAGTGACCCCATGGACTGCAGCCCACCAGGCTCCTCCATCCATGGGATTTTCCAGGCAAGAATACTGGAGTGGGGTGCCATTGCCTTCTCTGGGGAAGACACTAGGTGGGACGATTTAAGAGCCAAATTTCTGACACAGTGCTTTCTTGTGTAAAATTAAAGCTGGCTGACCAGAGGAACTGAGGTACAGGAGGAATGGATTAATAGTGTGAGGTAAGGTCAGAGCATGTGTGCTGTGCTAAGTTGCTTCAGTCATGTACAACTCTTTGTGACTCTATGGGCTGTAGCCCTCCAGCCTCCTCTGTCCATGGGATTCTCCAGGCAAGAATACTGGACTGGGTCACTGTGCCTTCCTCCAGGGGATATTCCCAACCCAGGGATCGAACCTGCATCTCTATGTTTCCTGCATTGGCAGGCAGGTTCTTTACCACTATCACCCAAGGGCAGAGAGTAAGAGGCAAGAGAGTCACTTTTTTAAAAGTAATAATAATTTATTTATTTTAATTAGATGCTAATTACTTTGTAATAATGTGGTGGTTTTTGCCATACATGGACATGAATCAGCCAAAGGCGCACATGTGTCCCCACATCTTGAATCCCCCTTTCATCTCCCTCCCCACCCTATCCCTCTGGATTGTCCCAGAGCACCGGGCTTTGAGTGCCCTGCTTCATGCATCAAACTTGCACTGGTCATATATTTTATGTGTGGTAATATACATTTTCAATGCTATTCTAAGAGAGTCACTTTTTAAGGTGTTTAGCTCTTGGTAAAGATTTTGGATATTGGAAAGTCTGAGTGAGATGAAAAATCACTGGAAAATTTGAATAGAGATATGAGTCTGATCTTGCTGCGGTTTTGACAACAGACCCCAGGAGCACAAGATTTGAAATAAGGAAACCAGTAAGTATGAGATTCTTGCAATAGGAATAATGTGATATAGATTGGACTATGGTACAAGTCTGGTCATATTGTGACAGCTGACAGGACTTATGGACAAATTGGATTGTAGGTTGTGAGAGAAAAATGAGTCTAACATCAGTCTGTTTATTTTTAATAAAATAGATGTTGATTTTATCTATCCTGAATGAATGAATGGCCATAATTTTCCCCTCTTTATTACTATTGTAAATTTTATTGACAGTTATTAACACTGAACCATCACGGTGACCCTCTACTATGGAGAAAGGAGACTGATCTGCAGTAGACTGTGACTGTGAAATAGTACCCTAATTCTGTAGTCAACATTTTGATGGAGACTTAAAATGAATTTCAAAGACTTTTTGTTTTATTTTTTCTTCTCTATGCTCTGACATATTTAATATAGTGTTGGAGTAATGAATTACCTTTAGTTTTGATAGAATTTAAATGTGAAATTATGGAATCATGCTTTCAGAAAAAGGAAACTAAAAAAATTATTTTCTATTTCTTCTATGACTAAAAACAATTTAGGTCTTTCTGCTCTTTGGTCAATATTATTAGTATGTATTTCCTCATCAGTTCAGTTCAGTCACTCAGTCATGGCCGACTCTTTGCGACCCCATAAATTGCAGCAAGCCAGGCTTTCCTGTCCATCACCAACTCCCAGAGTTTGCCCAAACTCATGTCCATCGAGTCAGTGATGCCAGCCAGCCATCTCATCCTCTGTCATCCCCTTCTCCTCCTGCCCCCAATCCCTCCTAGCATCAGAGTCTTTTCCAATGAGTCAACTCTTCGCATGAGGCAGCCAAAGTATTGGAGTTTCAGCTTCAATATCAGTCCTTCCAATGAACACACAGGACTTATCTCCTTCAGAATGGACTGGTTGGATCTCCTTGTAACCCAAGGGACTCTCAAGAGTCTTCTCCAACACCACAGTTCAAAAGCATCAATTCTTCAGCACTCAGCTTTCTTCACAGTTCAACTTTCACATCCATACATGACCACTGGAAAAACCATAGGCTTGACTAGATGGACCTTTGTTGGAAAAGTAATGTCCTTGCTTTTCAATATGCTATCTATCTAGCTTGGTCATAACTTTCCTTCCAAGGAGTAAGTGTCTTTTAATTTCATGGCTGCAATCACCATCTTCAGTGATTTTGGAGCCCAAAAAGATAAAGTCTGCCACTGTTTCCACTGTTTCCCCATCTATTTCCCATGAAGTGATGGGACCAGATGCCATGATCTTCGTTTTCTGAATGTTGAGCTTTAAGCCAACTTTTTCACTCTCCTCTTTCACTTTCATCAAGAGGCATTTTAGTTCCTCTTCACTTTCTGCCATAAGGGTGGTGTCATCTGCATATCTGAGGTTATTGTTATTTTTCCTGGCAATCTTGATTCCAGCTTGTGCTTCTTCCAGCCCAGCATTTCTTATGATGTACTCTGCATATAAGTTAAATTAGCAGGGTGAAAATATACAGCCTTGACATATTCCTTTTCCTACTTGGAAACAGTCTATTGTTCCATGTCCAGTTCTAACTGTTGCTTCCCGACCTGCATATAGGTTTCTCACTAAATGTTTTTATAAAACACTAGGCAAATATTTTGAGCCAAGAAAATAGTCTGTCACTGTTTCCATTGTTTCCCTATCTATTTGAAATGATGGGACCAGAGTCCATGACCTTAATTTTTTGAATGTTGAGTTTTAAGCCAGCTTTTTCACTCTCCTCTTTCATCTTCATCAAGAAGCTCTTTAGTTCCTCTTTGCTTTCTGCCATAAGGGTGGTGTCATCTTTATTTATTTTTTTTATTTTCTTGGGCTCCAAAATCACTGCAGATGGTGACTGTAGTCATGAAATTAAAAGTTGCTTGCTCCTTGTAAGACAAGCTATGACAAATCTAGACAGGGTATTAAAATGCAGAGGCATTACTTTGCCAACAATGGGCCATATAGTCAAAGCTACTGTTTTTACAGTAGTTATGTATGGATGTGAGAGTTGCACCATAAAGAAGGCTGAGTGCCAAAGAATTGATGCTTTGGAACTGTGGTTTTGGAGAAGACTCTTGTGAATACCTTCGACTAAAGGAGATCAAACCAGTCAATCCTAAAGGAAATCAGTGCTGAGTATTCATTGGAAGGGCTGATGCTGAAGCTGAAGTTTCAATATATTGATCACGTGATGCAAAGAGCTGACTCATTGGAAAAGACCATGATGCTGGGAAAGATTGAAAGCAGGAGAAGAGGAAAATAAAAGATAAGATGGTTGGATGACATCACTGAGTCAATGAACAAGGAATAGAACAAGCTCTGGGAGGTGGTGAAGGATAGGAAGCCTGCTGTGCTGCAATCCACAGGCTCTGCAAAGAGTCAGATATGACTAAATGACTGAACAACAGCAACAACCATTTTTAGAAATAGCTGTCGTTCACTATTAACAAGTGAAAATTAACTGCAGCCTAATGAGCTGCAGTCTATTGAGTCACAAAGAGTCAGACAGGGCTGAGTGACTGAACAACAACAACAAAGATATCTCTGAGGATTGTTTTTAAACTTTCTCTGAATATCATTATTCCCTCAATTTCATTTATGAGTTCACAAATTTGTATGATTTTCTCTTTTTCTTCTTACATGAATTTTATCTATGCATTAGAAAATTCAAATATTGAATTCTTGAGTTTATCTGGAGTGTTACTGTTGTTCTGTTTTTCTATTCATTATTTCCTGACTTAACAGTTTATCCCTGCCTTCAATTTTCCTTACATTATTATGTTTTCTAAATTCCCTTTGAACTTTGATTGTATTTCTCTATTTTTTTTAATTTCTTTTCTCCTTTTTTTTAATTCTATTTTATTTTTTAACTTTATAATATTGTATTGGTTTTGCCATATATCAACATGAATCTGCCACAGGTATACATGTGTTCCCCATCCTGAACCCTCCTCCCTCCTCCCTCCCTGTACCATCCCTCTGGGTCGTCCCCGTGAACCAGCCCCAAGCATCCAGTATCGTGCATCGAACCTGGACTGGTGACTCATTTCATATATGATATCATACATGTTTCAATGCCATTCTCCCAAATCTTTCCACCCTCTCCCTCTCCCACAGAGTCCAAAAGACTGTTCTATACATCAGTGTCTCTTTTGCTGTCTCGTATACAGGGTTATTGTAACCATCTTTCTAAATTCCATATATATGCGTTAGTATACTGTATTGGTGTTTTTCTTTCTTGCTTACTTTACTCTGTATAATAGGCTCCAGTTTCATCCACTTCATTAGAATTGATTCAAATGTATTCTTTTTAATGGCTGAGTAATACTCCATTGTGTATATGTACCACAGCTTTCTTATCCATTCATCTGCTGATGGACATCTAGGTTGCTTCCATGTCCTGGCTATTATAAACAGTGTTGCAATGAACATTGGGGTACACATGTCTCTTTCAATTCTGGTTTCCTGAGTGTATATGCCCAGCAGTGGAATTGCTGGGTCATAAGGCAGTTCTATTTCCAGTTTTTTAAGGAATCTCCACACTGTTCTCCATAGTGGCTGTACTAGTTTGCATTCCCACCAACAGTGTAAGAGGGTTCCCTTTTCTCCACACCCTCTCCAGCATTTATGGCTTGTAGGCTTTTGGATTGCAGCCATTCTGACTGGCGTGAAATGGTACCTCATTGTGGTTTTGATTTGCATTTCTCTGATAATGAGTGATGTTGCACATCTTTTCATGTGTTTGTTATCCATCTGTATATCTTCTCTGGAGAAATGTCTATTTAGTTCTTTGGCCCATTTTTTGATTAGATCATTTATTTTTCTGGAATTGAGCTGTAGGAGTTGCTTGTATATTTTTGAGATTAGTTGTTTGTCAGTTGCTTCATTTGCTATTATTTTCTCCCATTCTGAAGGCTGTCTTTTCACCTGGCTTATAGTTTCCTTTGTTGTGCAGAAGCTTTTAAGTTTAGTTAGGTCCAATTTGTTTATTTTTGCTTTTATTTCCAATATTCTGGGAGGTGGGTCATAGAGGATCCTGCTGTGAGGTATGTCGGAGAGTGTTTTGCCTATGTTCTCCTCTAGGAGTTTTATAGTTTCTGGTCTTACGTTTACATCTTTAATCCATTTTGAGTTTATTTTTGTGTATGGTGTTAGAAAGTGTTCTAGCTTCATTCTTTTACAAGTGGTTGACCAGATTTCCCAGCACCACTTGTTAAAGAGATTGTCTTTAATCCATCATATATTCTTGCCTCCTTTGCAAAGATAAGGTGTGCATAGGTGCATGGATTTATCTCTGGGCTTTCTATTTTGTTTCATTGATCTATATTTCTGTCTTTGTGCCAGTACCATACTGTATCAGTGACTGAGGCTTTGTAGTAGAGCCTGAAGTCAAGCAGGTTGATTCTTCCAGTTCCATTCTTCTTTCTCAAGACTGCTTTGGCTATTCGAGGTTTTTTATATTTCCATACAAATTGTGAAATTATTTGTTCTAGCTCTGTGAAGAATATCGTTGGTAGCTTGATAAGGATTGCATTGAATCTATAGATTGCTTTGGGTAGTATACTCATTTTCACTATATTGATTCTTCCGATCCATGAACATGGTATATTTCTCCATCTATTAGTGTCCTCTTTTATTTCTTTCACCAGTGTTTTATAGTTTTATATATATAGGTCTTTAGTTTCTTTAGGTAGATATATTCCTAAGTATTTTATTCTTTTCATTGCAACGGTGAATAGAATTGTTTCCTTAATTTCTTTTTCTTTTTTCTCATTATTAGTGTATAGGAATGCAAAGGATTTCTATGTGTTGATTTTATATCCTGCAACTTTACTATATTCACTGATTAGCTCTAGCAATTTTCTGGTGGAGTCTTTAGGGTTTTCTATGTAGAGGATCATGTCATCTGCAAACAGTGAGAGTTTTACTTCTTCTTTTCCAATTTGGATTCCTTTTATTTCTTTTTCTGCTCTGATTGCTGTGGCCAAAACTTCCAATACTATGTTGAATAGTAATGGTGAAAGTGGGCACCCTTGTCTTGTTCCTGACTTTAGGGGAAATGCTTTCAATTTTTCACCACTGAGAATAATGTTTGCTGTGGGATTGTCATATATAGCTTTTATTATGTTGAGGTATGTTCCTTCTATTCCTGCTTTCTGGAGAGTTTTTATCATAAATGGATGTTGAATTTTGTCAAAGGCTTTCTCTGCATCTATTGAGATAATCATATGGTTTTTATTTTTCAATTTGCTAATGTGGTGTATTACATTGATTGATTTGTGGATATAATCTAACATTAGAGAATTCTTACCCTTAATGTTCATCCCTGTTTACCCGCAGAAGTGCTACTCAAGTATTGGGTAATTTAAATGGCAGGGCCACCAATCCATCAGTAAGGTCATTTGGTCAAGCACAGTGAGTCTTTGTCAGGGTGCAATAGTGAAATACAGCACTGTTTAAAAATGTTATAATCTATCTGCTTGATTGCTTCAAGGCATTTTTGATTATCACTGAAGCCCAGAAAATTTCCTAGGACTTGTCTCAATACTATTAGATCTGAATACTTTACAGTACAATACAATATGAACTCAGGAGACCCCAGTTCAATTGTTTAGTCGGAAAGATCCCCTGGAGAAGGGGTAGGCTACCCACTCCAGTATTCTTGGGCTTCCCTTGTGGCTCACCTGGTAAAGAATCTGACTGCAATGTGGGAGACCTGGGTTTGATCCCTGGGTTGGGAAGATCCCCTGGAGAAGGGAAAGGGTACCCACTCCAGTATTGTAGCCTGAAGAATTCCATGGACCATTCCATGGGTTGCAAAGAGTCGGACAGGGCTGAGTGACTTTCACTTTCACATGAACTCTTTTAGCATATTGATTAATCCCTCAAAACTTTGCTTGAAAAAGTTTTGTCAAATGCTTTTACTCTATTTTTTTCTTAGTGGGTATTCACTACAAATACATATTCTCCTTTATTTGTTCTCTATAGTTATTACTTTTCCATATTATTTTTCACAAGTTATTTTAGATTTCATTTTTGTTTCCTTTGCAATACCCATTTTATTATACATTTTTTTTTCACTATCTATAGAAAGTTTACTTTTCTGTGCTGTTTTGTTTTGCTTTCTTTTTTTTTCTACCAGCTAATATTTTGTCTCATCTGTCCTCACCCATATGGACTTCACTGGTGGCTCAGACAGTAAAGAATCTGCATACCAGTGTTTGATCCCTGAATGGGGGAAGATCCCCTATAGAAGGAAAAGGCAACGCACACCAGTATTCTTTCCTTGAAATCCCATGGGCAGAGGAGCCTGGTCAGCTACAGTCCATGGGGTCACAAAAGAGTCAGACATGACTTAGCAATCAAATAGTGCCACAATAATCAACCATTATAATTTCCCTGAATTTTTATGTCCAAACCTTGAATTCTATCTTCAAAGCCCTCAGGTTTAAAAAAGTATATTTTCTATCTTGACTTTTAATTGCCTTACTGCTATATTCTTGCCCCGTGTTCTTCACCATCAATTTGGTTACACTGTTTCTTCATATTTTCTTTTTAAATCATGCACTATCATTTACTTGAGTCTATGATGGTTCCATTTAGTTTATTAATAAATTTTGAATAAGATTGTTCCTATCAGACCAGCAATTGGCAGCTCTTTCATGTGAGGAACGGAAGTCATAAATCTGTAGGAGTGAGAATTCTGCCTCATTATTAGTGAAAAATCTTTATTTGTGGCATTGAGTGGTGACTCTGTGTATATTTGCACATGTGTGTGTGTGTGAGAGAGAGAGAGAGAAAGAGAGAGAGAGAGAAAGGGAATTAGTTTACCTTTTTTCCCCTGAGTAACAAAGATCTAGATCTATTAGACTATTCATAATTCTACTCTTTAATTGTCCTTTCAGTTGCTTCTTACAGAAATGATGATTTCCCACAGACTGCTTCTTGCAGAAAATGATAATTTTACAGATTTTACAAAACTCTTACATATTTTATTGTTATAATCATTATTTTACAAAATAAAATTTTTGATACATTATGCAATTTATTGACAGATTGTGGGATGCCTATTAGAATATTGTAAGTAATTTTTTAATGAATCCTCTATTCCATTTGAATAATCAGTTCCCTCTCTAGCCTTATATTTTTGGGTTCTTTATCTCAGGTTTCAGAGAAGGCAATGGCACCCCACTCCAGTACTCTTGCCTGGAAAATCCCATGGATGGCGGAGCCTGGTAGGCTGCAGTCCATGGGGTCGCTAACAGTTGGACACGACTGAGCAACTTCCCTTTCACTTTCATTTATTGGAGAAGGAAATGGCAACCCACTCAAGTACTCTTGCCTGGAGAATCCCAGGGTCGGGGGAGCCTGGTGGGCTTCCATCTATGGGGTCGCATAGAGTTGGATGCGACTGAAACGACTTAGCAGTAGCAGCTATCTCAGGGTTATTGCTTTATGATGTGGGCCCTTATAAACAAGAAGTCACATGAAGTCATTCTAAACTTTTTGATATTTGGCAAAACTAATACAATTATGGAAAGTTTAAAAATAAAATAAAATTAAAAAAATAAAAAATAAATAAACTTTTCTGCTTTGCCTTTCTCTTATATGGATTCTTGTAGGCTGAAATATTTGACTTTCAAGCTCCCTTCCAACTAGAAGTGGCTACATATATGAGGAATTACTGACTCAATGGACATGGGTTTGGGTAAACTCCGGGAGTTGGTGATGGACAGGGAGGCCTGGTGTGCTGCAGTTCATGGGGTCATAGAGTTGGACACGACTGAGCGACTGGACTGAACTGAGCTGAACACATACATTCCTGCCATGTGATGTAGAAAAAAGTCTCTGTAGAAGTGGTTTTTTTTTTTTTTTTTTGGTCATGATTAAGTGAAGAGGAACTAAAAAGCCTCTTGATTAAAGTGAAAGAGGAGAGTGGAACAGTTGGCTTAAGCTCAACATTCAGAAAACGAAGATCATGGCATCTGGTCCCATCACTTCATGGGAAATGTGGGGATGGGGATACAGTGGAAACAGTGTCAGACTTTATTTTTGGGGGGCTCCAAAATCACTGCAGATTGTGATTGCAGCCATGAAATTAAAAATGTTTACTCCTTGGAAGGAAAGTTATGACCAACCTAGATAACATATTCAAAAGCAGAGACATTATTTTGTCAACAAAGGTCGGTCTAGTCAAGGCTATGCTTTTTCCAGTGTGACCACTGTATGGTTGTGAGAGTTGGACTGTGAAGAAAGCTGAGCCCCGAAGAATTGATGCTTTTGAACTGTGGTGTTGGAGAAGACTCTTGAGAGTCCCTTGGACTGCAAGGAGATCCAACCAGTCCATTCTGAAGCAGATCAGCCCTGGGATTTCTTTGGAAGGAATGATGCTAAAGCTGAAACTTCAGTACTTTGGCCACCTCATGCGGAGAGTTGACTCATTGGAAAAGACTCTGATGCTGGGAGGGATTGGGGGCAGGAGGAGAAGGGGATGACAGAGGATGAGATGGCTGGATGGCATCACCGACTCGATGGACGTGAGTTTGAGTGAACTCTGGGAGTTGGTGATGGACAGGGAGGACTGGCGTGCTGGGATTCATGGGGTCGCAAAGAGTCGGACACGACTCAGCGACTGACCTGAACTGAAAGTAAACCAGTCACCTTTTTCCTCATTGTCTTTGCCTGAACTATGAATGTTGTTTCTGGAACTGCATTGCCACCATGAGGCCACCAGGGAAAAACAAGTCAAATGATAAGTATGTTAGAGGAAAGATAGGGTTCAGAATCTTTAATTGTGTGCTGAATCTTTCTAAAAGACCTGCTTCCATACTTTTCTATGTGAGTAAACACAATGCACTCTACTTATGTTGTTGATTTATGGCTTTTCTGTGACTTAAGACTTCTGTGAAGTGAAAGAAGAATCTCCTGTTTCATACACAGAGCTTTCAGGAATGACTTTTTTTCAGTCCAAATACATTTCCTAGGTCGTAAAATTAACAAGTTCTTTTAGACACTTAAAGCTGTCTTATGTTCTGCCGAATATACAGGGCTTCTTATTCCAAATACATTTCCTAGGTCATAAAATTAACAAGTTATTTTAGACACTTAAAGCTCTCTTATGTTCTGCCGAATATACAGGGCTTATTACCATAGCTCCACTCTCCTTGAACATACTCTAGGTCAGTATTTCTCCCACAATGCTCCTTTATTATAAATATCTATTATTATTCCTTCAATAAGGAAAGTGTTGAAATGTCATCTCTGGTGGATACTTTTTCATTCTCTTTCCTCCTTTTATACTGTGTATATTTCAATAAAACTTTATTGTTCTTCCTTCTTTTGGTTTGATCCATATTTCTTCCTGATATATTTTTCTTCTGCCTGGAAGATTTCCTCTAACATTCCTTTTCTTGTTAGTCTGCTGGAGATACATTCTTTTCACCTCCTAGCTCCTAAGTTCACTTTGCTTTTGTTGTTGAAAAATATTTTCACTGAGTATAGAATTCTGGATAGATGGGTTTTACGTTTCAAAATTTTGCCCTGCTTCCTTATTATATTCATTGCTTTGAAAAATAATTCTGCTTGTCTTCATGTAGATTTCTTTATTGTTCTCAGAGTGATTTTGATGAGTTTCTTGAATCTGTGCATTTATGGTTTTCATCTATTTTATAATTATTTAAAAAATTGTTTTGTAAAATAGCTTTTCTGACACTCCATCCCTCTTTCAAGGACTTCAGTTAACAGTTGCTTGGATGGTAAAGAATCTGCTTCCAATACAGGAGACCCAAAGGTTTGATCCAGGGTCAGGAAGATCACCTGGAGAAGGGAATGGCTACCCACTCCAGTACTCTTGCCTGAAAAATCCCATGGACAGAGCAGCCTGGCAGGCTGAAGGACTAACAATTTTTTACAAGGTTCTTTGAAGTTGTTCCATGATTCACTGATGCTCTTTTCTTCCTTCCTTTCCTTTAATTCTTTTTTAATACCTTCATTTTTTTTTTTTTTTTTTTTTTGGCCATGGCATAGGGCATGCGGATCTTAGTTCCCCAACCAGAATCAATGCCCTCTGCAGTTGGAGCATAGAGTCTCAGCCATTCGACCACAAAGAAAGTCTTTCCATCTTCAATTTGGATGATCTCTAAAAATATGCCTTTGACTTTACTATTTATACTTTAAAAAAAAAAAAAAAAAATATATATATATATATACTTTAAGTGAATTTAAGGAGAGAGGTCATTGTTTCCTGCCATCTGGAAACTAAAAAGACCCCTTTGCTAACTGATGTTCTCTAGTGAAAATGTGATAAAAATGAGAAGGAAATAAAGAGTACTAATAGTAGGAAAAGGAAGCAGTTTCTCTTTATGCCTTCCATCAGATTTTCAGCATGTGTTTGTGTATGTGTGTTTGGGCTTACAGGTGTGTATATATGTATCTAACATATGTAATATATAATTATGATATATACACATTGATTCCAACTATTTGTATTACATTTATAATATATATTATACTCTATATGTATGTATAGGAGAGAGAGTAGAAAACAATACATTGGTTTTAGATAGTAAGAATGAGATAAAATACTTCATATATATCAGTTAATTTTATAGTAAATACTCAAAATAAATATTTTATTATTATAATCTGATTTTTAATTCATTTTTTCTACTGTTGTAAACTACCAATTTGTGGTAATTTGTTATATCAAATTGATAAAGTTCCCAAGTACCTTAAAAGTAGCGTATATTCATTCTTATCAGTTAGTTGATATTTTATTCTTCTGTCCATATTGTAGGTTTACTCTGACATTGATACTGTTAATATACCCTTAGGAAAGATACACTGGGATTTCAATGAAAAAAAATTCTAAAATATATTCAGTGAAAAGTATAGGAATTCCAGGAAGCCCATATCCCATAAGTCTAAGATTTTTAAATAAATAGATAGTGTGACATACACATAAAGCAAACAATTTTAGACAAAGAGCTGAAATTCTTATAAACTATAACAAGTTTAATTTTATTTAAAAATGTTTTCAATCCTTATTTCTTTTGAAGTATAATTGATTTATAATGTGTTAATTTTTGCTTTTGAATTGTGGTGTGTCAGGAAGCACTTAACAGGAGGCTTCCTGTGTGCTGTTTTGGGTCTGTCAGGAATTCTCTGTTCCTTGTTAATTCCTGAATATTCAGGAATTAAGAGGAGAGGCAAGCCTCTCCCAGGGGCTGAGGAATCCAGGCATTTCCTTCGTTAGTTTTTCTATACGGTGATAAGTACCCTCTTACTTTTTATGAACCATATGGTAAAAGTGATTATTTACAACTCTCTCTCTTTAATATGGATCGCCTATGTTTTGTAAACCTGGAATTTTAATCTTTAGCTTTGCTGAGAATAACTGCAGTATATATGCCCACACCATGTTGACTAAAACACCTTTGCTCCATCAGAGCTTTGGTTCCCGTGTCTTGCTTTTTCTTTCTCGATCTCTCTCTCCCTCTCTCTCTTTTTCAGGCTGATCCCCTGGAGTGCAGAGGCTCTCTGAGTTCACTTTTCCACCCAGGCTTCTAAGTCCCTCCCGAGAAGGCACTCTGCCCCTTCACCCCATTGAGAGGGCGCCTGAGGCCTCTGTGAACAGAGCAAGCCCCGTGTCAGGGACTTTATTGGCTTTCTGCATAAACCAAAGAATATCAGCCTCTTTCTCTCTCCTTTGCTTTCTTATTGGTCGACTCTGGATCACCAGGTTCTGGTCCATTAAAGGACCTCAACAGTGGTGGTGGAGAAACTCTTGAGAGTGCCTTGGACTGCAAGGAGATTAAAGTCAATCCTAAAAGAAATCAACCATGAATATTCATTGGAAGGACTGTTGCTGAAGCTGAAGGGCTAATACTTTTGTCACCTGATGCAAAGAGCCGACTCTCTGTGATCTCATGGACTACAGCATGCCAGGCTCCTCTGTCTTCCACTCTCTCCTAGATTTTGCTTAAATTCATGTCAATTGAGTTAATGATACCATCTGACTCATGAAGTGATACCACCTTATTCTTTGCCACTCCCTTCTACTTTTGCCTTCAAAGTTCCCAGCATTAAGGCCTTTTCCAATGGGTAAGCCCATAAGACTTTTCCAATAAGTCTTGTACAGTAGCAGAATTGAAAAGCATAAATTCTTCAGCACTCAGACTTCTTTATGGTCCAACTCTTGTATCCAGTACAGGACTACTGGAAAAACCATAGCTTTGAATATACAGACATTTGTCAGCAAAGTGATTTCTGTTTTTTTGAATACTATCTAGGTTTGTCATAGCTTTCCTTCTAAGAAGCAAGCATATTTTAATTCCATGGATGCAGTCATCATCCATAGTGATTTTGGAACCCAAGAAAATGAAATCTATAACTGTTTCCAATTTTTCCCCTTCTATTTGCCATAAAGTGATGGGACTGGATGCCATGATTTTAGTTTTCTGAATGTTGAGTTTTAAGTCAACTTTTTCACTCTCCTCTTTCATGCTCCTCAAGTTCCTCTCACATTCTGCCATTACAGTGGTATCATCTGCATATTTGAGGTTTTTGATATTTCTTCTGGGAACCTTGATCCCAGCTGGTAATTCATCCACCCTGGCACTTAGCATCTTGTACTCTGCATAGAAGTTAAATAAGCAAGGTAACAATATGCAACCTTGTACTCCTTTCCCAATTTTGAATCAGTCTTTTGTTCCATGACCGGTTCTAACTGTTGCTTCTTGAATTGCATACAGGTTTCTCAGGAGACTTAAAACTCAACATTGTAACTTATGTATATTTCAGAGTGTTTCTTTATTAATGAAAGAAATAGCCAAATGCAGAATACATCTTGGTGGTCAAAATATTATCTAAAAATACTTCATTATTTTAGTTAATTTACTGTGTATGTGTGTTCATCTGATTAACTGTGATAAAAGTTTACTTACAAATCTTTCTAATGTGAAAATTTGTATCTCCAGAAAGACCTATATACTGTTGTTTATTAAAGTATTGATACCATGTGATAGATTAGCTTAAATTTTGCATATTTTCTAGAAAACAAAAATTAGATATTATTCTCAGTTTCAGTAACAAACATAAGCCAAGTTAGAGATAAAAATTTCCCCAGTCTTTCTAAGTGTTTCTTGCATCACCTTCTTACAGCTCAACTATCAGCAAGCTGCCAAGTGCAGCTGATTGTCATGAAACATCGAAGAGCCTCATTATTGGGTGTCACTACAAATCCTAGAGTCTCAATCTCAACAGGACCCTAAATTCCACCTTGCAATCTGTCTGGTATGCACTCTCTTCCATTTTTTTAGAAATTGTTTTCAATTTTCATCAAATCACCTAGTTCTCAGCAAACAAACTCAATTCCTACATCTTAGAAAAACCACTAGACAAAACTTTCTAAACTCCATATATTCAAAATATCCCTCCACAGTTATTTCTGCCTTCTTATTCTCTGTACTTAAGGAAGAGACCTTTCTTCTGCTTTAGATGAGTAACAGAGTTGAGTCCAAATGACCCAAAGGCATATAATTAGATATCCAGAAAGACAGCAATGTAACAAATAGTGGCATCAGCAGACATAGCATTTAAGTTAATATTTAGGAAAGGAAACTCTAGAATTTTGTGTGTTAAATTGTAGGTCAAGAAAAAGTATGTGAGTACAAAAATTAACAAACACCCTATTACTCTAAGGTCAGAAATAAGTATTAATCAAGAAAAGGTAGGATGATAATTCTGTATCCAGTAGGATCAGGATTTTGTCTGAATTCTATTATTTTCCCTATCAATACACAATCCATTCCTAGAACATGTCAACCTAGAACAGAGGTTGATGTGTTCAGTATACATCATTCAACTGAGTAACCCCACAAGGTTGGAACTATAGAACTACTGGCTGAGATTGAGGGGGATCAGAAATTGCTGCTCAAGGAAGGAGATGATAAGATGAGGTTATTATAGCTTTGGGAGCTGGAATGGGAAAAACTATATGTTATCTCACTCCCTTCCTTCAAGCTTGAAAATAGAAAATTAAGTAAATTTATATAAAGTTATTTTTTTAACCTGAAAGAGGAAAAAGTTACATAGCTCTAAGAATAAATACAAGAAAAAAATACAAATGGATGTAATTTGACAGAATGAAGAAGTAGAAAGTCTAATTTTTTAAAAAGTGAAGAAATTTTCCACTTTTGAATGTAAGTTAAAGAACACTATGCTTTTAAAGTAGCAATACAATTATTAAATATATTATTAAATGTATTGAGATGTCATTTTTTCATTGGTCAATAAAATGTAAAGATGATCAAGGTATTCTAAATTTTGAAAACTAATAACTGGGTTAGAGATGTTTGTGGAGAGTTTCTTCAGAACTCTTATAAAAATAAAACAAATAATTACTATTTTTCCAAGACAGAATTTGTTCTTAAATAGATAAAATGGGACAAAATTGAAAGGTAGGAAATTTTTTTCTATAAGTGTAATTACAGAGAGATCAAGTTTTAATGATATGGCAATGAGTATATTCTTATCGGTTATGCTTCTCACTTCTAGTAATATTTTAGATGATTCTTGTTTCCTTCATGTATGATAAGTAAGTCAAAACTTCCTCCACTATTCCTTTCTTGCTTTTCATTTGAAATATAAACAGCAGGAGAAGAAAGTGAAAGGGAAAGTTTGGGCTTAATTATGATAGCTGAAGAAATAAGGATACAGAATGACATAAATAGGAGTAGGGAATAATAAGGAATATGGGTTCAAGTAGGCATTATTTTATGTTGTCATCCTTTTTTGATCTCTCTATTATTTTCATTTACTAATTCATAGAATAAGAAATTTTTTCAATTTGTAACCATCCATGGTTTTTGTGCATTTTGTGTGAAACTTCATACCCCAATAATAAAATGGCAACAATGAACTATAACTTTCTTTGATTTCATGTGGACAGTTAGTAAGAAATATGCTTGGGTGAGGATCACATTTTTATTTTGTGCATAGACACTGTGTTTTTAGAAAAAACTGGTTGGATATTTCAAATTTTACATCACTTTTTTCCTAATGAATAAACAGGAAAATTATGTCAGGAAACATTGTAAACTGTTTGACTTATTTGGAAAACTGAAATACTCATTTAGACAATTCATACCCCAAGAGGTATTATATTGAATGAAATATAAAAGTCAGCAGATTAACAAAGTTTTAGTAAAGCATTGTTTTCTTTTATATAATGCTAAATACACTCATTTCCCTTGAGTTAGTTAAAGAGTTTGGTGAGATCATTTAAGAAAATACGTGCTGGAGCTATCTTAAAAAAAAAAAAAAAGAAAGCTCTAATAAATTGAAAAATTAGTAAGCAGCATTAATAAATCTGGGTGTTAAAAGATCCTGAGTTAGGGTGCATTTCAGGCATCTATTTTAATGTCTTTTTTAAAAATCAGATATAACATTCTTAATATCTGCCAAAACAGACATTATTCTACAATTCAGGATACTGTTTTACCTCCAAGAATTGCCCAACCAGAGGAAAGGATTTGTTCTGAGAGTGAGGAGTAGGAGAGATGAGTGATGTTTGAGGTGGAGAGCCCACTCAGAGATCCTTGGGCAATGTTGGCCAGCCCTTACAAAGATCCACAGCAGGGCTAAGTGGGCACTGCAGAGGAGGGACAAAGCTTGCAGATTTCCCATCAGAAAGTGACTTGACTAGACCACCTGACCTGCCTCTTGAGAAATCTGTATGCAGGTCAGGAAGCAACAGTTAGAACTGGACATGGAACAACAGACTGGTTCCAAATAGGAAAAGGAGTACATCGAGGATGTATATTGTCACCCTGCTTATTTAACTTCTATGCAGAGTACATCATGAGAAACGCTGGACTGGAAGAAACACAAGCTGGAATCAAGATTGCCGGGAGAAATATCAATAACCTCAGATATGCAGATGACATCACCCTTATGGCAGAAAGTGAAGAGGAACTAAAAAGTCTCTTGATGAAAGTGAAAGAGGAGAGTGAAAAAGTTGGCTTAAAGCTCAACATTCAGAAAACGAAGATCATGGCATCTGGTCCCATCACTTCATGGGAAATAGATGGGGAAACAGTGGAAACAGTGTCAGACTATTTTTGTGGGCTCCAAAATCACTGCAGATGGTGACTGCAGCCATGAAATTAAAAGACGCTTACTCCTTGGAAGGAAAGTTATGACCAACATAGATAGCATATTCAAAAGAGGAGACATTACTTTGCCAACAAAGTTTCATCTAGTCAAAGCTATAGTTTTTCCTGTGGTCATGTATGGATGTAAGAGTTGGACTGTGAAGAAGGCTGAGCACTGAAGAATTGATGCTTTTGAACTGTGGTGTTGGAGAAGACTCTTGAGAGTCCCTTGGACTGCAAGGAGATCCAACCAGTCCATTCTGAAGCAGATCAGCCCTGGGATTTCTTTGGAAGGAATGATGCTAAAGCTGAAACTCCAGTACTTTGGCCACCTCATGCAAAGAGTTGACTCATTGGAAACGACTCTGATTCTGGGAGGGATTGGGGGCAGGAGGAGAAGGGGATGACAGAGGATGAGATGGCTGGATGGCATCACTGACTCGATGGACATGAGTTTGGGTGAACTCCGGGAGTTTGTGATGGACAGGAAGGCCTGGCGTGCTGCTATTCATGGGGTCGCAAAGAGTCGGACACGACTGAGAGACTGAACTGTACTGAACTGAATGTGAAAAAGCCTGCCTTTGAACTACCTATCACCATAAATGTTTACTTTCTAATGGATTGTTAAATATAAAATTGACAATTAAGACAAACTAGGGCTTGTTGACAGAGAAGGCAATGGCACCCCACTCCAGTACTCTTGCCTGGAAAATCCCATGGATGGAGGAGCCTGGTGGTCTGCAGTCTATGGGGTCGCTAAGAGTCGGGCATGACTGAGCGACTTCACTTTCACTTTTCACTTTTCACTTCCATGCATTGGAGAAGGAAATGGCAACCCACTCCAGTGTCCTTGCCTAGAGAATCCCAGAGACAGAGGAGCCTGATGGACTGCCGTCTATGGGGTTGCACAGAGTCGGACACCAGTGAAGCGACTTAGCAGCAGCAGCAGCAGCAGCAGCAGGGCTTGTTGAATCTTCAATAACTTTATTTTATAAATATCAATCTCTCATTTGTTGCATATATATATATATATATAATATATAATATATAAGCATAGATAGGAATAATGGTTGAATAGCAAATTCAAGAAAAATGATTTAGGGTCTACTTTGTCAGAAATATTAACTTGAAAGCACTTCTACTTTTCAGACAGAATTGAGAAGCTGTTCTTTTCAGAAAATTGACAGAAACAAAAATGAAAGGTTTACCCCAATCTAATCTGAAACATGTATATTATTTTGCAATTCTAAATTTTGCTAAGCTGTGCTTTATTATTATGTCTCTGGTTTTTCCATTGTTTTGACTCTAAGGCAATATAGCTGTTTCATTGTCCAATAAAATTGCATATATGTTTAACTGTCTTGACTGACAATGTGTGAATACTGTTTATGCAGTATGTGCTGCATTCTTTGAAAATACATAATTTTTATTACAGAAAGTGTTTTATATTATATGAAAAAAATTTGAGAATATTTGGATATTTTTCTTCTTAGATTTTCATAAATGTAGCTTAACAGAAGGCTTTCTTGTTTACAGAGCTTCTGTCTTAGATTGAACATAGTTTTTTGAAAATTAAAATTTGGTACAATTGAAAAGGGAATTCCCTTCAGGTTTACGTTGTACAGAGAATAAGTAGAGACATTAACAAGTCAACTTCTGAGCCCAGGGATTCACATGCTAGTCAGATTAGATGTATTATTCATTTGTCAAATGATCTGAGCTTTAAGTTAGACTATGGGAAAAATTCAGATAAGTAAATGGATTAAAAAAAAATTAATCCAAGCATTTGGGGAACAACTAGTTATTGTCTCCAAAGACAGTTGTTCAAGGCAGTTTCTTTGTGGTTGCTTGGTTCAGAAATGTTAACATCTCAAAGCTTCCACTTCCACAACAAAAAGGAATTTGGAGGATTAAAATAGATCAACTATGTAATATGTTGTTTGACACATAAAAGATGCATATTTTATTTACTGATAATAATTACTTAAATTATTATTTGTTGTCTTTCAGACTTAGGATCCAACCACTTTCTATTGTTTTTCCACATGGTGGGTTCTGGAGACTTTATTTTTATTTCTCAATCATCATAATTATTTTTTCTTCTCATCATATATGTCATTTCTCTCTTGAATTTATTAATCCAACAACTACTTAATTTAACTCCTATGTACAAGAAATTACATCACTGGATGGTGTAATTATGGGATGAAACTATGACTATCATATAATCTGTTGTCCATTGGCAAACACTAGACCAGATAATTGTTAAATAATGCAATTTATTTACAATGGAGACATGAATAAATAGTTCTCCTCAGAGATGCTCATTACATTTTTCTTATTCACTTATACTTCAAGTTGAATTTGAGTATCTACCATGTGTATAACATTGTGGAAGGTAGCCTATAGTTATAAAAGGGATACACATCTCAAGAATTTAGATGAAATGTAATTTAGACACTGATCTTTGGTGAAAAACTTTAGGATGAATATAGAATAAGGCCAGAAATTGATTGAATGATCTTATTTATAGAACACTGGTCTAATTCAATGATAATACTCAATCCAATTAAATAACATTTATTTAGAAATGTTTTTTCATAATCAGCCTCACAATGGTCATTCATATGCCAGCAACAAACACAAAGAAAATTTAAAATACAATAGCAGGAAAACTGTAAATTTTCTGGAAATAAATCTAATCAAAGTTATATAGGACTTCTTTATAGGATAGCATATAATGTTATTGAGAGAAATTGATAAAGATATAAACAGATGAGGATATCTACTGTTTGTAATAACCAAAGAGGTTAAGTGCATCTAGCAAAAGGAAGTGCACAGGAAGGCCCCAGAGTATGCCAATGTTTAGAGGCCATGGGAAAGAGGACAAGAGAACACATGAGACTGAGGAGAAACCCAAGAAGTAGGAATAAAGTAAGGTTAAATATGATGTTATGTAAGTCAGTTGAGTGTTATTAGAACAAGAGACTGATTCCCCTTATCAAGTGTGGCTGACAAGTCCATTGAGTGAGTCCTTGGTACCCACCAATAGGACTTAGGTCTATTTTTACAAGGGTGACTTCCACATGGAAGTCATTGGTAACCTTTCAAAGACCTAATGAAGGACATGGAGTGTTCAAAAGAGAATGGACATTTTTTATTTCTCTAGAAGGAGGGAGGAAAACTGGGTGGGAGCCTGATGGGTAAAGGTTGTCAGGAGAATTATTAAAATATATGTGCTGATTGATGGGAAATTTCCAGTAAAAGGAAGGGTTAGGGTTAGGGTTAGGATAATGCAAAAGAGAAGATAGATATTTGTTAAAAAAAAAAATCCTTGAGTAGAAGAGAAATCATATGATCTAGAACAAGATTGAAGAGAGTGGTCTTAGCCTTTGGTGTGGACAGTATATTCAGAAAAAGCATAAAGAAAATAATGTATGTGGCAGATATGCATGGACACATACATCTGCATAACTGTTGCCATAGATGTTCTGTTCTGACCACTTAAATTTACTGAATGAAATAGAAACCAAACTCCTCATTTAAGGATGAGAATAGGAGATGGGTAGTTAAAGATATTAAGAGGGAAGGCTTGCAGTATTCACCTAGGAGACAGGGAAAATGAATGGACTGGGGACAATTTAGTATTATTTCCAAGTAGTGTTAATAGCCTTTGAATTCAGCCATAGAGAATGTAAAATGAAAATACTCATAATGTCACAAAATCAAAATATATTTAAAATGTACTTTATGCCTAGAGTGCAAGCTACAAGTGAAAGTTGCTCAGTCATGTCCGACTCTTTGTGACCCCATGGACTGTACAGTCCATGGAATTCTCCAGGTCAGAATACTGGAGTGGGTAGCCTTTCCTTTCTCCAGGGGATCTTCCCAACCCTGGGATTGAATCCAGGTCTTCCACATTGCAGGTGGATTCTTTACCAGCTGAGCCACAAGGGAAGCCCAAAGTTACAAAGCCATATGTAAATAAGTTGTGCAAAGACAGTTTATGTATGAATAAAATTACATTATAGAATGATATAATTAATGCCAGGGCTGTAAATTAGTAATAATTGCTGATTATGCAATATAATTATGATGAGGCTCTTTTCTTTCCTTATCTGTATTTCTGTATTTCAATGTTTGTAATGTATAAATATTGAGTTAATAACAAACATACATTTCAGGAATTTTTATATGTAAGCTAATAATAAAAATGATTATGAAAATAAACACTTGTATTCTTTATCTAAATTTAGCAGTGATTAATACTTTATCTTATTTACTGAATAAATCTGTCCTTTATCTCTCTACCACACAGAAGTGTATTGTGCACTTCAACCCTAAATACTTCAGTATGTATCTCCTAAAAATGATATTCTCTACCTAGCTATTATGCCATTATCACACAAAAGAAAATAAATGATAATTTTATTACATTATGTAATATTTCTAAGCCTAAATTAAAAATTATTTTCTCACTCTGAAATTCATTTTATAGCTTAAAAATTCAAATTGATTTTAATTATTTATAAAGTATGTTATTGTAATTTTACTTTCATCTTACTTAATTTTAAATCATCTATATATTTTCATTCAAAGTTGCCACATTTTGAATAGTTTAGGTTAGCTATTTTGTGGAACACACTATAATATGGATTTTCCTGATTGTTTCTTTATGACTAGTGAGTTTATTAAAATGTTTACATTCAAACCTATCTTACTCCCAATAGTTTGCAAAATGAAGAATATAGGCAATATTTTGTAATGACTAAAAATGGGAAGTAACCTTCTGTGTAGCAATCATAATTTATCTATTAAAGGATTATAATGCCCATTCTATTAGGACTACTATGAAGATTTAATGAAATAAATTATGTAGATTACATAAAAGATATTGAAAAATATTTATAATTAATATTAAAAATACTTATCATTAAAGGTTATCAGTAAATATTGAATGAATTATATCATTCGATTTTTTTTTTCTTTTAAAAATTTGTTTATTTAAAAAAAAAAGAGAGGCAGTCCTAAGATGGCTGAGGAATAGGACGGGGAGACCAGTTTCTCCCCCACAAATTCATCAAAAGAACATTTGAACACTGAGTAAATTCCACGAAACAACTTCTGAATGCCAGAAGAGGACATCAGGCACCCAGAAAAACAGCACATTGTCTTCGAAAGTAGGTAGGAAAAAATATAAAAGACAAAAAGAAAGACAAAAGAGTAGGGACAGAGCTCCATCCCGGGAAGGGAGTCTTAAAAAAGAGAGAAGTTTCCAAACACCAGGAAACACTCTCACTCCGGAGTCTGTGGCAAGCCTAGGAACCACAGAGGGCAACATAATTGGGAGGGAAAATAAATAAATAATTAAAACCCACAGATTAAGTGCTGAATGGTAACTCCCCCAGCGGAGAAGTAGCGCAGATGCCTGCACCCGCCACTAGCAAGCAGTGGCTGGGCAGGGAGGCAGGGGCTGCATTGCTTAGAGTAAGGACCGGGCCTGAATGCCCCAAGGGCAATCTGATGGAACTAACTTGGGATAGCAAACCAGACTGTGGGATAGCTACCACACGAAAATCCCTAACCTAAGACACCTTCAGGACCACTCACAGAACAAAGGACTGAGCAGAGCTAGCCGGCTGCAGACAGGCCTATCCCCCTCTGGTGACAGGCAGGTGAGGGCAACCAAAGCTGGAAAGAGGTAATCGCGGCCCCAGAGAGGCATTATCTATCAAACTGCAACCAGGCTTCTTTGCTAACTAATACTTCTTGGGATTCTGGACAGTCAACATCCACTGAGAAGGTGCGCTGGTTGTTCATCCAGAAAACTGAGTGGCAGGAATGGGGGAGGCGATAAGTTGTAGTGACCGTGCTCGCAAGACACGTGGTCACCTGAGCTGCTCAGACCTGGGAAGGGCCCAAAACGCAGGCCCAACCAACTCTGCACCTCTGAGGATGACCCGAGTACTTGAACCTGAGCGGCTTAGACCTGGGAAGTACATACAACCCAGGGCTGGCCTCAGACAGAGCAACCTAGACCCTAAGCAATGTAGACAGAGAAAGCACACACGCTGTGAGCAGGGGCAAACCCAGTGTGGCAGAGACACAGTGAACACATGCCAGTGTTATTTGTTTGCAGCGTCCCTCCCTCCCCACAGCATGACTGAACAAGTGAGCCTAAAAAAGTGACCACCACTGCCCTCCTGTGTCAGGGTAAAAATTAGACACTGAAGAGACCAGAAACAGAAGAAGCTAAAACAGAGGGAACTGCCTTGGAAGTGACAGGTGCAATAGATTAAAACCCTGTAGTTGGTACTGACTACATAGGAAGGGGCCTATAGATCTTGAGAAATATAAGCCGGATCAAGGAACTATCTGAAAATGAACTGACCCCACACTGTCCACAACACCACCAGAGAAACGCCCTAGATATATTTTTACTATTTTTACTATCATTCTTTAATATTTTTTTTTATTTTGAAGTCCTCTATTACTCCTTTAATTATCATTTTTATAACCTACTATTACTTTGCAAAAAAAAAAAAAAGAGAGAGAGACCCTATTTTTTAAAAGCAAACTTCATATATATATTTTATGATTTTTGTGACTTTTTTCCCATTAATATTGTATTTTTGAAAATACAACTTCTACTCTAGACTTTTAATCTTTGCTTTTTGGTATTTGTTATCAATTTTGTACCTTTAAGAACTCAATCTTCAGTATGCATTTTCACTTGGGAGCCAGATTACTGGCTTGACTGCTCTCTCCCCCTTTGGACTCTCCTTTTTCTCCACCAGATCGCCTCTATCTCCTCCCTCTGCCTTCTCTTCTCTACCCAACTCTTTGAATTTCTTTGTGTGTTCCAGATGGTGGAGAATACTTAGGGAACTGATTACTGGTTGGATCTGTCTCTCTCCTTTTGATTCCCCCCTTTATCCTCCTGGCCACCTCTGTCTCCTTCCTTCCTCTTCTCTTCTCTGTATAACTCCATGAACATCTCTGAGCAGTCCTGACTCTGGAGCTCACATAGGGAAGTGATTACTGGCTCTCTCCTCTTTTGATTCCACCTCATCTAATCCTGGTCACCTCTATCTCTCTTCTCCCTCTTCTCTTCTCCATGTAACTCTGTGAACCTCTCTGGGTGTCCCTCACTGTTCATTTTTAACCTAGATATTTTATCAACAGTGCAGTATAGATGGAAAAGTCTTGAGGCTACTGTAAAAATAAGACTGAAAACCAGAAGCAGGAGGCTTAAGTCCAAATCCTGAGAACACCAGAGAACTCCTGACTCCAGGGAACATTAATCAACAGGAGCTCATCAAAGGCCTCCATACCTACACTGAAACCAAGCACCACCCAAGGGCCAACAAGTTCCAGAGCAAGATATACCATGAAAATTCTCCAGCAACACAGGAACACAGCCCTGATCTTCAATATACAGGCTGCCCAAAGTCACTCCAAACCCATTGACATCTCATAACTCATTACTGGACACTTCATTGCACTCCAGAGAGAAGAAATCCAGCTCCACCCACCAGAACACCAACAAAAGCTTCCTTAACCTGGAAACCTTGACAAGCCACCTGTACAAGCCCGCCCACAGAGAGGAAACCCCACAATAAAGAGAACTCCACAAACTGCCAGAATACAGAAGGCCACCCCAAACACAGCAATATAAACAAAATGAAGAGACAGAGGAATACCCAGCAGGTAAAGGAACAAGATAAATGCCCACCAAACCAAACAAAAGAGGAAGAGAGAGGGAATCTACCTGATAAAGAATTCCAAATAATGATAGTGAAAATGATACAAAATCTTGAAATCAAAATGGAATCACAGATAAATAGCCTGGAGACAAGGATTGAGAAGATGTAAGAAAGTTTTAACAAGGATCTAGAAGAAATAAAAAAGAGACAATATATAATGAATAATGCAATAAATGAGATCAAAAACACTTTGGAGGGAACAAATAGTGGAATATGGGAGGAAGAAGATAGGATTAGTGAGGTAGAAGATAGAATGGCGGAAATAAATGAATCAGAGAAGAAAAAAGAATTAAAAGAAATGAGGACAATCTCAGAGACCTCTGGGACAATGTTAAATGCCCCAACATTCGAATCATAGGAGTCCCAGAAGAAGAAGACAAAAAGAAAGACCATGAGAAAACACTTAAGGAGATAATAGTTGAAAACTTCCCTAAAATGGGAAAGGAAATAATCACCCAAGTCCAAGAAACCCAGAGAGTCCCAAACAGGATACACCCAAGGCAAAACACCCAAAGACACATATTAATCAAATTAACAAAGATCAAACACAAAGAACAAATACTTAAAGCAGCAAGGGAAAAACAGCAAATAACACACAAGGGGATTCCCATAAGGATAACAGCTGATCTTTCAATAGAAACTCTTCAGGCCAGGAGGGGATGGCAGGACATACTTAAAGTGATGAAAGAAAATAACCTATGGCCCAGATTACTGTACCCCGTAAGGATCTCATTCAAATATGAAGGAGAAATCAAAAGCTTTACAGACAAGCAAAAGCTGAGAGAATTCAGCACCACCAAACCAGCTCTATAACAAATGCTAAAAGATCTTTTCTAGACAGAAAACACAGAAAGGGTGTATAAACTCAAACTCAAAACAATAAAGTAAATGGCAATGGGATAATACTTATTAATAATTACCTTAAATGTAAATGGGTTGAATACCCCAACCAAAAGACAAAGACTGGCTGAATGGATACAAAAACAAGACCACTATATATAATGTCTCTCTCTCTCTCTCTCTCTCTATATATATATATATATATATATATATATATATATTGAGCTATTCCAAATCCTGAAAGATGATGCTGTGAAAGTGCTGCACTCAATATGCCAGCAAATTTGGAAAACTCAGCAGTGGCCACAGGACTGGAAAAGGTCAGTTTTCATTCCAATCCCAAAGAAAGGCAATGCCAAAGAATGCTCATGAACTTCCTGATGTTCAAGCTGGTTTTAGAAAAGGCAGAGGAACCAGAGATCAAATTGCCAACATCCGCTGAATCATTGAAAAAGCAAGAGAGTTCCAGAAAACCATCTATTTCTGCTTTATTGACTATGCCAAAGCCTTTGACTGTGTGGATCACAATAAACTGTGGAAAATTCTGAAAGAGATGGGAATACCAGACCACCTGACCTGCCTCTTGAGAAATTTGTATGCAGGTAAGGAAGCAACAGTTAGAACTGGACATGGAACAACAGACTGGTTCCAAATAGGAAAAGGAGTTCGTCAAGGCTATATATTGTCACCCTGCTTATTTAACTTCTATGCAGAGTACATCATGAGAAACGCTGGACTGGAAGAAACACAAGCTGGAATCAAGATTGCCAGGAGAAATGTCAATAACCTCAGATATGCAGATGACACCACCCTTATTGCAGAAAGTGAAGAGGAACTAAAAAGCCTCTTGATGAGAGTGAAGGTGGAGAGTGAAAAAGTAGGCTTAAAGCTCAACATTCAGAAAACAAAGATCATGGCATCTGGTCCCATCACTTCATGGGAAATAGATGGGGAAACAGTGGAAACAGTGTCAGACTTTATTTTTCTGGGCTCCAAAATCACTGCAGATGGTGATTGCAGCCCTGAAATTAAAAGATACTTACTCCTTGGAAGGAAAGTTATGACCAACCTAGATAGCATATTGAAAAGCAGAGACATTACTTTGCAAACAAAGGTCCGTCCAGTCAAAGCTATGGTTTTTCCTGTGGTCATGTATGGATGTGAGAGTTGGACTGTGAAGAAGGCTGAACACCAAAGAATTGATGCTTTTGAAGGGTGGTGTTGGAGAAAACTCTTCAGAGTCCCTTGGATTTCAAGGAGATCCAACCAGTCCATTGTGAAGGAGATCAGCCTTGGGATTTCTTTGGAAGGAATGATGCTAAAGCTGAAACTCCAGTACTTTGGCCACCTCATGCGAAGAGTTGACTCATTGGAAAAAACTCTGATGCTGCGAGGAATTGGGGGCAGGAGGAGAAGGGGATGACAGAGGATGAGATGGCTGGATGGCATCACTGACTCAATGGACGTGAGTCTCAGTGAACTCCGGGAGTTGGTGATGGACAGGGAGGCCTGGCGTGCTGCGATTCATGGGGTCGCAAAAAGTCAGACACGACTGAGCAACTGATCTGATCTGATCTGATATATGTTGTCTAGAGACCCACCTTGAAACAAGGGACACATACAGACTGAAAGTGAAGGGCTGGAAAAAGATATTCCATGCAAATAGAGACCAAAAGAAAGCAGGAGTAGCAATACTCATATCAGATAAAATAGACTTTAAAACAAAGGCTGTGAAAAGAGACAAAAAAGGACACTACATAATGATCAAAGGATCAGTCCAAGAAGAAGATATAACACCTATAAATATATATGCACCAAACATAGGAGCACTGCAGTATGTAAGGCAAATGCTAACAAGTATGAAAGCGGAAATTAGCAATAACACAATAATAATGGGAGACTTTAAAAAAAATAAAATTTGTTTATTCTTAATTGGAGGATAATTGCTTTATTATATTCTGTTGGTTTCTGCCATACATAAACATGAATCAACCATAGGTGTACATATGACCCCTCTCTCTATTTTTTTTTATAAATTATAGGGTTGTTTTTTTTTACTATTATTATTTTTAAATATAAATTTATTTATTTTAATTGGAGGCTAATTACTTTACAATATTGTATTTGTTTTGCCATACATCGACATGAATCCCCAACAGGTGTACATGTGTTCCCCATCCTGAACCTCCCTCCCACTTCCCTCACCATCCCATCTCTCTGGGTCATCCCAGTGTACCAGCATCGAACCTGGACTGGTGATTCATTTCACATATGATATTATACATGTTTCAAGGCCATTCTCCCAAATCATCCCACCCTCGCCCTCTCCCACAGAGTCCAAAAGACTGTTTGATACATCTTTGTTTTTCTTGCTGTCTTGCATACAGGGTTATCGTTACAATCTTTCTAAATTCCATATATATGTGTTAGTATATTGTATTGGTGTTTTTCTTTCTGGCTTACTTCACTCTGTATAATAGGCTCCAGTTTCATCCACCTCGTTAGAACTGACTTAAATGCATTATTTTTAACAGTTGAGTAACATTCCATTGTGTATATGTACCACAGTTTTCTTATCCGTTTGTCTGTCGATGGACATCTAGGTTGCTTCCATGTCCTGGCTATTGTAAACAGTGCTGCGATGAATGTGTCTTTTTCAATTCTGATTTCCTCAGTGTGTATGCCTAGCAGTGGGATTGCTGGGTCATATGACAGTTCTAGTTCCAGTTTTTTAAGGAATCTCCACACTATTCTCCACAGTGGCTGTACTAGTTTGCATCCCACCAACAGTGTAAGAGGGGTCCCTTTTCTCCACACCCTCTCCAGCATTTATTGTTTGTAGACTTTGGGATAGGAGAAGGAAATGGCAACCCACTTCAGTACTCTTGCCTGGAAAATCCTATGGATGGAGGAGCCCGGTAGGCTGCAGTCCACGGGGTCACTAAGAGTTCGACACGACTGAGCGACTTCACTTTCACTTCTCACTTTCGTGCATTGGAGAAGGAAATGGCAACCCACTCCAGTGTTCTTGCCTGGAGAATCCCAGGGACGGGGAAGCCTGGTGGGCTGCCATCTATGGGGTCGCACAGGGCCGGACACAACTAAAGTGACTTAGCAGCAGCAGCAGCAGCAGCAGCAGCAGCAAACTTTTGGATAACAGCCATTCTGACTGTCATGAAATGGTACCTCATTGTGGTTTTGATTTGCATTTCTCTAATATTGAGTAATATTGAGCATCATTTCATGTGTTTGTTAGCCATCTTTATGTCTTCTTTGGAGAAATATCTGTTTAGTTCTTTGGCCCATTTTTTGATTGGGTCATTTATTTTTCTGGAATTGAACTGCTTGTATATTTTTGAGATTAATTCTTTGTCAGTTGCTTAGTTTGCTATTATTTTCTCCCATTCTGAGGGCTGTTTTTTCACCTTGCTTATAGTTTCTTTTGTTGTGCAAAATCTTTTAATTTCAATCAGGTTCCATTTGTTTATTTTTGCTTTTATTTCCAATATTCTGGGAGGTGGGTCATAGATGATCCTGCTGTGATTTATGTCAGCGAGTGTTTTGCCTATGTTTTCCTCTAGGAGTTTTATAGTTTCTGGTCTAACGTTTAGATCTTTAATCCATTTTGAGTTTATTTTTGTGTATGCTGTTACAAAGTGTTCTAGTTTCATTCTTTAACAAGTGGTTGACCAGTTTTCCCAGAACCACTTGTTAAAGAGATCTTCAAGATAAATTATGTACCTACTTGTTCATAGATTTTGGGCTCCAAGATTATAGATTACCACTTCAAATAATCATTTTTTGGCTTTGTCCTATATCCCTCACCTTCAATACTTGAAAGATTTTTTACTAATCATATTTAAAAATGTATATTCCAAGGAAAAACTATTTTTACTCACTCTGATAATTTTAAAAATAGGTTTGACTTTGATTGATGTCCACCTGAGGTCAATAAGATACTTTATTGACATTACTATATTGATTTTATAATATATCTTAGGCATTAAGAGTTAGTGTAGATGGAGCTGTGGACTATTGTAATAATTGTAAGATCTATGCTGTGAGAATATTACCCAGATTTTATAAAATTATTAATACTCTTGTTATGGTTATCAAAAACCATTTCAATACCAAATCTCCATCATTAATATTTTATTCACAATCAACATATGTTCACAGAATATCCAATTAAATTTTGATGAGAAACAACTTTTGGAAATGAAATTTTAGAGATAAAAGTACTAGCTTTTCAAGTCTTTTATTATACATAATCAAACAAATTAAGAAAATTTGTACTGATTTTATTCCTGTGAGGAAAGCAAAAGAGCTATTTCCAACAGCATGGTTAAAACTGCTTGCATTTGCTAATTGAGTTGTACGTTTACAGAATGTGTTGTAGTTGTTATTTGTACTTACATTTATAGAATGTACTATTACTATAAATAGTGTAATTAATATTTGAACACATATGTTAATAACTGAAACTATTTAACTATGTGTAATGTCAGGAAAATTGTTTTATATTCATGTATATATAGAGAGAGTGTTTAGGTTTAACACTTGTCAGATACTTCAAATCTGTAACTTTACCTGGAGTTTTAGTGATAAGTATATAGAACTAATATATGGATTTCGAAGTCTAATGGCTGAGAGAGGTTTTTTTTTTTTTTTTTTTCACTTAAGGAAAAAAAGTCTGTGAAACTAAACAAGAAATTGGATGTTCCTAAATAAGTAAGAGGATGCCAAGAAATTTAATACTTGGTTTTAATTGGCTTTAACCAATTAAGGGGACATGGAATATGGGAGAAGTGTTTTCAGGTAGGAGGAAAAGCCAAAGATGGGAAACTATTGCAATTTTTAGAGGCATTCAAGGTTATGCAAATGAATTGATGTAGAAGAAGAAAAGGGTAAATATTGAGTTTGGAGAAAATGAGATTGGAGGATAAGCAGAGGAGGGAAACTAAACCTAATTTATAAAAAACCCAAAGACACTACAGAAGCATTTTAAGCCAATAAGTAACATGATTAAAATTCTTCATTTTCAAAGAAATTACATTAACAGTGATGGGACAAACAAGGTAAGTAGACCTTCAGTCTCAGGATAGTTTGATATTAGAATTTTAATTAGGTTTCCCTGTCAGAAGAAATCATGGACATTGTGTATAGATGATAATAAAATGTTTTGGCTCTATGGAAAAGGCTAAAAGACAGTATCAGAAGCCTTTATCTATCTCTATTTTTCTTTCCTATTATTTTCTCTAATTGAAGAATGGACATTAAACACCAAACTATAATTGTCATTGTCTTTATAAGCTTAAGCTTATAAATAAATAAGCTTATAAGCTCAAGAATTAGCACTATTTCATCTGCTTTTCCTATATGGGCCGATGATGATACAACCCAGGAAGTGTTCTGCTGTGATTTTAATGGCTGGAATGAAGGCCAGGATCTATTATGTAATGTTTATTGCTATTCTAAAAATGAAATTTATTGCTGTACTAGTACCATTATGCTATTATGTATATTGATAATGTGATTTGGGTCATTTAATAGTTTAACTTTTATGCAGATTATAGGAGTTTGTTTTTGTTTTTGTTTTCTTTTACCACCATCTACTTTGATCTATTCTTTCCAACCCAGCAATTTAATATTTAATTGTTAGAAAAATTGAAAAATGTGCTACAGTCGGCCCTGGAAATGGATGGAATGAATAAATACACTTAGCCTAGTTGTGATTTGCACTATGTATCAAGGCATATACTAAGTTTAAAAATATTTTCAAGAAAAATGAGATTTGAGTCAGATCATATGAAAGTCTATCCTAATCCTAAAATTTATTTTATTTATTTCTTGCAAGATGGTCTTTCTGACACATATTTAATATAACACAAACAAGTCTTTCTCCTCAAAAATAGATTTGACATAATATATTGTTTTAGAGGATATTTGAGGGTTTTTTCTGTTGTGAATGTAAATTGAGGAGAAGCCTACAAATATAATCCACATTCAAATTTACACAAAGAATATAGTAGAAGAGTTACCATCTAGTATCAAAGAATAGTAACCGTCTAGTATCAAAGAATAGTAAATGCTGAAGGAAATCTGTTTAAATTAGTAAGTAATATTTTCCAGAAATTATAATTGGTGTAAATAACAAAATTATTTTTATAAAGAATTTTTAAACTATAATTGCTGTATTTACCCTCAAATACAAGTTTGAGAAGATACCAGACCTCAAGATATAGGAGGTATCAAAGGCTACTACATAATCAAATGCAACAAGAACTGAGAATTGATCATTTAATTTAAAAATGTGGAGGTCAGTGGTGACATTGATAAGAGAATTTTGGTGAAGTGACATAGAAAAGACCAATTTTGGCAGTTTCAAGAGAGAATGTTAAAAGAGAAATTGGAATTGACTAAATTATCCTCTCTTTGAAACTTTGGATATAAAAAGAATATGATACAGAGAGTAGCAGTTTCAGTGAGTGTAAGATGGCTTTTTAAAATTAATAAAATATATTCTTAGGGCAGTTTTAGGTTCACAGCAAAATTGAATGGGAAATAGACTTTCAAGGTGCCCCTGCCCACACACAGTGCAGATTTCCCCATTATCAACATCCTGTATCACAGTGGTACTTTAATTACAATTGACAAACCTACGCTGACACATCATAACCACCCAAGGTCTATAGTTGACCTTAGTATCTATTCTTGGTGTTATACTGTCTATGTATTTGGGCAAATGTATAATGAAATATATCCACCATTATAGTGTTATAGAGAGTAGTTTCACTGCCCTAAAAATTCTCTGCACTCTTCTTCTTCATTTCCGTCTCCCCTCAACCACTGGCGACTACTAATTTTTTTTATTATTATTATTTCCATTGTTTTGCCTTCTCCAGAGTATAATATAGCTGGAATCATACAGTATCTAGACATTCAGATTGTTTTCTTTCACTAACTAAAGTGCATTTAAGGTTCTCTGTATCTGTTCGTGTCTTGATCACATATTTTTTTTAACACTAACCAGTATTTCATTGTGAATAGTTTATTACTACATTTTGTCCATTTACCTGAAGAAGGACATCTCAGTTTCTTCCAAGTTTTGGCAACTATGAATAAAGTTGCTGTAAATATTTCATGCAGGTTTTAGTGTAGACATAATTTTTCAGCTCCTTTGGAAGTTGTCAAGGAGCACAATTGCTAGACTGTACAGTAAGTAAGAATGCATTTATTTTTGAAGACCTCCCAAACTATCTTCCAAAATGACTATGCCATTTTGCATTCCCACCAGTAATAAAGGAGAGTTCCTATGGTTCTACAACCTTGTAAGCACTTGGTGTGGTCAATGTTTTGGATTTTGGCCATTCTAATAGGTTCATTGTGGTATCTCATTGTTATTTCATTTTTGCATTTCCTTGATGATGTATGATGTGAAGCATCTTTTCATATGCTTATTTGTCATGAGAATAACTAAAGCTGAGATAAATCAGAGTTGGTTACCATGTATAATTAATTAGTATTAGGAAAATGTTGATCTTATAGAGTGAGTTAGGAAACATTCCTTCTACTTCTATCCTCTGAAAGAGATTGTAGAGTACTGGCATATTTTCCTTTTTGTATCTTTAGTAGAATATATAAATGAGCCCATTTGGGCCTGGTGCTTTCCACTTAAGAAGGTTATTAGTTATCCAATTTAACAGGTATAGGTGAATTTAGATTTTCTCTTTCTTCTTGTGTGAGTTTTGGAAGATTATTTTCAATTTTGTTTTATTAAAAGTAATCTTTGATTTCTCTTGATACATTGTTTTACCTAAGTGTTACTTAGAAGGACATTGTTTGGTATTCAAGTATTTGGGGATATTCAAGTTATCTTTCTGTTATTGATTTTTAGCTTAATTGCATTGTTGTGTGGGAGCAGGCATTGCATAATTTCCTTCTTTTAAATAAAGTATGAGTTTGGTGGCCCAGAGTGTGGTCTATCTTGTTGAGAGTTGCATGTGAGCCTGAGAAGAATATGTATTCTGCTTTCATTAGATGAAGTTTTCTCTGATGTCAATTATTTACAGTTGATTACTGATGTTTTTGAGTTTGTGTCCTTACTGGTTTTCTGCCAGCTGGATCTTTCATTTTCTGATAGCGGGGTGTTGAAGACACCACCTATGTTAGTGAATTCATCTATTTCTCCTTGCAGTTCCTTCAGTTAGACATTCTGATTTTAGGAATATATATCATGGTGGATGCTTAAGTCTTACTAGAGAATTGACCCCCCTCATCATTATGTAATGCCCTTTATCCTTGGTAACTTCCTTGCTTTGAAGTCCTCTCTGTCTGAAATTAATATGGCCCCTCCTGCTAACATTTGACTTATCTTCACATGGTATTTTTCTCCATCCATTTACTTTTACTCTATATGTGTCTTTATATATAAAGTGAGTGTCTTACATACAACATATGGTTAGCAGTTGGATTAGAACATACCGTATTTTTTACTGTTTTGTATTTGTTATACTTATTCTTTTTTCTTTTTGTATCCCATACTTTTTGTACCTTTTGTAGTGCTAATTGAGGATAATTTATACTATTATTATATATATTACATAAAATGTAATTATCCTATTCCATTTTCTCTCTTTTCTTAGAATGTCTATTTATTATACTTCTCTTTTTTCAAACTTTCTTTAGTGGCTCCCCTAGATTTTGCAATATACACTTACAGTTAATCCAGGTCCAAATAATACTATACTAAGTTACAGGCAATGTGAGTACTTTACAATAACAAAGTAATCCTAATTCCTTTTTCCTATCCCTTGTGTCATTTATATCATTAATTTCATATATATATAAGCATATCTGTATATATGTATAGGTAGGCATATGTGTGGATAATACTAATATACATAAGCATATGTGATAGAATATATCATTGCTATTGTTATTTTGAACAAAGTGCTATTGTTGGATCAATCAAGAATTTTAAAAAAGTTTTTATTTTACCTTAGCTTCATCCTTTGATGCTGTTTCTTTCTTTCTATTGGTCCAATTTTCTAACCTATATTATTTTTCTTCTCTCTAAAATAACTTATTTCAGCACTTTTTTCCAAGGTGGGTTTACTGGCAACTTATTCCTTCAATTTTAGTTTGTTTGAGGAAGTCTTTATTTTTCCTTCAATTTTGAAAGAAAACTTCATATAGAATTCTAGTATAGAATTCTATACAAATTCTGTACAAATTCTATACAATTCTAGTATAGAATTCTAGGTTGGTGTGTGTGTGTGTGGTTTTCTTCCCCTCTCCCTCAACATTTTAACTATTTCACTGTACTCTCTTTTCACTTGCATGGTTTCTGAGGAAAAGTCCGATTTAATTCTTGTCTTTCTTTCAGGATTTTTCTTTATCTTTGATTTTATGTATTTTAAAAATTATATTTCAAGGTATTTCATGTTTGTTTTGGGCATTTATCCTGCTTGGTATTCTCTGAGCTTCCTGAATCTGTGGCTTGGTATTTGACATTAAATTGGGAAAATGTTCAGTGATTAGTGT
Source organism: Bubalus bubalis (assembly GCF_019923935.1). Lineage (NCBI taxonomy): Eukaryota > Metazoa > Chordata > Mammalia > Artiodactyla > Bovidae > Bubalus > Bubalus bubalis. The sequence continues at coordinate 83,555,606 of NC_059163.1, forward strand.
TCCAAATATTTCTGGTTTCCTCTTATTCTTCTCTTGCTAGTGTTCCCAGTATACTTATAGTACATCTTTTTTAGTCTCAAAGACCTTAGATAGTATTTTTTTTTCCAATTTTTGTGCTCTTTGTGTTTCAGTTTTCAGAATTTCTATTGAGATATCATCAAGCTCACAGATTTATCCTCAGCCATGTATAATCTACTACTAAACCCATCAAAACATTCAATTATGTTACAGTATTTTGGATCTCTAATATTACTTTTAGGCTCTTTTTAAGGATTTCCTTCTCTCAGTTTGCATTCCCCATCTGTTCTTGCATGCTGTTATTCATTAGTACCCTTAGCATATTAATCATAGTTATGTTGATTTTCTAGTCTGATAATTCTAACATCTCTGTCACATTCATTTCTGGTGCTTGCTCTGAGTCTTCAAATTGCCTTTTTTCTTTTTTTTTTTTGCATTTTTTTATGCCTTCTAATTTTTTTTTTTTTTTTTTTTTTTAATGATAGCTGGATGTGATGTACCTAGTAGAAGAAATTGCCAAAAATAGGCTTTGGTTAGGAGTTTGGGATTAGCAGATACTAACTACTTTATATAAAATAAACAACAATGCCCTACTGTATAGCACAGAGAACTATGTTCATTATCTTATGCTGTGCTGTGCCTAGTCACTCAGTCATGTGATTCTTTGCGATCCCATAGACTGTAGCCTACCAGTCTCCTCTGTCCTTGGGGATTCTCCAGACAAGAATACTGGGGTGGGTTGCCATACCCTCCTCCAGGGGATCTTCCCAACCCAGGAATCAAATCCAGGTCTCCTGCATTGCAGCTGGATTCTTTACCAACTGAGCCACCAGGGAAGCCCTCATTATCTTATTTAACCTATAATGGGAAAAATATTGAAAAAGAACATATATGTATGTATATGTGTCAGACTTTATCTATCTATCTATCTATCTATCTATCTATCTATCTATCTATCTATTTATGGGCTTCCCTGGTAGCTCAGCTGGTAAAAAATCTCCCTGTTCGATTCGTGGGTCAGGTAGTTCCCCTGTGAAAGGATAGGGTGCACTACAGTATTCTCCAGCTTCCCTAATGGCTCAGACGATAAAGAATCCGCCTGTAATGCAGGAGACCTGGGTTTAATTCCTGGGTTGGGAAGATTCATTATCTTATAATAACCTATAATGCAAAAATATTGAAAAAGAACATATATACATATATGTGTGTATATGTGTTCAGACTATATATATAGTCTGAATCACTTTGCTATACACCAGAAACTAACACAACATTGTAAATTAGCCATATTTTAGTTTAAAAATAGGCTTTACTAATGGGATGTTAAGGTGTGTGGGAAGAGGAAGCCTTCTAGATTGCCGTGATTAGGTTTCAGCCTTTTATTGCGCCTATGCCTCTGGACTGTGACCGTGACACCTACTTTTATTTTAATTTTCCCTCTCCTGAGGTGGGAGAGGATGGTTAGAATGGCCTGGAGTTGGGAATTTCCCTTCTCCAGGTCAATTAAGCTTTGATACGCCCCAGGTGGTTAGGATCTTGTTAACTAGTTTCTCCTGAGGGCAGCCTTTTTTTGAGGAAGCCCAGAGAGCTTTGGCGTGTTTCGAAACAGTTCCCCCTGTGCTTCAACCGTCTGCAGCTCAAGGGGGTTTTTTCTCGGATATCTGCTGTGTAAGCCTGTTGAGCTCACCGTGGTAGATCTCAGAGAACTGTGCAGGGGTAGCGGGCTATCACTTGGTCCCCCTGGAGTTTTTACATTGCCACTCGTCCACGCTAAGTGTTCAACAAATTTGTCAATTTCAGTCTGGTTTCCCTACTTCGGCACTATATTTTGAGGTGCTTTCTACGTCAATCTAATCCGGTAGGTTTTTATTCTTAGCATTCACCTTTCTGTCATATCTTGGGGGAAGTGGTTTTCTCTGCTTTTTTGTTTGTTTGTTTGTTTGTTTTTTAACTCCTTGTGAATCACAAAAATGTTGACTCTTCTTTCTCTTGTTTTTTTGTTTGTTTGTTTGTTTGTTAAGACAAAGTGGTGACTTCGGAGCTCCTTATATGAGGAAGTAGCTTTTTTTTTTTTTTTCCCTCCCTGAATTTGTATTTCTCTGCCTATGTTACCCATGTATTTTTGCTTGGTATCTACTTTCCCATTAAAAACTTAGCATATTAATCATAATTTCTAAAAATTCCTCCTCTGATAATTCCCAAAATTCCTACCATGTCTGACTCCGCCTTTCATTTTTGTTCAGCTTCTTCAAACTGTTGTTTACATTCCTTTTTTTCTTGTAGTATATTACTATAAAACTAGCATAGTATTGTATTTTTTTTGTTGTTGTAAGGTGTATATGATAGTCTAGGCAAAATGAATCCTTGTAAATAAGCCGTAGGAAGGTAGTGGAATGGGAAATTATTCTATAGTCCTGTGACTAGGTTTCAGTGTTTTGGTGCAGGTGTACCCCTTAACTGAAAACTATATTAGTGACTCTCAGGGTTTTTTTCCTCCAAATTTCAGTGGGATAGGATAACTAGAGGGGTCTGGAGTTATCTTCCTTCCTTCAGGAGGAAAACTAGAGCCAGTGGAAGTTGGGTGTTATAGTGCCCCAGATAATTTAGATTGTAATAGAACCCGACATTGAACTTTGGTAAAATTGTTTCTCCTGAGGGTTGGCCTAGTAGAGAGGAACAGAATGCTCCAGAATATTTCAAAATGATTCCTTTTCACCTCTGCCTGCCAGATTCATGAGATTTGTCTACAGTATTTGCTACAAGGGCCTGTAAAACTCCTGCTAGAGGTTAAAAAAGAAAATCACAAAACCTCGGATTTGTGAGTTTTTGACTCTCGGGCTTGGCCTCGCGGAGCCTTGAGAAGTTTTTCAATTATGGTTCGCCTAGCCTAACAGAATTTACTGCAGAAGTTGCTGCCCTGGTTAATACCACTACTCTGTGTCTGCTTGATGTCTCTCCAGTTGAGGGAGCCGTGATTTGACATGTGACCTCAATTCTTTCAAGAGAATTACTGATTTTGCAGTTTTTCAGCTTTCTGTTAGGATGGAATTAAGATTTCTAAGCTGCATTACAGAAACAAGAAATCAGTTTTTTGTTTTGTTTTGTGTTTTTAAGTTGTGAAAAAGTTAGTTTGAATAGTGTAGAAAAAATACAGTAGATAGAAAAAAATTTGGTGATTCAAGATAATCCTTGAACTAAATATTTGATTAAGTAACATGAAATGATTCCAGTGTACAAATGGGTTTACTGATTAATAATTTGCATTGAATATTTTGGAATTTTCAAAGTTTCAACTTTGGCAATGCATTTAAAGTGACTCTTACTGGAATTTAAATGCTGAGTTTTATTGTAAATCTCACAATCTTTACATAAAAATGGTTGTTTTGAAATTAACTTTTTTTTTACTGTAATAAATTGTCTTTTTACACAAAATATTTTCTGCTCTTGAAAAATTAAAATTGGAAAAATGCAAAAAGAAAACTGAAAACTTTCCTTTTGTGAGTAATTTTATGATTAAGAAGAGTGGAGGATGATTTTTTAAGATTATGTGATGATCCATTACTACCATTAGTATTTTGTTCATCTTTGAAAATTTCAGCTTGATTTATTAAAGAACATTAACTCACATAGAAAAAGCCAATACTTAGAAGAATGCTTAATTGAGTTTCACATATTCTGAAAGGTCTCTTTTACTTCCCCAATTTGTCTCTTCTTAGGAAAAAATAGTGTTATCTTTTTTAATAAAGAATATTGGAAAAATATTCATCTGAAAACTGATCCATCATTTATTTTATGTCTTCTATGGAATAAAAAAAAATGAGAGCAATAAAAGAACTATATTAATAATTTTTTTTTCATTTCAAGGTTCTTGCTATAATTAGTTAGAAATATGATTATACCATAATTTTATTTCAAAGTTAACTTGTTTCTAGAACTCAGATTGTAAGAACTGTCAAATCCATATTGTAGAAAATTACTAAAGAATTAATTTAAAAAGAGTGAGACAATAATCAAACAGGAGATATATATTTTTAATAACGCTATTTTTATTATATGTCTTGGATTCCTACTCTTGGATTATATATGTTTTCCTCATGAAAAATGAAATGAACATTTTCATATATTTCAAATCATTCAAAAGCAATGAATTGTACATTCCCTATATTCCAGGAAAATGTAGGCCACATATAAAATGATAAATCAGAAAAAAAAAATGATAAATCAGAAGTGATTTCTGGCTTCCCAAAAGATAAGAGCTTGTCTTTCAAATGTATATTATTTCTAACACATAATTCTTTTGGTATTTGTATGCTAGGTTGTCATGATCAACCCTAATGTTGAAAACAATTTATAGAGGTGAAAATTAGTTATGAAAATGTGTTATATAGATTAGAAACATGCCAATAAAGTGTGGGATTGTGGCTCGAATCCAGGGCAACAGAGACAGTGCCAGATATTTGCTGTGGTTCCTTCCCTGAGGAAAAAAAATCCCAGGAGGTTTGGCAATTTTAGCAGCTGTGGCTGAGCAGAATTTTTGACAGGTTTGAGGAACACTAATTAGAATTTAGAGCCTACTAAGAAGTAAGATCTCTAGTAAACACTCAAGTTTTTAGTTGGACCCCTAGCAATATACATGAACTGGAAATAGATTAACTTTTCAGTCAAAAACCTAAATTATCTCAACTTCTTATTAATGTAACCAGGCAAAACTAGTTTCTCTAAATTAGGTACCTAATAGAACAGAATAAAAAATGGCATTGGGATGCAAAAGAGTATCATACTAAGTTTCAGCCATCAATAAAACTTTCATATAAAATATCCTGTACCAGAACTTGACCATGCTGGACCTCTCATCTCAGATTTCCAGACTCCAGAACGGTGAGAAAATAATTTCTATGGTTTAAAACACTCAGTCTGTGGTATTTTGTTATAGAGGCCCAACATTGATGAGTATGGTGAGATGTACATTACGTTTTCTGATGTGATTGAAATATGACTCCCTAAATATGCTTTGTCATTCATTCCAGTTGTACTTCTATGGACAAGGCCTTTCATTTTGTGTCTATGAAATTGATTGGTTATTTATTTTCAAGTTTGCATTTAATGACAGGTAAAATTACAATCAAATGGGCAAGGGGTGGAATAAACAATATAGGGGATGAAGTAATACTTAGAATTTACATTTATGTATGTGTGCACACTGATTTTAAATCATGTGCTCAATTAGCAATAATTGAGAGAAATATTTATTTGCAAATGGGGCATTTCAGTTCAGTTCAGTCACTCAGTTTGGTCTGACTCTCTGTGCCCCATAGACTATAGCACGCCAGGCTTCCCTGTCTATCACCAACTCTCGGAGCTTACTCAAACTCATGTCCATCAAGTCGCTGATGCCATCCAACTGTCTCATCCTCTGTCATCCCTTTTCCAGAATCAGGGTCTTTTCCAATGAGTCAGTTCTTAGCATCAGGTAGCCAAAATATTGGAGCTTAAGCTTCAGCATCAGTCCTTCCAATGAATATCCAGGACTGATTTTCATTAAGATTGACTGGTTTTATCTCCTTGCAGTCCAAGGTTTTCTCAAGAGTCTTCTCCAACACCACAGTTCAAAAGCATCAATTCTTTGGCACTCAGCTTTCTTTATGGTCCAACTCTCATATCCATACATTACTGCTGGAAAAACAATAGCTTTTTTGATTTTACAGACCTTTGTTGGCAAAGTAATATCTCTGGTTTTTAATACACTGTCTAGGTTTGTCATAGCTTTTCTTCCAAGGAGCAAGTGTCTTTTAATTTCATGGCTGCAGTCACCATCTGTAGTGATTATGGGACATTTACATGCTGTAAAAATAGCAAAGTAAAATGACTAATGCTTATTGGTATTTGTATTTTACTGACTTGATTGTCTCTAGAGGTTTAGAAGGTTTTTGCACAAAAGTAGGTTTTCTGTCTTATGAGTCATTTATTTTGAAGCATGTTTTCCTAGAGGAACTACACCATATTAACTCTAATTTGTAAATTTCTGTGTATTTTTTAAAGCAATTGGCTTAAATGTGATGACTTTTCTGAAATTATGACAGACTTCATAATTTTTGTGGTGTTAATGAAATTTGATTGATTTATCAACTTAGAGGATATTGAGTACCCACAAAACTTATCATGAGACTAATAAAAAGATCTAAATAATTTCTCTAAAATATCAATATACATTATGTAATTAAAATCTTGCTATGTAACACATATTACTAATATTGTGTATATATCAACTGTAAATAACCTCTAAGATTTTAATCTCTGTATGTATATATATGGCTTTTAAAGATATTTTTGATATTCAGGAAAAGATAGAGGATAAATGCAACATATGGTGGAGTGTGAACCTGTATTTTTTTTTAATTTTATTTTATTTTTAAACTTTACAATATTGTATTGGTTTTGCCAAATATCGAAATGAATCCACCACAGGTATACATGTGTTCCCCATCCTGAACCATCCTCCCTCCTCCCTCCCCATACCATCCCTTTGGGTCGTCCCAGTGCACCAGCCCCAGGCAACCAGTATCATGCATCGAACCTGGACTGGTTTCCAGTACTTGCTAAGTAGATACTAAGAGTCTTCTGCTTATAACAAATTATTTACTATCCTAGTAATTCTCCCTTATAAAGGTAGGAAACATTGCTAAAGTTTAGTATGCAGACTTAATTCTCTGAAGGGCAGGAAAAAAAAAGCACAGGAACAATTAATATTAACAATAAAACCACACCAAATATCTTAGTAAATAAAGGAAAAAAGTTAAGTGAACACTTTCTTCTACCAGTAACACCAAACTGGGAAATTTGCCCTCTGTTCCCAGAAAATCTGTGCAATGTAACTGTTTTAGAAGTAAAAATTAGTATATTTACTATACAGACTAGAGTAAGCAGTCCATTTCCATGTCTCTGGGGGTGGTTCCTCCAATCCATTTCACAAGTAATTGTGTTATATTAAAGCACAACAAAATATGATTATTTTTGTATCTAGATTGAACTTTTTTCCAAAATAAGCCATTTAACCTATCTAAAAATTGTTATTTAAAATTAATAATTCATAGGCATAAGCCAAGGTTTGCTGAACTTGAATTTTTTTTTCTAAGCAATGGCCATAATAAAAGATCTTAATAGTGCATAGAGTCACCCTTAGAAAATCCCATTTAGTGTTTGGATTAAGTTCAGATAACTCCTTTTACTTACATGCCGTACAAAATTTCATGTCAGTTTTGCAGTCTATGAAGAACAGCACAAGTTATAAAAGTAAAATAATTTTTAATTAAAGTAGATGTACCACTTAAAGTAAATATTAAGTAAGTCAGGAGGAAAATAGTGGTATAAACAAAACAAAGACTGGGCTATGTGAGTCATGTGAGTTTTGTTAATTTTACCTGTATGTGGTTGTGTACATGTTATGGACTGAATGGTGTTCTTACCGAAATCATATGCTGAAGTTGTAACCCTGGATGTGACTGCATTCAGAGACAGGGCTTTCAGGAGATGATAAAGGTTAAGTGAAGTCTTAAGAAAGAGGCCCTAACCTGATAGCATTGATGTCCTTATGTAAAGAGAAGGACGCTAGAGTCCTTTCTCTCTGCGCATGGGCACAAAGGATAGTCATGAGAGGACATAGAGGGCAGCTGTCTGCATGCCGGAAAGACAGGTCTCACCAAAACCAATCTTGCAAGTACCTTGACTTGTACTTCCAGCTTGTGAGAAAATAAGCTTCTATTGGTTGAGCCACCCAGTCTGTGGTGTTTTGTTCAAGCAGCTCTAGTGGACTAATGGTATGTTGGCCATAAATTAAGGTCTTAGAGTGCTGAGTTGCGTTTGAAGGGGACCGCCATCAGGCTAGAAGTTTCCCATATTGTTATCTGTGAGGGAAGGATTTGTTGTTGCAGTTCAGTCGCTAAGTGGTGTTCAACGCTTTGCATCCCCATGAACTATAACCCCAACCACCACCTCCCACCCCAAACTCATCTGTCCATAGGGTTCTCCAGGCAAGAATACTGGAGCGGGTTGCCATTTCCTATTCCAGGGAATCTTCCCAACCCTCGGATTGAAACTGCATCTCATGTGGCTCCTGCACTGTCAGGCGGATCATTTTCCACTGCTCCATCTGAAAAGGGAAGGGTACCTAGAGACTCAATTTGATCTTAAGACTGAAAGCTGATTAAAGAGTGATATTCATAACTGGGTTTATAAGCAGAAAGATAAAACTATGTGTTTATCAGAATCACTCCCTCTAGTGTTCTTGTTCCAGGAATAGGAAAAAAAAATCACAGAACAGTTGGTGTTTGTTAGTTACAGTTCTCTGTAATTGGTCCTCAAAAATAACCACATAATCGTGCTACCGGAAAAAATGGGGAGTAAATGGTCACAGTATTTAAAAACAGTGACATTTTTCTGTCCACAAGTACATAGGCTGTTATTCAATGAAAATTTAACTTTGCTGTTCTTGTGTTCAGCAAAAAATACCTACGATCAAAGCAAGCTGTATAGTAAGCATACAGCTCAACATCTGTTTAAGTATGCATTTTTTTCTTTATGAACCAGAATCCAATTCAACATCCAGATTTTAACAGAACATTGACTTCTTATAGAACCTGCTCTCTATTCTGGCTCAGGCATTCATGGAGACAGTCCTTTTGGTTTCATATCGACCCTGAACTCCCAGATGTTCAAATAAGAAGACTAACACTGTCCAAAGAAAAAAGAAACTTAGTGTTTATTGTTTGTTAAAAATCACACTCAATTTTGTGCATGGATAAATGCCAGTAAGGTAATGGTAAGCATATATATAAATAAATGCTGAAAGGAATATAACAGTGTGGAATTACTCAGGAGTTTAAAACATGTATAAGTATCAACTCTTACAGATATATGCAAAGTTAATGAGTGTTATGGAAATATTACAAAGGAATTTAAAGATACCTATGTTCTCTATGTACTGAGGATAGAATGGAGTTAAGGAGGGGTACATTAATGTCATTGATGGTATCAGAATAGTTTCTTCAAAAAAATAGTCATGCAAATATGAACATTTGAGACAGTTAGAGTTGATACAAATATGAACAACTGGTAAAATGAAGTATATTTAAGTAAACAGAAGTCTATAATGTTATTCAAAATCAAAAAATGTATAACTCATGATTAAACACACATACATATAGCATATTAGCATAAATTTTTCCTTTCTAAATTGTTATTCTTTTTAAATAATATTATTCTTCCAAAATGATTAATGTTGATATTGCTGCTATCTTTGTTACTGAATCTATTGGTTGCTAAAAGAAATCTTTTTAAATTGCTATATTTAAATTCTGGAGCTTCCCTTATAGGTCAGTTGGTAAAGAATCTGCCTACAATGCAGGACACACAGGTTCGATTCCCAGGTTGGGAAGATCCCCTGGAGAAGGAAATCACAACCCACTCCAGTATTCTTGCCTGGAGAATCCTATGGAAAGAAGAGCTTGGCAGGCTATAGCACATGGGATTGCAAGAGTTGGACATGACTTAGCGACCAAACCATCACCATATTTCAATTCCAGTTCAATTCAGTCAAACTCTCTAAATTTTCTAATAGTTTGCCATTTAAAGTATAGTTTCTCATTTGCATATCACTTTATTTCTATTTTTCTAGTATAGTTCAAGTAAAATTTAAATATAGTAAGGTATTAAGATTATAAGCAAATTTCCAGTTTGGTAGAATTTGGCAACCACATATCAACAAATAGAGAATATTTTCATCCTCTCAGAAAGTTTCCTTAAAGTCCTTTCTAGCAAATCCCATCTTGAGACTATGTGTGTGTGAGACTCAGGATCCTTTATTTTGTTTTATTGTTCAATGATTATCCTCACAACTTGAAATGAAACATTGTAAGATAGTGGTCCCCAACCTTTTTGTCACCAGGGACCACTTCATGGAAGACAATTTTTCCGTGGACCGGGGAGGCTGGTTTCAGGATGATTCAAGTGTATTACATTTACTGTGCACTTTATTTCTATTATTATTACATCAGCTCCACCTCAGATCATCAGGCATTCCATCTTGGAGGTTGGGGACACCTGCTGTAGAATATAAAATAGTTTTCAAGATTATTTTTGCTTCTCAATCTTTGTTTCACCATGTGAATTGTTCAGTTAGCTTCTCAGTATCTATGAACACCCCTTGTGATTTTTAATTGGAATTGCATTCAATTATGGATCCATTCCATTCTATGAATGTCATTTTATAGTCTCAGTATACAGTTCTTGTGTATATCTCTTGTGTATCTTAAGCAACCTGTCAATGAAAGTGTTCTGACAGTGTTTGTAAATTGAAATTTACTATTTTAATTCACTACAAGCATGAATAAAGAGGCAAAATTATCTGGATAATATGGGATTTAGCAAACCTGACTCTGTAGAAACATTTTGCTAAAGTCTTAAAGCACAAATTTGCCCAACTTATCTGATTATAAAATGATAACTGTGGTAATCATAAATTCCTTGTCATAGAACACACATAGCAATTGTAATCAAGAGAAAAACACTTTGCAGTTCTAAGAAGCACTTATTATTTTCCACATTAATCAGCTCTTGCTAACTGACTGAAAGTGCAAATGACAAACGTTGATGAAACACCCAGTGAAAAAGAGATAAGGAGTTCAGTGCTTGGGACGACACAGTGGAATATATATGGCTGTAAGACAGTCAGATTATTTCCAGCTCGATAATGTACATTAAATAAAAAAAAAAATTTTTAAGAGATAGAAAAGTGAAAGTGAAAGTGAAGTCGCTCAGTTGTATCTGACTCTTTGCGACCCCATAGACTGTAGCCTATCAGGCTCCTCTGTCCATGGAATTTTCCAGGCAAGAGTACTGAAGTGGGTTGCCAATAGAAGTAGGACCCAATTCTTTTTATATCACAAAAGCTATGATAAAAAACCAGTTCCACATGAAAGCAAAGAATAGTTCTAAGCAAAGTGGTATTAGATCCCTAGAAGGAAGTTAATTGAACACATGGCAACATCCTTTGTCAAAAAAATTTGTTAGCTATCAGATTTCTAGGTGTGTTTTGTCTTTTCCCCAGTCTGATCTATTAATAATCATAACACTAAATAGCAAAAAAAAAAAAAGGAAATGATTTTACATTTTGTTTTTTGATGTGGATAGTATTCTTAAGGGAGGAGAGAAAGGTACAGATTGTGCCTTGAATAAATGCAAGTTAATGACTTGCCAGATGAGAGCCAATACTATCTGGAAAATATATTTACTAGGAAAATTGCCCCATTATATTGAAATTTGAATGGAAAGTAATGAGACTAATTTTCATTATCTGCATGTGTTTTTATTTCAACTCCTTCTTGACATGAATCATTTTCCCTACATAAGATTAACACCTAAAGTGTGTGTCTTCTGTTTGTGGCTTGGGACGGCTTTAGCTATTGTATCCATCTAGTGTGCATGTCATCAGTTCACTGAAACATGCTTCTTGTTTGGTTTCCTCCAGAAACACTACTGGTTCCACTCAATTTATGTGGATTTCCAACCAGCAAAATTAACCTTATATGTGAACATTGAAAATTTCTCTCTGAAATCACTGCTTCAAATCATACATTTTTTCCCCCACTTTTAACATATAACACAGGCAAGAGGTCATTCTTTTTTAACAATGTTTTTCATATAGAATACTTCTAAAATTATCTATTTTGCCTGTCATTATTTTGTTTTACTATTATGTATCATAGAATTTTAGAAACTGTAAGTGAAATGACACTTTGGAGATTTTCTAGTCTAAGTCCTTTTCTTTCAGTTTAGGAAAGCCCTATAAATTGAAGCATTTTATCTAAACTACTCAATAAATTAATGGCAGAACCATGGTAAGAGGTTAAGAATTAACTCTAATTAAGTTTTTAAAAATATTGAGAACAATTTTAATGCAATAAAATCTAACCATTTGTCAACAATACTGCAGTCAAGCCACAGAACAAGTAAAAGTTTCCTAGAAACTTTCCTTCGTTCTTATAATCGACCACCCCAGATAACTCCTGATTGTATGTCATCATGCACAATTGTCTGAATAGATATTGCTTGACTTTAGCTTAATAGAATTAGAATTATGAACCATTTACTGTGTGTGGCTTGCTGTGTTCAATATATTTTTCTGTACTAATCCATAAATTAGATGTATTATCCTTTGCATTGCTTAATAAAATTACACCCTGTATATATAGCACAGTTTGTTTATGCAGTTTTCAGCTGCTGTACGTTTTGGTTGTATATGACTTTTTGTTACTATGAATAATACTGTTATGAGTATTTGTCTTTTTTGCAAATGTGTATGTCATTTCTCTTGGTTAAATGCTTTCTGAAGGAATATCTGGATCATGTTGTAAGTTTATATTTAAAAGTAAATTTGTTATAATTTAATTTTTTAACAAAACCATCAACTGTTTTCTAAAATAGTTGTGTCACCATATAATCCACCAAAGTATGTATGAAAGTTCACATCACACTACATCCTTGTGTGTGTGTGCACTAAGTCACTCCAGTCCTGTCCAACTTTTGCGATGGTATGGACTGTAGGCCTCTGCAGGGCTCCTCTGTCCATGGGATTCTCCTGGCAAGCATACTGGAGTGAGTTGCCATGCCTCCTCCAGGGGATCTTCCTGACCCAGGGATGGAATCTGCATCTCTTATGTCTCCTGCATTGGCAAGCGGGTTCTTTACCACTAGAGCCACCTGGGAAGCCCATACTGCATCATTAATAATGTTAATTATCAACCTTTTAAAAAATGTTTGCTGTTCCATCAGTATGAGGTATGTGATAATATCTAATCATGATTCTAAATTTGTGACTGCCTAATGGCTAATGATGTTGAATATCTGCTCTTCTGCTTAATGCCTATTTCTGTATCTTCTTATGAGAAATGTCTATTTAAATCATTTTTAAACCACATTTTATTTATTTTTTTAAATGAACAACTAACTAGAATTCTTTATGTAGTTTGGATATATTTCCTTGGCTAGATACCTGTAGTATCACTGTATTATACCAATATGTCTTTTCGTTTTCTTAATGGTGTCAGGTTCAGTCACATTTTCCGTCATGATTCATCCTATTGTGCTCTTCCTAAAATATGTTTGCCTACTCTAGAACTGCAAAGGCGTTCTTTACTTTTCTATCCAGAAGTTTCTTTTATGTTAAGCCCATTATCTGTTTTGCATCCATTATTTTTTGTGTATAGTGTCAATTAAGTGTCATGGTTTTTGTTTTTGTTTTTTATATGGCTATAGAGGCATCCACCTGCCATTGTTCAAAAAACAAAACAAAAATGTTTCTTTATCCATGGGATATCATTGCCACTTTTGTGGAAAATTAATCAACCATATTTGTTGTCTTCTACTTATGGAGTATGTATTCTGTTACAGTTATATTTATGCCTACTATTATAGCAGAACATGTATATTCATAATAAGTCTTGATATCAGGTACTTTATAATATGTAACTTTCTTTTCTCTTTCAAGGTTGTTCTATCTGTTCCAAATCCTTAACATATAAAAATTTTAGAATCAGTTTATATTTCTGCAAGCAAAACATTACTGCAACATTGATGGTGATTGCATTGAATCTATAGATCAATTTCAAGAGAAGTAAAAAACTGACAATATTGAATTTTCTGATTCTAGATACATCATATCCACTTGCTTAGTTTTTTAATTTCTCACAGCAATATTTTATAGATTTCAGTCTACAATTCTTACATATATTTTGTTAGGTTTAATACTAAGCATTTATTATTTTCTGATACTATAGTAAATACTATATCTTAAATTTTTATATTTAGTTTGCTATTATGTAGGATAAGTGGGAAAAATGGGGGACTTTAATTGGAAAAGAAGATTAATGCAAGGGGAGGCCAGTTGGATAAGGGTTTAGCTTTGAATTGAAATGACTGCTGCTGCTGCTAAGTTGCTTCAGTTGTGTCTGACTCAGTGCCACCCCATAGACGGCAGCCCACCAGGCTCCCCCGTCCCTGGGATTCTCCAGGCAAGAACACTGGAGTGGGTCGCCATTTCCTTCTCCAATGCATGAAAGTGAAAAGTGAAAGTGAAGATGCTCAGTTGTGTCCGACTCTTTGCGACCCCATGGACTGCAGCCTACCAGGCTCCTCCATCCATGGGATTTTCCAGGCAAGAGCACTGGAGTCAGTAGCCATTGCCTTCTCCGAATGACTGACTGACTGCTGCTGCTGCTGCTGCTAAGTCACATCAGTCGTGTTGACTCTGTGCGACCCCATAGATGGCAGCCCACCAGGCTTCTATCCTGACTGACTACTTCCCCCAAATTTAGGGGAAAACACCTTTTCCTCTCGGCGAGGTGATTCTGTGCATCTGTCTGGAGTCACTTTTCATGACGAGTGTTAACGAACTTATTAAGAAGTAAGTGTTAAAACTAAGAGAAACTATGAAATGCAGAATTTTCACAAACACAGATGCTTTATTAACTGGTCAGACTTTAGCAAAAGTTTCAAGCAGTGCTTCTCAACTGGGAGTCACAAACAGATGTGAGAATTGGACCATAAAGAGGGCTGAGCACTGAGGAATTGATGCTTTCAAATTGGCACTGAAGAAGTCTCTAGAGAGTCCCCTGGACAGCATTGGGATCAAACCAGCCAATCTGAAAGGAAATCAACCCTGAATATTCATTGTAAGGACTGATGCTCCAATACCTAGACCACCTGATACAAAGAGCTGACTCATTGGAAAAGAGTCTGATGCTGGGAAAGATTGAGGGCAGGAGAAGGGGGCAACAGAGGATGAGTGGTTAAATAGCATCACTGACTCAATGGACATGACTTTGAGCAAATTCCAGGAGATAGTAAAGGATAGGGAAGCCGGGAATGCTACAGTTCATAGGGTTGCAAAAATTTGGAAACAACTTAGCAACTGAACAACAACAAGGTAGGGTTCAATTTTATTCATTTTCTTGTACATATCCAATTTTCCCAGCACCATGTGCTGAAAAGACTTCAGCTTATCTTTGAAAAATATTTTTACTTGATGTAAAACTTCAGAATGTCATATTTTCCACCAACACTTTAGATATATTGATTTTCCATCTTTTGGATTGCATATTCCCAAGGAGAAATTTATCTTTGGGAGAAGGAAATGGCAATCCACTCCAGTATTCTTGCCTGGAAAATCCCATGGACAGAGGAGCCTGGCGGGCTACAGTTCATGGGGTCTCAAGAGTCAGACATGACTTAGCAACGAAATCACTAAATCAGGATAAGCATATATTGTTGAATATTCATATATCCTCCTGTACCTTGATTAATTTATTTTCCTAGTAATTTTTTATACTGTCCATAGGGTTTTAACATAAACAATTACGATGTATTTTAGTAAACAACTAAACGCCTATCAACTGATGAATACATAAATAAAATGTGCTATACCTATATGATAGGATATTATTAAGGAATAAAAAGATACAAAGTATAATATATGCTAAACATAGCTGAATTGAAAAACATGCAAAGTGAAAGAAGTCAGGCACATGAGAATACATGTTATTTGATTCCATTTATATGAAAACTTGGTAAATGCAAATTTTTAGAGGCACAAGGTAGATTAGTGGTTGGAGGGAGAATGAGAATGGGTAGTAACTGCAAATGAACATGAGGCTTCTTCTTGGAACAATGGAAATATTCTAAAATCAGATTGTGTTAATAGTTACACAACTCTGTAAGTATACTTTGCAGGAGTGAATTGTTTTAGGATGTATAATATACATTTTATACTAACATAATATACTAACATAATATACTAACAGCATTATTAAAGCTGTTAGTTTCTTTAAATATCCAGTGAATGGATTCCCTAGTTTTTCATACATATACACATATGTAACTTTTGTTTACATTTTGCTTTAAAAAAGACATAACCAGTCTTTGTAATTCATATTTTATTTTGGGTGAGTCTTTGTGTTAAACATGAACGATCTTGCATTTTATGACTCTTATAACTTAAACATAGTTATTAAGCTAAAGCATATCACAGCTTAAGCATAGTTAAAAGATTTTAGGATTGATGCCAATCATATTCAATTGTAGAACTTCATATTGACAGTAGGCAGGGATTTTGATGTGTGATAACTAACTTACGGGCACTCTGGGTTGAAGTTAGCTGAATACAGATGGATTCAAATGTATACAGATGACCGAAAAGAACATTTCCCTGACACGAGAAAAAAGAATCACCCAGAGGAGGATGAATAGTAGAGAAGTTCACTAGTTGCATCATGTTACTGTGTTCTATGTCAGTTGAAAGTTCAGTTCAGATCAGTCACTCAGTCGTGTCCGACTCTTTGTGACCCCATGAACTACAGCACACCAGGCTTCCCTGTGGATCACCAATTCCCGGAGCTTGCTGAAACTCATGTCCATCGAATCAGTGACACCCTCCAACCATCTCATCCTCTGTCATCCCTTTCTCTTCCTGCCTTTAATCTTTCCCAGGATCTTTTCCAGTGAGTCAGTTCTTCCCAACAGGTGGCCAAAGTATTGGAGCTTCTGGTTCAGCATCAGTCTGTCCAGTGAATATTCATGACTGATTTCCTTTAGGATTGACCGGTTTGATCACCTTGCTGTCCAAGGGACTCTCTAGAGTCTTCTCCAACATCACAGTTCAAAAGCATCAATTCTTCAGCAATCATCTTTCTTTATGGTCCAATTCTCACATCCATACATGACTGCTTGAAAAAACATAGCTTTCACTAGATGGACCTTTGTTAGTAAAATATTGTCTCTGCTTTTCAATATGCTGTCTAGGTTTGTCATAGCTTTTCTTCCAAAGAAGAGCATCTTTTAATTTCATGGCTGCATTCTCACCATCTGCAGTGATTTTGGAGCCCAAGAAAATAAAGTCTGCCACTGTTTTCATGTTTCCACGTCTATTTGCCATGAAGTGATGGGACTGGATGCCTTGATCTTAGTTTTCTGAATGTTGAGTTTTAAGTCAGTTTTTTAACTCTCCTCTTTCAGCATCAAAAAGGCTCTTTAGTTCCTCTTCACTTTCTGCTGTAAGGATGGTGTCATCTGCATATCTGAGGTTATTAATATTTTTCCCTGAAATCTTGATTCCAATTTGTGTTTCATTCAGTCTGGCATTTCGCATGATGTACTCTGCATATAAGTTAAATAAGCAAGGTGACAGTATACAGTGTTGATATACTCCTTCCCAATTTGGAACCCAATTTGACATACTTTCCCAATTTGGAATCAGTCCATTTTTCCATGTCAAGTTCTAAGTGTTGCTTCTTGGCCTGCATACAGATTTCTTAGGAGGCAGGTCAAGTGGTCTGATATTCCCATCTCTCTTTAAGAATTTTCCACAGTTTGTTGTGATCCACACCGTCAAAAGCTTTAGTGCAGTCAATGAAGCAGATGTTTTTCTGGAATTATCTTGCTTTCTCAATGATCCAATGAAAATCAATTTGATCTCTGGTTCCTCTGCCTTTTCTAAATCCATCTTGAAAATCTGGAAGTTCTCAGTTCATGTACTGTTGAAGCCTTCAGTTCAGTTCAGTCACTCAGTTGTGTCCAACTCTTTGAGACCCCACGGACTGCAGCACACCAGGCCTCCCTGTCCATCACCAACTCCTGGAGGTGAAGCTTAGCTTGGAGAATTTTGAGCATTACTTTGCTAGTGTGTGAGATGAGTGCATTTGTGCAATAGTTTGAACATTCTTTGGTATTGCTTTTCTTTGTGATTAGAATGAAAACTAACCTTTTCCAGTCCCATGGCCACAGTTGAAAGTAGATAGAGTCAAATCAAAGCATTGGAACATCAGCATGCATCCGTGATTCTTAAACCTTTCTGTACATCACAATCATCCAGGAACTTCTTTTCTTAGACAGATCCTTGAACCCTATGTAAGAAAGTCTACTTGATTGAATCTTCCACGGAGCCTCTTTCCTAACATTTAAATAATGCCCAAAGACTCTTAAATGTATGTAATTCAATCAATAATAAGACAAAGATGAAATAAATTTACAGAAAAAAGCAAGAAGGTATTCAAAATATAATGTTCATTTATCCTTGACTCATGTTTTATTATAATATACTACCAATAGGATGAGTCATAAAGGATGATTTACAACCAGAAGACAATATGGCACTATGTGTTATAATTCCTTGTATAATTTCTAACAACTTTGTAATCTGTTTTAGGAAAATAGAAATGTTATCCACAAAGAAAACTGTATAGTGTATGTTGGCATGTGATAAGAGTTATAGAAAAGAAGAAAGAAAATAGGGAAAATAAAGGAAATAAAAATAGAAAAATGTCAGATGAACTATTCTGAAATCCGGAAAACTGAACAGTAGTCAGCCACTAAACTCAACCTGAATTATAATGTTTAATTTTATGATAAAATACTATTAGGAATGATGGAACTGGCCTTTCATTCTGCCTTTTAGTAAGGTGGAAAGCTGGGTGACTTACATTACTTACCCAGTCCTTTATTACATTTCCCGTGGGAATGGTGTTAATAATTGTTTGAGTATTAAATAAGATGGTATTTGTAAAACATTTTAGTCATTTCCTGGCATATAGTCATTGCTGATTGCATGTTCTGTTTGAGATGTAATGTGTGGGCTATGTGTGTGCATGGTAGCTAATTTTATATGTTAACTGGACTCAGCCATGCAATGCCCCAGTATCTGGTTGAGTATTACTCCTGGTTGTGTCTGTGAGGGTGCTTCAGAAAGATGATCACCTGAATTGGTGGACAGAGACCTTCTCCAAAGTGGATGGGCATCACCCAACCTGCTGAGGCAGGTAGAGGAAATGGTAGAGGAAAGTTAAATTCTTACTCTTGGACTGCTTGAGACATCAGCATTCTCCTGCCCTTGGACAGGAAGTTATGCTGTTGATTCTCCTGGTTCTTAGAACTCTGGAGTCAGACTGAAGTTTACACCATCACCTGTCCTGATGGGTCAGCTACAAGGGTCTTCAGCTTGCAGACAGCAGATCATAGGGATTCTCAGTCTATCAAAATCACATGCATCAACTCCTTTTGTTAAATCTCATCTATTTGTGTAAATATATGTACATATATATTTATTGTTTCATTGAACACATATATAATGTGTGTGTGTGTGTGTGTGTGTCTAAAGAGAGGGAAGGAAAGAGCTAGAGAGATGGAAAGAGACAGAAATATAAGGAACTATTCATACCAAAAATTAACATTATATGTATTTAAACTAAAAAGAACATTTATTTTTTACTCTTTTTTTCCCCAAGGTTTTAATGAATATAATATATGGTGATATGAAAGGGAGGATTTCATTTTTTTTTTTTTCATGAAGAAAGTATGTTTTCCTGAGAAACTCAACTGGTAATAATATTGTAAGGAAGATAAACCCTGTGCATATCATTGTTTCATATGAGCAAATGCAAAAAGAATTGGAGAGCCATTAATTGCCATCTTGTAATTATTTAGGAAATATTTTATTGTCTCTATTTAAATCCGCTTTCTGAAATACAGGGAGTCAGTTATAGTTCTGTGTAATATCATGAAAGACTATCACATTTTGTCAAATGCCTTTTCTACATCTATTAAGATGATAGCATGATTTTAAACCTTTGTTCTGATTTCTGTTAATGTGGTGTATCATACTGATTTTTTGCCTCTGTTAAACCATCCTTGCATCCCAGGAATAAATCCCTCTTGATTATTTATGATCCTTTAAACATGTTGAACTCAGTTTGTAAATATTTTTGAATATTTTTGCATCCATGCTCATCAAAGACATTGGTGTGTACTTCTGTTTTTATCTGGTTTTGATTTCAGGTTGATGCTAGCTTTACAAAATGAGGTGGAAGTATTTCCTCTTGTATTTTTTGGAATAGTTTAAGAAAGACTGGTATTAATTCTTCTTTACCTGATTGATAGAATTCACTCTGAAGTCATCTGGTCTCAGGTTTTCTTATTTTTAAGAAGTTTGTAATTGCTGGTTCAATTGCTTTGTTTTTGGTCTGTTC
The DNA here is from genome assembly GCF_019923935.1 of Bubalus bubalis. Taxonomy (NCBI): domain Eukaryota; kingdom Metazoa; phylum Chordata; class Mammalia; order Artiodactyla; family Bovidae; genus Bubalus; species Bubalus bubalis. The sequence goes on from NC_059163.1 coordinate 83,575,690, forward strand.
AAATTGTCCAATCTTCATAATTCAGTCTTCAGAGGTGTATGCTTCTAAGACTATTCCTTCTGGGTTGTCCAATTTCTTGGTGTAAAAGTTGTTTACAGGAGTCCGTTATAATCTTTTAAATTTCTATGTCATAAGTTGTAATGTCTCCTCTTTAATTCTGATTTGTTTGAAAATTATATTTTCCCTCTTAATTAGGTTAGCTAAGTGTTTGCCAATCTTGTCTGTCCTTTCAAAAGACCAGCTCAGCTTTTGTCATTTTTTTCTATTGAGTTTCTGATCTCTATTTCATGTATTTCTGCTCCAAGGTTTAGTTTTTTCCTTTCTTCTTCTAACTTTAGACATAGCTGTTGCTGCTTTTTTTTTTTTTAATTCATTAAGGTATAACATTAGGTTGTTTATTTCAGAGCTTTCTTGTTTTTATTTTTTAATTTATTTTTTTTTTTATTTTTTTTTTTTCCAAAAATTTTAAGATTTTTATTTTCAAAAACCTTGTAGAAATTAGATATTTTTAATTAAAGGATAATTGCTTTACAATGTTGTGTTGCTTTCTGCCATGCAACAATGTGAATCAACCATAAGCATATATCTTTCCCCTCCTTCTTGAACCTCTCTCCCATTCTTCACATCCAACCCCATCCCACCCCTTTAGGTTGTGACAGAGCACAGAGTTGAAGGTGTTATACAGCACCTTCTCAGTAGCTATCTGCTTTACATATGGTAATGCATACGTTTCAGTGCTACTCTCTCAATTCATCCCACTTTCTTCTTCCTCTGCTGTGTCCACAGCTTGTTCTCCATGTCTGCATTTCTATTCCTGCCCTACAAATAGGTTCATCAGTACCATTCTTCTAGATTCCATCTGTAAGCATTCATATACAATGTTTGTTTTGCTCATTCTGACATTTCACTCTGTATAACTTTAGGCTTTAGGTATATCCACCTCACTAGAACTGACTCAATTATTTTCTTTTTATATCTGAGTAATAGTCCATTATATATATATATATATATATATATATATATATATATATCACAAATTCCTTATCCATTCATCTGTCAGTGGACATCTAGGTTACATCCATGTTCTGGCTCTAGTAAATAGTGCCGCAATGAGTATAGGAGGTACATGTTCTTTTTGAATTATGGTTTTCTCAGGATATATGCCCAGAGTGGGATTACTAGGTCATTGTGATCGCTAGGTCATTGTTGTTGTTGTCGTCAACTGCTAAGTTGTGTCCAACTCTTTGTGACTCCATGGACTTCATGGACTTCCCTGTCCTTCACTATCTCCTGGAGTTTGCTCAAATTCATGTCCATTGAGTCAGTGATGCTATCTAACCATCTCATTTGCCACTCCTTCTCCATTTGCCTTTGATCTTTCCCAGTATTAGGGTTTTTCTACGAAGTCAACTCTTTGCATCACGTAGCCAAAGTATTGAAGCTTCAGCTTCAGCATCAGTCCTTCCAATGAATATTCAGGATTGATTTCCTTTAGGATTGATTGATTGATCTTCTTGCAGTCCAAGAGATTTTTCAAGAGTCTTTTCCAGTACCACATTTTGAAAGCATCAATTCTTCCATGCTCAGCCTTCTTTATGGTCCAAATCTCACAGCCATACATAGCTACTGGTAAAAACCATACCTTTGACTGTATAGACCTTTATAGGCAAAGTGATGTCTCTGCTTTTGAATATGCTGTCTAGGCGTGTCATAGCTTTCCTTCCAAGGAGCAAGTGTCCTTTAATTTCATAGCTGAAGTCACCATATGCTGGGTCATATGGTAGTTTTTATTCCTACTTTTTAAAGAAATCTCTATACTGTTCTCCTTAGTGACTGTATCTAAACTTACATTCCCACCAACAGTGCAAGAGGCTTCCCTTTCCTCCACATCCTCTCCAGAATTTATTTTTTATAGGTTTATTTTTGATGATGGCCTTCTGACTGCTATGAAGTGATATCTCATTGTATTTTTGATTTTTATTTCTCTAATAATGAGTGATGTTGAGCATTTGTCAAGTTTTTATTGACCATCTGTATGTCTTCTTTGGAGAAATGTCTATTTAGGTTAGACCTTTCTTCTTTTTTAATAGAACTGTTTATCACTATAAATTTGTCTCTTAGAACTGCTTTTGCTGTGTCTCATAAGTTTTGGTATGCTGTATTTTCCTGTTCATTTATCTTGAGATATAAGCAAACTGATATAGTAAGGTTTCTAAGAGCTAATGCAGTATTTTGAACTGATTCAGTTGCTTTAATTATTAATTTATTTCATGACCTGCATAACTGCATATAACTCTCTAACTCCATTTATATACACTGTTGCTTTGGCTGATTTTGGGCCTCTTTCAAACATCAAAAACTTGGATATATAGAAAACAACTAGAAACATCTAATGTGTCAAAAGTCTTCTCGGGTGGCTCAGTAGTAAAGAATATGCCTGTCAATGCAAGAGACACAGGTTTGATCCCTGGATCAGGAAGATCCCCTGGAGAAGGAAATGGCAACCCACTCCAGTATTCTTGCCTGGGAAATTCCATAGACAGAGGAGCCTGGTGGGCTACAGTCCATGATGTCACAGATTCAGACACAACTTTGCAACTAAACAGCAGCAGCAACAGCAGTATCTCTCTCTCTCTCTCTCTCTCTCTCTCTCTCTCTCTCTCTCTCTCTGTGTGTGTGTATACACACACACACACACACACACACACACACACACACACACAATGTTGATCTCATATACTAATCTTTTTTTTAAATACTTTTTGTATCAATTGAGAAGTAGCCTGCAGCAGATCTGAATTGTTACAAAGTGTGATTTTAGGAACCAGGTTTTTGGCCTTACCTAGAAAGTCACCCGGAGAAGGCAATGGCACCCCACTCCAGTACTCTTGCCTGGAAAATCCCATGGATGGAGGAGCCTGGTAGGCTGCAGTCCATGGGGTCACGAAGAGTTGGACAGGACTGAGCAACTTCACTTTCACTTTTCACCTTCATGCACTGGAGAAGGAAATGGCAACCCACTCTAGTGTTCTTGCCTGAGGAATCCCAGGGACGGGGAAGCCTGGTGGGCTGCCGTCTCTGGGGTCCCACAGAGTTGGACACAACTGAAGTGACTTAGCAGCAGCAGCAGAAAGTCACCTTTTATATCAAACTGGCAACCTGGGAATGTACTGTTATTGAGTTTTACATAATTAAATGTCCATTATAGCATTCGATAGGGAAGAAGTTCTATAATATCCAAGGTTAAAACATGAATTATATGTTTAACTCTTCTCATTAAGCTCAAATATACAGGCCAACATTTAAAAATAAAAGCTAAGTGAGCCTTCACCTCCAAACATGATAAAGAACAGGGTCAGAATCTATATTCAGCTGTATACAACTAGAAAGCTGGGCAAAAATATATTTTAAAATATCAGCAGATCTTGGCCAAGAATTAGCACAGGATTACTGTGAGAAGTACACCCTGTTGGATGTCACATTCCAGGTCAAGGAGCAGGGGTGTGGATCCCAGACAGAGTCTTCAGATCAGATCAGATCAGATCAGTCGCTCAGTCGTGTCTGACTCTTTGCGACCCCATGAATTGCAGCACGCCAGGCCTCCCTGTCCATCACCAACTCCTGGAGTTCACTCAGACTCATGTCCATTATGTCAGTGATGCCATCCAGCCATCTCATCCTCTGCCGTCCCCTTCTCCTCCTGCCCCCAATCCCTCCCAGCATCAGAGTCTTTTCCAATGAGTCAACTCTTTGCATGAGGTGGCCAAAGTACTGGAGTTTCAGCTTTAGCATCATTTCTTCCAAAGAAATCCCAAGGCTGATCTCCTTTAGAATAGACTGGTTGGATCTCCTTGCAGTCCAAGGGACTCTCAAGAGTCTTCTCCAGCACCACAGTTCAAAAGCATCAATTCTTCGGCGCTCAGCCTTCTTCACAGTCCAACTCTTACATCCATACATGACCACAGGAAAAACCATAGCCTTGACTAGACTAACTTTTGTTGGCAAAGTAATGTCTCTGATTTTGAATATGCTATCTAGGTTGGTCATAACTTTCCTTCCAAGGAGTAAGCGTCTTTTAATTTCATGGCTGCAGTCACCATCTGCAGTGATTTTGGAGCCCAGAAAAATAAAGTCTGACACTGTTTCCACTGTTTCCTCATCTATTTGCCATGAAGTGATGGGACCAGATGACATGATCTTCGTTTTCTGATGTTGAGCTTTAAGCCAAATTTTTCACTCTCCTCTTTCACCTTCATCAAGAGGCTTTTTAGTTCCTCTTCACTTTCTGCCATAAGAGTGGTGTCATCTGCATATCTGAGGTTGATATTTCTCCCGGCAATCTTGATTCCAGCTTGTGCTTCTTCCAGTCCAGCGTTTCTCATGATGTACTCTGCATATAAGTTAAATAAACAGGGTGAGAATATACAGCCTTGACGAACTCCTTTTCCTATATGGAACCAGTCTGTTGTTCCATGTCCAGTTCTAACTGTTGCTTCCTGACCTGCATACAAATTTCTCAAGAGGCAGGTCAGGTGGTCTGGTATTCCCATCTCTTGAAGAATTTTCCACAGTTGATTGTGATCCACACAGTCAAAGGCTTTGGCATAGTCAATAAAGCAGAAATAGATATTTTTCTGGAACTCTCTTGCTTTTTTGATGATCCAGCGGATGTTGGCAATTTGATCTCTGGTTCCTCTGCCTTTTCTAAAACCAGTTTGAACATCTGGAAGTTCACGGTTCACATATTGCTGAAGCCTGGCTTGGAGAATTTTGAGCATTACTTTACTAGCGTGTGAGATGAGTGCAACTGTGTGGTAGTTTGAGCATTCTTTGGCATTGCCTTTCTTTGGGATTGGAATGAAAACTGACCTTTTCCAGTCCTGTGGCCAATGCTGAGTTTTCCAAATTTGCTGGCATATTGAGTGCAGCACTTTCACAGCATCATCTTTCAGGATTTGGAATAGCTCAACTGGAATTCCATCACCTTCACTAGCTTTGTTCATAGTGATGCTTTCTAGGGCCCACTTGACTTCACATTCCAGGATGTCTGGCTCTAGGTCAGTGATCACACCATTGTGATTATCTGGGTTGTGAAGATCTTTTTTGTACAGTTCTTCTGTGTATTATTGCCATCTCTTCTTAATATCTTCTGCTTCTGTTATGTCCATACCATTTCTGTCCTTTATCGAACCCATCTTTGCATGAAATGTTCCTTTGGTATCTCTGATTTTCTTGAAGAGATTTCTAGTCTTTCCCATTCTGTTGTTTTCCTCTATTTCTTTGCATCGATTGCTGAAGAAGGCTTTCTTATCTCTTCTTGCTATTCTTTGGAACTCTGCATTCAGATGTTTATATCTTTCCTTTTCTTTCCTTTTTTTTTTTTTTTTTTTTTTTTGCTTCTCTTCTTTTCATAGCTATTTGTAAGGCCTCCCCAGACAGCCATTTTGCTTTTTTGCATTTCTTTTCCATGGGGATGGTCTTGATCCCTGTCTCCTGTACAGTGCCAGGAACCTCATTCCATAGCTCATCAGGCACTCTATCAGATCTAGGCCCTTAAATCTATTTCTCACTTCCACTGTATAATCATAAGGGATTTGATTTAGGTCATACCTGAATGGTCTAGTGGTTTTCCCTACTTTCTTCAATTTCAGTCTGAATTTGGCAATAAGGAGTTCATGATCTGAGCCACAGTCAGCTCCTGGTCTTGTTTGGAAGTCACATTCAAGGTCAAGGAGCAGGGGTGTGGATCCCAGACAGAGTCTTAAAATCCTCCTAATTTGAGGAAATCAGAATTTGGAGAGGCAAGGTGTGATGTCTGTAAGTTGCAAAACAGAGGTCCACAGAGAAAGAAAGAATGTTGAAAACATGTGCAGGCGTCCTGTTGAGTCAGCTGACTACTAAAACACACAGGCATCTTGTGAGATTGCTATGGGAAGAACTCACATGGGGCAGAGAAGTGTTCAACCAGCTGAGCAGAGCGTGCTTGTTCCTCACGTGGGGCTTGGAGAGGAGATACAGAAGCCAACTAGTAAGTAGTTCAGGCTTTGCAGATGACATATGATATATGTTGTATGTTCTTCCTTGTTTTTGTATTGTTCTTACAAGCCTTTAAATATATGTAAGGGCTTGGCAACCCACTCCGTATTCTTGCCTGGAGAATTCCATGGACAGAGGAGCCTGGTGGGCTACAGCCCATAGGGTTGTAAAGAATCAGACATGACCAAGTGACTAACACTCTCACTTTCACTTTCATTGGTTTCTCAGGGCTGATGTTAAAAAAAAAATGCTACAAACTAGTGGCTTAAGATGATAGAAATTTATCCTCTCACAGCTCTAGAGGCTAAAAGTCATTGTGTTGACTAGTCAGGTTCCTTTTGAAGGCCCTAGGGAAGAATCTTTTCTTCCCTTTTACAACTTTTGTGGTTAATGGCAATCATCATCAGTGTTCCTTGGCTTGTAGATACATCACTCCATTCTCTGTTCCTTTTTCACACAACCTTGTTACCTGTGTATGTCTGTGTGTGTGTGTGTGTGTGTGTTTTCATATGGGAGACCAGTAATTGGAATTAAGGCATACCCAATCCAACATGACCTAATCTTAACTTGATTACATCTGCAAAGAGTATTTCCAAAGATGGTCACATTAACAGGTAACAGATGAACCTGAATCTGGGGAACACTATTGTGAAAACCATTGTTAGTTGAAAGCCCTTGCAAAAGTTGGCCACCCAGTGGATTCAGCTCATATGTAATAGCTTGTTGGCCACTGGTATAAGTACTCTAACTTTTAAACATACTTAGGTTAAACTGAAAGACTTTCTTTTCATGATGTAACTTAACTATGAAAAGGTCAACTATTAAAAAAAAATCTTTTTGGATAGTAGTGTATTTTGTCAACTGTAGCATTTCAGGAATTGCTATTCAATTAGAGAAGCTTGGATCAGAGTAAGGTTGAGAGCACCCTAGTAGTACATAATTAGAACAGTTCTGCCAAGCTGAGCAAAAGGTGCCACATATTGAAATGACTAGTATTCTTATTTTTAGCTCATAAAGCAAAATAATAACTAAGGTGTTTGTAACACTGATTTAACACTGAATTCACCACCAAAAAGTTTAGGTTAAAAACAATTCTGACACCAAAGTTAAATGATGAAAGTTTTAGCATTGTGGTTTCACTGACAGGGTCATAGGTATATTAGATAGTAATGAAAGTACAGTAAAGAAAATTAAATGCTGCTTGCTTTCCAATAGCAGTTTCTAACTTTCCTGTTCTCTTCTCCAATAAGGCAACTAGTTTTCTAACTGCCAGTTTAAACAGTTTCGTGACTTTATACTAATTTCATGTAGGTATACACTTGGGTCAATATTATTTTTTTGGTAAACAATCTCTTTTACTTTTTTGTAAAAAAATCTCATAAGGATATTTTTATACTTATAGGGGACACATCCCTGGTGCCTCAAATGATAAAGAATCTGCCTGCAATGCAAGAGACCCAGGTTCAATCCCTGGGTCAGGAAGATGCCATAGAGAAGGGCATGGCAACCCACTCCAGTATTCTTGCCTGGAGAATCCCATGGACAGAGGAGCCTGGCGAGCTACAGTCCATGGGGTCACCAAGAGTTGGACACGACTGAGCGACTAACATTTATGCTTACAGAAAGGTTGTCCAGGATAGTTCAGAGATTTCTGTATATGCTAAATCTTGTCTACCCTATTGTTAACATTTTACATTCTTATACCACATTTATCACACTTTTGAGCCAACATTGAAAGAGTATTCTTAACTAAAGTTCAGGCTTTATTTAGATTTCTTTAGTTTTTAATCTGAGATCCTGTCTTCCCCCCCCCCCCCCCCCCAGTTCTGTCTGTAATACTACACTACATGCAGTCATCACATCTCCTTACAATACCTTGGACTGTAAAAGTTTCTCAGATTTTCCCTGATGTGATAGCCTTGAGAGTTTTAAGGCATACTAGCCAGATACTGTTTAGGATGTTCCTATATTCATATTTGTCTAACATTGTTCTAATGATTAGATTGGGGCCATGGGTTTTGAAGAAGAAAACTGCAGACATAAAGTGTCACTTTCTTCACATCATTCCAGTGGTATACATACTATCAACATGATTTGTCACTAGTAAGGCTCACTTTGTCACCTGGCTGAGGTGGTGAAGTAAAGTTGCTTTCACCCCCTCCACTTTCTATACTGTACTTTTGGAAGAAAGTTACAATGCAGATCCTACACTTAAGGAGTGGGAGTTACATTCCATCTCCTTGAGGGCAGTATCTATATAAATTACATGGAAGTTCTCTGTAGAGGATTTATGCATGTTCCCCTCATTTATTTTTTCAGTCATTTGTTTATATCCATTTGGACTCTAAGTTATTTATTTTAATCCTTGGTTTATAGTACTACTATGTTTATTTTCTTATTCAAATTTTTCTAGCTTTGGCCCTGAGAACTCTTTTTGTTGGTTTTCCTTTGACATATACTCATTGTTTCTTGTTTCATTTTGAGCACTTCCTTACTTTATGTCTCTGTAAGGTGCTCCAGATTCGTGTAGCATATTCCTGCCCTCTGTCTTAATATCAGTCATTTCTCTACAGTGTGCTGGTTCCTTTTATGTTGTTGTTGTTATTTGGTCGCCAAGTCATGTCCTACTCTTTGCAACCCCATGGACCGCAGCATGCCAGGCTCTCCTGTCTTCACTGTCTCCCAAAGATTGCTCAAATTCATGTCCATTGAGTCTAACCATCTCATCCTCTGCCACCCTTTTCTCCTTTTGCCTTCAATCTTCCCCAGCATCAGGGTCTTTTCCAATGAGTCGGCTCTTCACATCAGGGGTCAAAGTATTGGAGCATCAGCATTAGTCCTTCCAATGACTATTCAGGATTGACCTCCTCTAGGATTGACTGCTTTGTTCTCCTTGCAGTCTCGAAGATTCTCAACAGTTTTCTCCAGCACCACAGTTTGAAAGCATCAGTTCTTTGGAACTCAGCCTTCATTATCATTCAGCTCTCACATCCTTACATGACTACTGGAAAAAACATAGATTTGACTATACAAACTGTTGTTGGCAAAGTTATGTCTCTGCTTTTTAATACACTAAGTTTTTCATAGCTTTCCTTCCAAGGGACAAATGTGTTTTAATTTCATGGCTGCAGTCAACATCCATAGTATTTTTTTGAGCAAAAGAAAGTAAAATTTGTCACTGTTTCCATTTTTATAGGAGATGGTATTAGAAACCAAGAAGTCCACGCTGTGTGTATTTGCCTCAAGGACCTCACAGCTGACAGAGACAGGAAATATATTGTCATATATTTGTTAAGTAAATGAATAATAAGTATCACGTGTGTACATCTAAACTGTGGACTGAATGTTTATATCCCCCTAAAATCCATATGTTGAAACCCTAATCCCTTAGTGATAATATTTGTAGCTGGCCTTTGACAGATAATTTGTTTTAGATCAGCTCAAGAAAGCAAGGCCCTCGTGGTTAGATGATGTCTCTATATAGAGATGATGGAAACGGAACTTTCCCTCTACCAGGTGATGATGCACTGAGCAGATAGCTTCCATTAATCAGGAGAAGGGCCTTTACCAAGTCTCTACCATGTTGGCACCCTGATCTTGGACTTCCGGCCTCCAAAAGGCTTAAGCCATGCAGCCTGTGGTATTATTTATAGAAACCCAAATTGACTAAGATAGCCTGTATTTATATTTGCATTAAACTATACTTGAGCTGAGCACCGAATAATTGATGCTTTTGAACTGTGGTGTTGGAGAAGACTCTTGAGAGTCCCTTGGACTGCAAGGAGATCCAACCAGTCCATTCTAAAGGAGATCAGCCCTGGGTGTTCTTTGGAAGGAATGATGCTAAAGCTGAAACTCCAGTACTTTGGCAACCTCATGCAAAGAGTTGACTCATTGGAAAAGACTCTGATGCTGGGAGGGATTTGGGGCAGGAGGAAAAGGGGACGCCAGAGGATGAGATGGTTGGATGGCATCACCAACTCAATTGACGTGAGTCTGAGTGAACTCTGGGAGATGGTGATGGACAGGGAGGCCTGGCGTGCTGCGATCCATGGGGTCACAAAGAGTCAGACGCGACTGCACTGAACTGACTGATACATGAGTTGATAGTAGTGAATCCAACTCTAGTCCTTTTCTTGCTTATCTATAAACTACCTCTCTAATAGAGAATCCTGGCTCCCATCAGATGCCATTAATGCAAGTATCCTTTAAATCTCAGTACACATGTACAGTGATTTCAGAATTCTTATACCTTACTCACAAAATAAATATTTACAAACTAGAGTTCAGTCAGTCAGACAGTTCAGTTGCTCAGTCGTGTCCGACTCTTCGTGACCCCATGAACTGCAGCACCCCAGGCCTCTCTATCCTTCACCAACTCCTGGAGTTCACACAAACTCATGTCCATTGACTCGGTGATGCCATTCAGCCATCTCATCCTCTGTCATACCCTTCTCCTCCTGCCCCCAATCCCTCCCAGCATCAGAGTCTTTTCCAATAAGTCAGCTCTTCGTGTGAGGTGGCCAGAGTATTGGAGTTTCAGCTTGAGCATCAGTCCCTCCAAAGAAGACCCAGGACCGATCTCCGTTAGGTTGGACTGGTTGGATCTCCTTGCAGTCCAAGGGACTCTCAAGAGTCTTCTGCAACACCACAGTTCAAAAACATCAATTCTTTGGCACTCAGCTTTCTTCACAGTCCAACTCTCACATTCATACCTGACTATTGGAAAAACCATAGCCTTGACTAGATGGACCTTTGTTGATAAAGTAATGTCTCTGCTTTAGAATATGCTATCTAGGTTTCAGTACCTATAAATGTTTCCTTCTGCTTTAGTCCTACAATCTTCATTCTTTTCCCTGGCAGTTCATTCCTGCCCATCCCTTTCGTGTGATGTTTTGTTTCACATTTGTAATATAATTAGATTGTCTTTTTGTTGTTGTTGTTGTTACATTCTGCATTCCTTCCTGGGATCCTCATATATCACAATTGATTTTTAAATTTGCATATATAAAAGTTCACTCTGAGTACTAGAAGGATTTCTATTAGTTTTGACAAATGTATAGTTTTGTTTACTCATCACTTTTGTATCAAACAGAATAATTTCATAGCCTGAAAAAATCTCCTGTGTGTCCTCTCTTCAATTCCCTTTCTCTTCACAAGCAGCTGGCTGGCAACCACTGATCTATTTTCCATCAACAGTTTTGCTTTCTTCAGAATGTCATATGAGTGGGATCATATGGTATGTTGCCTTTACAGACTCATGTATTTCACTAGGTAATATTCATTTAAGATTCATTTTACTCCATTCTGTGAATGTACCACATTTCATCCATTCACCTGTTAAAGGACATCTTTGTTTTCGGTATTTGTGATTTTAAATTTTCTATAAACATCTCTGGGTGTTTTGTGTATTCTATAAACATCTTTATGTAACATTGTGAATCAGTTGGGTAAATACTTAAGAATGCCATTTTTTAGTTATATGGGAATACTATAGTTGGTTTTATATGAAACTACCAAACTGTCTTCCTAAGGACTATCCTGTTTTGCATTCCCACCAACACTGAGCAAGCATCTCTATTCTTCCTATCCTTGCCAGTAACTGGTATTATCAGTTTTGGGGATTTTAGCTATTCTAGTGTTTCTGTAATTTTAATTTGCATTTACCAAGTGATTTGGCAATAAGGAGTTCATGATCTGAGTCACAGTCAGCTCCCAGTCATATTTTTGCTGACTGTACAGAGCTTCTCCATCTAGGCTGCAAAAAATATAATCACTCTGATTTCGTTGTTGGCCATCTGGTAATGTCCATGTGTAGAGTCTTTTCTTGGGTTGTTGTAAGAGGGTGTTTGCTGTGACCAGTGCATTCTTCTGGCAAAACTCTATTAGCATTTGCCCTGCTTCATTCTGCACTCCAAAACCAAATTTGCCTGTTATTCCAGGTGTTTCTTGACTTCCTACTTTTGCATTTCACTCCCCTATAATGAAAAGGACATGTTTTTGGGGTATTAGTTCTAAAAGGTCTTGTAGGTCTTCATAAGAACCATTCAACTTCAGCTTCTTCAGTATTACTCTTTGGGGCATAGACTTGGATTACCATGATATTGAATGGTTTGCCTTGGAAACAAACAGAGATCACTCTCGTTTTTGAGACTGTATCCAGATACTGCATTTTGGACTCTTTTGTTGAGTATTATGGCTACTCCATTTTTTTCTAAGGGATTCTTGCCCACATTAGTAGATATAATGGTCATCCGAGTTAAATTCGCCCATTCCAGTCCATTTTAGTTTGCTGGTTCCTAAAATGTCAACGTTCACATTTGCCATCTCCTGTTTGACCACTTCCAGTTTGCCTTGATTCATGGACCTAACATTCCAGATTCCTATGCAATATTGCTCTTTACAGCACTGGACCTTGCTTCTATCACAAGTCACATCCACAACTGGGTGGTGTTGTTGCTTTCGCTCTGTCTCTTCATTCTTTCTGGAGTTATTTCTCCACTGATCTCCAATAGCATATTGGGCACCTACTGACCTGGGGAGTTCATCTTTCAGTGTCCTATCTTTTTGCCTTTTCATACTGTTCATGGGATTCTCAAGGCAAGAATACTGAAGTGTTTTGCCATTTCCTTCTCCAGTGAACTACATTTTGTCGGACCTTCCCACCATGACCCATACGTCTTGGGTAGCCTACATTGCATGGCTTAGTTTCACTGAGTTAGACAAGGTGCTGGTCCATGTGATTAGATTGGTTAGTTCTGTGATTGTGGTTTCAGTTTGACTGCCCTCTGATGCACTCTCTCAGTGCTACCATCTTACTGGGGTTTCTCTTACCTTGGTTGTGGGGGATCTCTTCATGGATGCTCCAGCAAAGTGTGGCTGTTGTTCCTTACCTTGGCCATAGGGTATTTCCTGTCAGCCGCTTGCCACTCCAGTGGCATGCAGACCATTCAGGTATGACCTAAATCAAATCCCTTACCACTATACAGTAGAAGTAAGAAATAGATTTAAGGGACTAGATCTGATAGACAGAGTGCCAATGAACTATGGACGGAGGTCCGTGACATGGTGTAGGAGATAGGGATCAAGACCATTCCCAAGAAAAAGAAATACAAAAAAGCAAAATGGCTGTCTGAGGAGGCCTTACAAATAGCTGTGTAAAGAAGATATGTGAAAAGCAAAGGAGAAGAGGAAAGATATACCCACTTGAATGCAGAGTTCCAAAGAATAGCAAGGAGAGATAAGAAAGCCTTCCTCAGTGACCAGTGCAAAGAAATAGAGGAAAACAATAGAATGGGAAATACTAGTGATCTCTTCAAGAAAATTAGAGATTCCAAGGGAACTCATTTCATGCAAAGATGGACTCAATGAAGGATAGAAATGGTATTGACCTAACAGAAGCAGAAGATATTAAGAAGAGGTAGTAAGAATACACAGAAGAACTGTACAAAAAAACATCTTCATGACCCAGATAATCATGATGATGTGATCACTCACCTAGAGCCAGACATTCTGGAATACGAGGTCTAGTGGGCCTTAGGAAGCATCACTAAGAACAAAGCTAGTGGAGGTGATGGAATTCTGGTTGAGATATTTCAAATCCTAAAAGATGATGCTGTGAAAGTGCTACACTCAATGTGCCAGCCAGTTTTGAAAACTCAGGACTGGCCACAGGACTGGAAAAGGTCAATTTTAATTCCAATCCCAAAGAAAGGCAATGCCAAAGAGTGCTCAAACTATCGCACAATTGCACTCATCTCACACACTAGTAAAGTAATGCTCAAAATTCTCCAAGTCAGGCTTCAGCAATACATGAACCGTGAACTCCCAGATGGTCAAGCTGGATTTAGAAAAGGCAGAGGAACCAGAGATCAAATTGCCAACATCCTCTGGATCATCAAAAAATCAAGTGAGTTTCAGAAAAACATCTATTTCTGGTTTATTGATTACCCAAAACCCTTTGACTGTGTGGATCACAACAAACTGTGGAAAATTCTGAAAGAGATGGGAATACCAGACCACCTGACCTGCCTCTTGAGAAATCTGTATGCAGGTCAGGAAGCAACAGTGAGAGCTGGACATGAACAACCAACTTGTTCCTAATAGAGTACATCAAGGCTGTATATTGTCACCCTGCTTATTTAACTTATATGCAGAGTACATCATGAGAAATGCTGGGCTGGATGAAGCACAAGCTGGAGTCAAGATTGCCAGGTGAAATATCAATAACCTCAGATATGCAGATGACACCACCCTTATGGCAGAAAGTGAAGAAGAACTAAAGAGCTTCTTGATGAAAGTGAAAGAAGAGTGTGAAAAAGTTGGCTTAAAGCTCATCATTCAGAAAACTAAGATCATGTCATCTGGTCCCATCACTTCATGGCATATAGATGGGGAAACAGTGGATGGCTTTGTTTTTTTAGGATCCAAAATCATTTTAGATGGTGACTGCAGCCATGAAATTAAGACACTTACTCCTTGGAAGAAAAGTTATGACCAACCTAGACAGCATATTAAAAAGCAGAGACATTACTTTGTCAACAAAGGTCCATCTAGTCAAGGCTATAGTTTTTCCAGTAGTCATGTATGGATGTGAGAGTTGGCCTATAAAGAAAGCTTAGTGGCAAAGAATTGATGCTTTTGAACTGTGGTGTTGGAGAAGACTCTTGAGAGTCCCTTGGGCTGCAAGGAGATCCAACCAGTCCATTCTAAAGGAGATTAGTCCTGGGTGTTCATTGGAAGGACTGATCCTGAAGCTGTAACTCCAATACTTTGGCCACCCGATGCAAAGAGCTGACTCATTTGAAAGGCCCTGATGCTGGGAAAGATTGATGGCAGGTAGAAAAGGGGACAAAAGAGGATGAGATGGTTGGATGGCATCAGTGACTCAATGGATATGAGTTTGTGTAAACTCTGGGGGTTGGTGATGGACAGGGAGTTCTGGCGTGCTGTGCCCCATAGGGTCACAAAGAGTGAGATATGACTGAGTGACTGAACTGAACTCCCAAGTGATAGTGAACATTTTTTCATGTATTTACTAGTCTTCTATATATCTTTTAAAATATATTTTGCAAGTTAATTTTTTCTTTTTTTTAACTTTTTTTTAAATTTAAATTTATTTATTTTAATTAGAGGCTAATTACTTTGCAATATTGTATTGGTTTTTCTTATTGTTAATGTTAATAGTGTTTTTTATATTCTGGTTACAAACCCTTTATCAGAATTTACAAAAATTTTCTCCCTGTCCATGCTTGTCTTTTTATTCTCTAGATATTGTCTTTTGCTGAGCAAAAATTTTTAAGTTCAACAAAGTCCAAATTATCATATATTCCTTTACAGAATCTTGTGTTTTGGTTTTTGAATAAAAACTGATCAACAAATCCCAGGTCATGTAGATTTTCTCCTGTGTTTTCTAGATATTTTATACTTTGTCATTTTATATTTGGGCCTTGAATTCATTTTGAGTCAATGTTTGTAAAAGTGTAAGGGTCTCTGTCTATATTATTTTGTTTTCTCATTTTTTGCATACAGATGTCCAAATATTCCAGTACCATTTGTTAGAAAGACCATTATTTATCCTTGACGTGCCTCTGTACTGTCAAAAATCAGTTGATGATTAATGTGTAGGTCATTCTTTGGGCTCTCTATTCTGTCCATTTATCAATGTGTCTGTTCTTTCACCAATGCCATATTTTCTGATGACACTATCTTTATAGTAATTCTTGAAATTATAAAGTAATGCAAATATTATTTTTGCTTATGGACCAGTTTTCAAATTTCACATCTTAACCAGAAACTAAATCTTTGTTTTTCTTCTATGCACTGAATCCATATTTTAATACAGCCTCTCTGGTGTCAGACACAGGCCTGTATATTGTCTTTCTCTCTCACACAACTGAAATCCTTATTATCCCATGTTGAGTGTCTAGAGTATTATATTTGCTGACAGCTTATATCTAATATTATTACAGTATTAACTGACCCTGAATTTAGTTAGCATCAGGTTGCACATGCCTATCATAATGTGTCTCTTAGAAATATTTATTTAATATTCAAATATATTCCTTATTAGAAGAATAATTATTATACCTCAAAAAAAAAAAAGTGCCTTAGGGAAGTTGAAGAGAATTGCTTAAATTTATCTTAATTTGTAAAGTAAAATATTCAATGGGCCCATTACTGTTAACCCAAATCATGTTGAAATTATGTAGCTAGGGAATAAGAATCCATAGGGTAAAAGTTGAATTAGTACTGAAAAAAATGGTTTGCAGTTGTGTAGCCAGAAATAATTTCACATTGGAAAAAGCATGAATTATTTTAGAGTAAAAGTCAGAAAAGATTAAAGCAAGATTTGCACATGATTAGAGCAACTTCACCTGTATTATTTGCAGAATTATAGATCTGTTTTGTAGCAGAGGAAATAATAAAGATTTATCTTGGTCTTAGGATCTTTATTGTAAAATATTTTTACTTTAGGTGAGGTTCTTTTATCTTTATTATTTAATTACTAGATTGTATGAAAAGAATGCAACTCTAACTTTGTCCATTTTGTAATTTTTAGTGACAAGTTATCAGAAAGACAATAACATCAAATGTGGGAAACCCAAGGAAATGAATAAAGGAAATGAATTTCTGCTCTCTTGCAGTTGTAAACTATAACTGAATCTATTTCAGGACCTGTAAAGTAAGAGAGCTGCAGGAGGAATACAGATCATGACTTTCACAAAAGTGACAACCAATGATTGATGCATTCTATAGGGGGGATTTGTGAGAAAGATGGTATGTGAGTGACATTAAAATCATTTTTCTTGTCAGAAATAAATGGTGCACAGTCTTATTTGCCCTTGACAACATGTCATAGATTTTCATTTGTCATTTATGCTGCTATATATGAGACAAGTTTCAAAAACTTTGTAATAACCATCCACAACCAATAAATCTACAGAGAAAAAAAAAAAAAAAAAAAAAAAAAACACTGAGGTGGAGACCAGTAATTAATTGTTCCTAGAACCACTACATAAAAGACAGCCTTCATCTCTAGGTTAAACTTCAAACTTCATTTGAATTAAACCTACCAAAACTGGTTTTTCATGCTGTCTCAACTAGAGCTTAGAACACCTTCATGTCACTTAGTGCCGTGGATATTGTTGAGATCAAACAGAATTTAGCAAGAGCAAAAATGTGCATCATACTCAAGACCATTATAGCAGTTTCTTAACAACTGTTTGTTCAGTAAATATCAACACAAACCTAATTTGCCATTGTATTTGTATGCATAAAATGATCCATACGTGGCAAACTTTAGTAACAGATTTGTTTTCTGAGCTTCCCTGGTGGATCAGATGGTAAAGAATCTGCCTGAAGTGTAGGAGACCTATGTTCTACCCCTGGCTTGGGAAGGTCTCCTGAAGAAGGGAATGGCAACTCACTCCAGTATTCTTGCCTGAGAATTCCATGGACAGAGGAGGCTGTCGGGCTACAGTCCATGAGGTTGCAAAGAGTCAGACACAACTGAGCATCTAACCCTTCACTTCACTTCAAATCATTTATTTCCCTTTATGATTATGGAAAATTAGGTTAAAATGTCATAATTTATTTAAACAATAGATCCCTACTTAAGTTATTGGGTAGTTTATTTAGAAATTTATAACTTAAGTATAAGAAGAATGAGATTTATAACTGATTTATAGTGAAGTATGTGAATAAATACATTGACATTGTATCAGTTGACAAAACAGGAAAGAGCAGAATATTTTATCATCAGTATCATTATAGTAGAATTTGGAAATGCTGTGTTGATATTTTTTGTTTGTTTGTTTAAGTTAGATTTTCTTTTTCTTGCTTTACAGAATTTTGTGGTTTTCTGTCAAACCTCAACATGAATCAGCCATAGGTATACATATATCCCCTCCCTTTTGAATCTCCCTCCCATCTTCTTCCCCACCCCACCCCTCTAGGTTGATACAGAGTCCCTGTTTGAGTTTTCTGAGCCATACAGCAAATTCTCGTTGGCTATCTATTTTACATATGGTAATGTAAGTTTCCATGTTACTCTTTCCATACATCTCACCCTCTCCTCCCCTCTCCCCATATCTATAAGTCTATTCTCTATGTCTCTTTCTGCATTGCTGCCCTGTAAATATATTCTTCAGTACCATTTTTCTAAATTCCGTATATATGCATTGGAATACGATATTTATCTTTCTCTCTCTCACTTCACTCTGTATAATAGGTTCTAGGTTCATCCACCTCATCAGAACTGACTCAAATGTGTTCCTTCTTATGGTTGAGTGATGTTCCACTGTGTATATGTACCACAATTTCTTTATCCATTCATCTGTTGATGGATATTTAGGTTGCTTCCACTGTTCCTAGCTTGTTATAGGGCTTCCCTTGTGGCTCAGACTGTAAAGCGTCTGCCTACAATGCAGGAGACCCAGGTTTGATCCCTGGGTTGGGAAGTTCCCCTGGAGAAGGAAATGGCAACCCACTCCAGTATTCTTGCCTGGAAAATCCCATGGATAGAGGAGCCTGGTAGGCTGCAGTCCATGGGGTCACAAAGAGTCGGACACAACTGAGCGACTTCACTTCACTTCCATGTTCTAGCTATTGTAAATAGTTCTGCAATGAACAATGGGATACATGTTTAATTTTGGTTTCCTTAGGGTATATGCCTAGGAGTGGAATTGCTGGGCCATATGGTGCTTTTATTCCTAGTTTTGTAAGGAATCTCCATACCATTTTCCATAGTGGCTGTATCAATTTACATTCCCACCAACAGTGCAAGAGTATTCCCATTTCTACACATATTCTCCAGCATTTGTTTGTAGACTTTTGATGATGGTCATTCTGACCAGTGCCAGGTAATATCTTATTGTAGTTTTGATTTGCATTTTTCTAATAATGAGCGATTTGAGCATCTTTTCATGTGTTTGTTATGTCTTTGTTGTGTATGTGTATGTCTTCTTTGGAGAAATATCTGTTAGGATTCCGCCCCCCCCCAAGTTTTTGATTGGGTTTTTTGCTTTTCTGGTATTGAGTTGTATGAGCTGCTTGTATATTTTGGAAATTAATCCTTTGTCAATTGTTTCATTTGCTATTATTTTCTCCCATTCTGGGGGTTGTCTTTTCACCTTGCTTGTAGTTTCCTTTGCTGTGCAAAAGTCTTTAAGTTTAATCAGGGCCCACTTGTTTACTTTTGCTTTCATTTCTGTTACTCTAGGAGGTGGGTCATAGAGGATCTTGTTTTGATTTATGTCATTGAGTGTTCTGCCTATGTTTTCCTCTAAGAGTTTTATAGTTTCTGGTCGTAATTTAGGACTTTAATCCATTTTGAATTTATCTTTGTATATCGTGTTAGGAAGTGTTCTAATTTCATTCTTTTACATGTAGATACCCAGTTTTCCCAGGACCATTTATTGAAGAGGATGTCTTTGCCCCCCTGTATATTCTTGCCTCATTTTTTTAAAAATAAGGTACCCATAGGTGCATGGGTTTATTTCCGGGGTTTCTATGTGGTTCCACTGGTCTATATTTCTGTTTTTGTGACAACACCATGCTGTCTTGATGACTGTAGCTTTGTAGTAAAATCTGAAGTCAAGAAGGTTGATTCCTGCAGGTCCATTCTTCTTTCTCAAGACTGCTTTGGCTATTTTGGGTCTTTTGTTTTTCCATATGAATTATGAAATTTTTGTCCAAATTCTGTGAAAAATGCCATTTTTCATTTGATAGGATCATACTGAATCTGCAGATTGCATTTGGTAGTATTGTCATTTTCACAATATTGATTCTTCCTACCTTGGAACATGGAATATCTCTCCATGTGTTTATGTCATCATTGATTTCTTCCATTAGTGTCTTATAATTTTCTTTGTACAGTTCTTTTGTCTCCTTAGGTAAGTTTATTCCTAGATATTTAATTATTTTTGTTGCAATGGTGAATGGGATTGATTCCTTAATTTCTCTGATTTTTAATTATTAGTATATAGAAATGCAAGTGATTTCTATGCATTGATTTTGTATCCTGCAACTTTGCTAAATTCACTGATTAGCTTTAGTAATTTTTTGATACTGTCTTTAGGGTTTTCTGTGTACAGCATCGTGTCATCTGCAAGCAGTGAGAGATTTACTTTTTTTCTGACATGGATTCCTTTTATTTCTTTTTCTTCTCTGGTTGCTGTGTCTAGGACTTCCAGAGCTATGCTGAATAACAATGATGAAAGTGGACACCCTTGTCTTGTTCCTGATCTTAGGGGGAATGCTTGCAGTTTTTCACCATTGAGAATAATGTTTGCTGTAGGCTTATCATATATGGCCTTTACTATGTTGAGGTAGGTTCCTTCTATGCCCATTTTTTGAACAGCTTTAATCATAAATAGGTGCTGAATTTTGTCAAAGGCTTTTCCTGCATCTATTGAGATGATCATATGGTTTTTGTCTTTCAATTCGTTAATATGGTGTTTCACATTGATTGATTTGCATATACTGAAGAATCCTTGCATCCCTGGAATAAGCCCAACTTGATCATGTTTGTAAGAGCTTTTTGATGTGTTGTTGAATTCTGTTTGCTAAAATTTTGTTGAGGATTTTTGCATCTATGTTCATCAGTGATATTGGCCTGTAGTTTTCTTTTTTTGTGTTATCTTTGTCTGGTTTTGGAATCAGGGTGATGGTGGCCTCCTAGAATGAGTTTGGAAGTTTTCCTTCCTCTGCAATTCTTAAAAGAGTATATGTATGTGTGTGTGTGTATATATATATATATATGTGTGTGTGTGTGTGTGTGTGTGTGTGTGTGTTTATTGGAGGCTAATTACTTTACAATATTTTAGTGGTTTTGTCATACCTTGACAGAAGGATAGACATTAGCTCTTCTCTAAATGTTTGATAGAATTCTCCTGTGAGGTCATCTCATCCTGGACTTTTGTTTTTTGGGAGATTTTTTTTATCACAGCTTCAATTTCAGTGCTTATAATTAGGTTGTTCATAATTTCTATTTCTTTCTGGTTCCAAATTGAACTTTTCTAAGAATCTGTCCATTTCTTCCAGTTTATCCACTTTATTGCCATATAGTTGTTCATAATAGTCTCTTATAATCCTTTGCATTTCTTCATTATCTGTTGTAACTTCTCCATTTTCATTTCTAACTTTGTTGATTTGATGCTTCTCTCTTTTGTTCTTGATTAGTCTGGCTAAATGTTTATCAATTTTGTTTATCTTCTCAAAGAATCAGCTTTTAGTTTTATTAATCTATACTATTGTTTCTTTCATTTCTTTTTCATTTATTTCTGCTCAGTTCTTTTATGACTTCTTTCCTTCTACTAATTTTGTTTTTGTTGTTGTTGTTGTTTTTCTTTTTCCAGTTGTTTTAGGTGTAAAGTTTTTCTTCTTTCTTAAGGTAGAGTTGTATTGCTATAAACTTGCCTCTTAGAACTGCTTTTGCTGCTTCCCATAGGTTTTGAGTTGTAGTGTTTTCATTGTCATTTGTTTCTAGAAATTTTTTGATTTCTTTTTGATTTATTCAGTAACCTGTTGGTTATTTAGAAACGTGTTATTTGATTTTCATGTGTCTGTGTTCTTTACAATCTTTTTTTTCCTTTTCTTGTAATTCATATGTAGTCTCATAGCATTGTGGTCAGAGAAATTTTTCAATTTTCTTAAATTCACTGAGGTTTGATTTGTGAACTAAGATGTGGTCTTTCCTGGCAAATGTTCTATGTGTACTTGAGAAGAAGGTGTATTCTTCTGCATTTGGATGGAATGTCCTGATGATATCAGTGAGATCTGTCTCATCTAATGTATCATTTAAGACTTGTGTTTCCTTATTAATTTTCTGTTTTGATGATCTTTCCATTGGTGTGAGTGTGGTGTTAAAGTCTCCTACTACTATTGCATTACTGTCAATTTCTCCTTTTATGTCTGTTGGTGTTTGTCTTATATATTGAGGTGCTCCTATGTTGGGTGCATAGATATTTACAATTGTTATGTCTTCCTCTTGGATTGATCCCTTAATCATTGTGTAGTGTCCTTCCTTATCTCATGTAATCTTCTTTATTTTAAGGTCTATTTTGTCTGATATGAGGATTATTATCCAGCTTTCTTTTGCTTCCCATTTGCATGGAATGTATTTTTCCATCCTCTCACTTTTGGTCTATATGTGTCTTTAGGTCTGAAGTGTGTTTCTTGTAGACAGCATATATATGGGTCTTATTTTTGTGTCCATTCAGCCAGTCTGTGTCTTTTGGTTGGAGTATTTAATCCATTTATATTTAAAGTAATTATTTATATATATGTTCCTATTGCCATTTTCTTAATTGTTTGGGGTTGATTTGGTAGATCTTTTTTCTTCTCTTGTATTTCTTGACTATATAAGTCCCTTTAACATTTGTTGTAAAGCTGGTTTGGTGGTACTGAATTCTCTTAACTTTTGCTTGTCTGAAAAGCTTTTTATTTCTCCATCAATTTTGAATGAGATACATGCCATGTACAGTAATCTTGGTTGTAGATTTTTCCTTTTTAGTACTTTACATATATCCTGCCATTCCCTTTTGCCCTGTAGAGTTTTTGCTGAAAGATCAGCTGTTAAGGGTATGGGGTTTCCCTTGTATATTACTTGTTGCCTCTCCCTTGCTGCTTTTAATATTCTTTATTTGTGTTTAGTCTTTGTTAGTTTGATTAGTATGGGTCTTGGCGTGTTTCTCCTTGTGTTTACCCTGTATGGGACTCTTTGTGCCTCTGGGACTTGATTGACTATTTCCTTTTCCGTGGTGGGGAAATTTTCAACTATAATCTCTTCAAAAATTTTCTCATACCCATTCTTATTCTCTTCCTCTTCTGGAACCCCTATAATTTGAATGTTTGTGTATTTGATATTGTCCCAGACATCTCTGAAACTACCCTCAGTTCTTTTCATTCTTTTTACTTTATTCTCCTCTTCAGAACTTATTTCTACCATTTTATCTTCCAGTTCTTCTGCTTCAGATATTCTGCTATTGATTCCATCCAGAGTATTTTCAATTTCAGTAATTGTGTTGTTTGTCTCTGTATGTTTATTCTTTAATTCTTCTAGGTCTTGTTAATTGATTCTTGCATTTTCTCCATTCTGTTTTCAAGGTTTTTTTTTTTTTTTTTTTTTATCATCTTTACTGTCATTATTCTGACTTATTTTTCAGGTAGTTTGCCTATTTCCTCTTCATATATTTGGACTTCTGTGTTTCTAGTTTGTTCCTTCATTTGTAGTATTTCTATGCCTTTTCATTATTATTTTTAACTTACTGTGTTTGAGGTCCCCCTTTCCAAGGTTCAAGGTTGAATATTTTCTTTCTTTTGGTTTCTTCCCTCCAAAAGTTTGTCGAGCAGTTTGTATAAACTTCACATAGGGTGAGATTTTTGCTGAGTTTTTGTTTGTTTGGTTTTCCTTTGATGAGCAATGCTGAGTGAGGTGGTAGTCCTATCTGCTGATAATTGGGTTTGCATTTTTCTTTTGTTTGTTGTTTATATGAGGTGTCCTGCACAGGGTGCTACTGGTGCTTGGATGATGGCAGGTCTTGTATTCAAGTGATTTCCTTTGTGTGAGTTCTCACTATTTTATACTCCCTACGGTTAGTTCTCTGGAGAAGGAAATGGCAACCCACTCCAGTGTTCTTGCCTGGAGAATCTCAGGGATGGGGGAGCCTGGTGGGCTGCTGTCTATGGGGTCACACAGAGTCAGACACAACTGAAGCGACTTAGCAGCAGCAGCAGGGTTAGTTCTCTGGTCGTCTAGGACCTTGGATCTGTGTTCCTACTCCAAAGACTTAAGGCTTGATCTCTGCTCAGGAATGAAGGTTCCACAAGTGGTTTGTTATGGCATTAAATGAGATTAAAACAAATATTCAAAAATGCAAAACCAAAGATGAATCCCAGACAACTGGCATTTACCAAATCAGGCAAGTAATAATTAAAATAATGGAATATATACATATACACCCACGAGCAAAGTCAAAAAGTCTAACAAAAATATAGTACAACAGGTTGACCCAGAGAACAAAGGAAATAAAAAATGACATATACCAGTTAAGAAGAAAAATAAGCACAAAGTGGAAAAGGAAACTACAGCAAGGAGCCATGTGGGGAATAAAGCAATGAAAACAAAACTAACAAATATGTTTAGAGGAAGGGAAAGAAAGGAAAGAAAGAATAGATATGAAAAGTTAAAGAGAGGTAGATAAAGATTTATATACATTAAAGATTAACTATAAGGGGAAAAGAACAGCAGGATAGGCAAAGGAATAAATGTAGAAAAAATGTAATAGCTTTAAAAAATTAAAAACTAATATTATAGAAAAATAAAATAAATGAAGAAGAAAAAAAAAAATCAAAACTCCTCAGATCTGCAAAGTCCCAACGTAGAGGCAGAGGTTTATAAAAACAATAAAAATTGTGACTGAATATACACATGTACACATACACCCATAAGCAAAATCAAAAGAGTACAACAGAAATAAAATACAATAGATTGACCCAGTGAGCAAAGGAAACCCAAAATTATATCTATCAGAACAAAACTAACTAAAGCACAAACTGGAAAACAAAACTAAAGCAAATTGCCAATTGGGGAATAAAGCATTGAAAATAAAACCAGCAAATATCTTGAGAGGAAAAAAAAAGAAAGAAAGATTAGATATCAAAGTTAAATAGAGGTAGATGAAGAAGATTTATATACATTAAAGATTAACTGCAAGAGGAAAAGGACAGTAGGAAAAGCAAACAAAAAAATAAATGTAGGAAAAATAATAGGTTTGAAAATTTTAAAAAGAGAGAAAAGAAAAAGAAAAGAAAACTCCCCAGAACTGCAAAAGCCCAACCTAGGGGCAGGGGTTTACAATAGTAAAAAGTGTGACTGAGGGAAGAAAAAAAAAAAAAAAAAAAAAAAAAAAAAAAAAAAACCTCGAAAGCATAATTAAATTTCATAGTGCCAATAAAAGTGACAACTACAACAGAGGATGAAAAGAAAGGAAAAAATCCAAAAGAATCTACAGAACAAGTCAAAACATAAGAATAAGGTTTTCTTGAGCCACTCCTATCAGAGTTCTTTCCTCGCTGGGAGTCACAGTCCATCTCACCTCCCTAGGATGCCCTCCAACACTGTGCTGATATCTGGATCTATTGTGGGGGCAGCTCAGAGTCTAACCTGGCCCTACTCCTGTGTGTTCTTTCCTCCAATGTCCACAGCTATCAGAACTAATGTGTTTTCTTTTGTTGGAGCTCTCAATTACCTTTTATATATTCCATAGACACAGAGTCTGCCTAGTTGATCATGTGGATTTAACCTGAAGCTTGTACAGCTGGTGGGATGGTTTTGGGTCTTCCTCCTTAGCCACACTGCCCCTGAGTTTAAATTGTGGTTTTATTTCCACCTCTGGATGTGGATTGTCCACTGGGGTTTCCTCGTTATGCTGCCCTGGAGGACTTGGGTTTGCCCCTATGAGGGCCAAGTGTGGAGGTGGTGCAGCTGCTTGGGTCGCAGGGGTTCTGGCAGCACCAGGTACTCAGGGGAGTTGGTGGCTAGGGCAGCAGGAAATATAGTGCTCTAGAAGGGTATGGCAACCAGTATTGGTCAACACACTCCAGAATTCTTGCCTGGAGAATCCCACTCCCTGACAGAGAAGCCTGGCAGGCCACAGTCTACAGGATTGCAAAGAGTCAGACACTACCAAAGTGACTCTGTGCACATAGATGCAAGACTTTTTTTTTTCGCCTGTGGCAGCTCAATCCCAATGAGAGTTGAGCATGAAGCTGGCACAGCTGCTTGGCTTGCAGGGACGCTGGTGGTGTCAAATGTGCAGGGACACGAACTGCCTCTCCCACAAGTGTTATGGCCCTATCAGAGTCTTTTTTTGAGCCTCTTGTAGCTGGTGATCAGAAGGCCTCTTGGGCCTGTCATTCTCCATAGCTCCCACCCTTCAGGCACTTAAAAGGCTCCCTTACCTGAGGTCCTTCTCTGGTGTTTTGAGCATCAGGCACATAGAGGGGGCCCCCTGACTGGTGTGCTACTCTGTAGATTGACACATCAAGCACTTATGGGGCACCTTAGGTGAGGTCCTACTCTGCA
This sequence comes from Bubalus bubalis, assembly GCF_019923935.1. Taxonomy (NCBI): domain Eukaryota; kingdom Metazoa; phylum Chordata; class Mammalia; order Artiodactyla; family Bovidae; genus Bubalus; species Bubalus bubalis. Next base: position 83,601,815 of record NC_059163.1, read on the forward strand.
GTTTGGCGCACCAGTCACTTAAAGGGGCACCCAGGGTGGGGTCCTACTCAGTAGTTCAGTGTGTCAGGCATTTGATGGGCCAGCCTCTCTGTTGTTCAGCTGCCAATGCTGGTGAGTGGGGTGAGAGAGGCTATGGTGATAGCTCCACCCCCTACGCGTGACTCAGCAGTATCACTTTGCTTCCATGGCTGCCTGGCTTTTCTCCACAGGCATTTCCCACCACAGTCTCCTCCCTCACATCCCCTTGATTCGTCTCTCCGCAGTCAACAGCAGCCCTCACCCTGGGATTGCTCCACAATCCCTAAACGACAGCTCCCAGCAGCTGCACCTTCCGGGGCATCTACTCCCTGCCTGGGGTATGTGTGGCTACAGCAAGGACTATCTGATTCTCATTCCATTTGGACTGCCACAGATCAGCTGTTTCACTCTCAGCCTTCATTGTTTCTCCTCTAACTCAGACAATTGCCCCAATGTGGGGATCAGACCCCTGTTTCTGTTCCCCCACCTGCCGAGGGCAGGTCCAGTCTTACTAACATTCCTAGTTTCCCTAGTTCCTTCACCCTACCGGGTTTTGCTTGGGTCTATATATTCTTTTCCACTGGTCAGATCCTCCTGTCTGCTCTCAGCTGGTGTTTTGCATGCACTTCTGTGTCTGAAGGTCTATTCTTGATGTATTTGTGGATAGAGATGTATTCCATGTTCACCTACTCCTCCACCATCTTGTTCTTCCCATGGAGGCTTTTCTTTATTCTATTAAATCTTCAGTCATATTGCTTGCTGTATTTTTAAAGCCTATGTTTAATATGTCTTATCAGTTATAAAAATGACTTAAATGTAAAAAAAATCTATTTAATTGAATTATTTAAAACTGTTTGAGTTGGTTAAACCTCAAGAGACTTTGTAATTTCATGCACAAGCTAAATCATATTATGTTTTGCTTAATGGAGCTAAGTGTTTGGTGATTTCAGTCAATTATCACTGCTAATTATAAACATTGATTTAAAGTGACTTGCTTTTGATCTTTTGAAGTAGATTTCTTCCAACACATCTTGCTTCCTCAAATGCTATTGAATTTCAGCATGTAAATGTTGAATTTAATTACTTGAATTATCCAAATTTAAATATTAAAAATCTGGTATGTTAGAGGTATACAGATATAATTAATTTTTCCATGTGAGATAAGAAATAATACTGAAAAGATGAGACCGTGTTCATATATAGAGTTCTTAATGTACTTGTTTAACAAAGTCAGAATTAGTGTTCACTTGTCCCTTGGGTGAAGTTATGTTTTAAAAAGGCATGTAATTAATTTAAAAGAGTATTTTGGCTAAAATAGTCATATAAATAATAATGTTAAGTTATAAAACACACAAAATGTTATATTGTGTAGATAATGGAAAATACTAATTATTTTTAATTAGTATTAATTAAGTATTAATATATACTACCTAAATTATAATGGGGCTTACTATCAATTTTTTTCAAATTTCTTATAACAAAATCAGAATAACATTTGAAAAGATACCTTACCCAGTATGTGGCAGTCCTCTTTAAATGATGTTGTTGTTTAGTAGCTAAGTCGTGTGCAACTCTTTGCAACCCTATGGACTATAGCCTGCCAGGCTCCACTGTCCATGGTGATTCTCCAGGCAAGAATCCTGGAATGGGTTGCCATGCCCTCCTCCAGGGTATCTTCCCAACCCAGGGATTGAACCCAGGTCTACCTTATTGCAGGTAGATGCGAATCCTTCCTTTCCTTTCTTGCCTCCACCACAAATTCATTGATGAAATGAAGTTCATTGAAGTTGCATAGTATAATTAATACATTATAATTAATAGCATAATTCACTATTGTATCACAAAGACAAAGATTAACATTAACACGTTAACCTCACTTGGCTTTAGGAAAGCCCTATGAATGTTTATATAGAAACATATATAGCTTGCACTATTTCCAGATACTAGAAGCCTTGTTAATACCCCTGATGGTGGTTTGCACATGGCAGTTATTGCTTAACTCTCTTTATCTTTGAAAATACATGAACCAATAAATATAAGCAAATAACTTGTAATATTTAGTTCATGTTTTAAAGAACAACAACAAAAAAGAAAAATCTTCCATTTCCCAGGGAGAGAGACTGGGTTTAAATAAAAGATCTTGGGACTTTCCCCCGATAGATGTCCTAATTTCCTTGACCACTGACTGCTGTGTGCATCCCCATTTGACCACTTCCCATATGTGTCTATTGCATTCTTCCTGTGCCTTAGGTATGTGAGACCCAGATACCTTGTTTCTTTCCAAGTATTCAAATGAAGACAAAGTGTAACAAAGGAAAGGACTTAAGGAGCCCTTCTGTGCCTGTATCTAATTTAGTTTTCAAATTCCTGGATAACAAACTTGATCCTCTTGCTCTATTGACATGAGACTTTGTTTGCCTTGAAAGAAATAGTACTTATTTCATATGAGAGGAAAGAAGAATTGCTATTGAAAGGGAAAAAAATGTACCTATTAAAAAACTTAGCCACACATATTCGGGTACAGCTCTTATTAAGAGGTGATGTCTGTATCTGCCACCATCCTCACAAACTACTCCACCTTGAAACTAAAAGGCTTGTAACTGCTTTGACAATGAAAGTTATATGATGTAACTTTCAGTGCTGGATCATAAAAGGCCACAAAGCGTCTGTAGCCTAGAAAACTGTCTTAGAGCCTATAGCCACTGCTCCGTGACAATGCCAATACCCACATGGAGAGACCACATATAGGCATTCTGATAGACCCCAGCTGAAACTAGCGTTTGTTTCATAAATTTTATTAGATGATGGACAATACATTCCCTATCGTTGAGCTGCAGATTTTTCTGACAGGGCCTTGCTGACCACCTTTCTTTGAAAGCTTCTTGAAAACTATGTAGGCAAATATGAATTAGCTTTTTCCCTAGGGCAAGTTTAGCCTTCAGTCAGTTCACTTCAGTTGCTCAGTCGTATCTGACTCCTTGTGACCCCATGAACCGCAGCATGCCAGGCCTCCCTGTCCATCACCAACTCCCGGGGTTTAGCCAAATTCATGCCTATTAAGTCAGTGATGCCATCCAGCCATCTCATCCTCTGTCATCCCCTTCTCATACTGCCTTCAATCTTTCCCAACATCAAGGTCTTTTCAAATTAGTCAGCTTTTTGCATCAAGTGGCCAAAGTATTGAAGTTTCAGCTTCAACATTAGTCCCACCAATAAACACCCAGGACTGATCTCATTTAGAATGGACTGGTTGGATCGCCTTGCAGTTCAAGGGACTCTCAAGAGTCTTCTCCAACACCACAGTTCAAAAGCATCAATTCTTCTGTGCTCAACTTTCGTTATAGTCCAACTCTCACATCCATATCGGAGAAGGCATTGGCACCCCACTCCAGTACTCATTTGCCTGGAAAATCCCCTGGATGGAGGAGCCTGGTAGGCTTCAGTACATGGGATTGCTAAGAGTTGGACACGACTGAGAGAATTCACTTTCACTTTTCAGTTTCGTGCATTTGAGAAGGAAATGGCAATCCATTCCAGTGTTCTTGCCTGGAGAAACCCAGGGATGGGGGAGCCTGGTGGGCTGCTGTCTATGGGGTCGCACAGAGTCAGACTTGACTGAAATGACTTAGCAGGAGCAGCACATCCATACATGACCACTGGAAATACCATAGCCTTGACTAGACGGACCTTTGTTGACAAAGTAATGCCTCTGCTTTTTAATATGCTGTCTAGGTTGGTCATAACTTTCCTTCCAAGGAGTAAGTGTCTTTTAATTTCATGGCTGCAATCAGGATCTGCAGTGATTTTGGAGCCCCCCAAAATAAAGTCAGTCACTGTTTCCACTGTTTCCCCATCTATTTGCTATGAAGTGATGGGACCAGAAGCCATGATCTTAGTTTTCTGAATGTTGAGCTTTTTTTTTTTTTTTTTTAATTTTATTTTATTTTTAAACTTTACATAACTGTATTAGTTTTGCCAAATATCAAAATGAATCCGCCACAGGTATACATGTGTTCCCCATCCTGAACCCTACTCCCTCCTCCCTCCCCATTCCATCCCTCTGGGTCATCCCAGTGCACCAGCTCCAAGCATCCAGTATCGTGCATCGAACCTGGACTGGCGACTCGTTTCATACATATATTTTACATGTTTCAATACCATTCTCCCAAATCATCCCACCCTCTCCCTCTCCCACAGAGTCCAAAAGACTGTTCTATACATCAGTGTCTCTTTTGCTGTCTCATATACAGGCTTATTGTTACCATCTTTCTAAATTCCATATATTTGCGTTAGTATACTGTATTGGTGTTTTTCTTTCTGGCTTACTTCACTCTGTATAATAGGCTCCAGTTTCATCCACCTCATTAGAACTGATTTAAATGTATTCTTTTTAATGGCTGAGTAATACTCCATTGTGTATATGTACCACCGCTTTCTTATCCATTCATCTGCTGATGGGCATCTAGGTTGCTTCCATGTCCTGGCTATTATAAACAGTGCTGCGATGAACATTGGGGTACATGTGTCTCTTTCCCTTCTGGTTTCCTCAGTGTGTATTACCAGCAGTGGGATTGCTGGATCATAAAGCAGTTCTATTTCCAGTTTTTTAAGGAATCTCCACACTGTTCTCCATAGTGGCTGTACTAGTTTGCATTCCCACCAACAGTGCAAGAGGGTTCCCTTTTCTCCACACCCTCTCCAGCATTTATTGCTTGTAGACTTTTGGATCGCAGCCATTCTGACTGGTGTGAAATGGTACCTCATAGTGGTTTTGATTTGCATTTCTCTGATAATGAGTGATGTTGAGCATCTTTTCATGTGTTTGTTAGCCATCTGTATGTCTTCTTTGGAAGAATCAATATAGTGAAAATGAGTATACTACCCAAAGCAATCTATAGATTCAATGCAATCCCTATCAAGCTACCAACAGCATTTTTCACAGAGCTAGAACAAATAATTTCACAATTTGTATGGAAATACAAAAAACCTCGAATAGCCAAAGCGATCTTGAGAAAGAAGAATGGAACTGGAGGAATCAACCTACCTGACTTCAGGCTCTACTACAAAGCCACAGTTATCAAGACAGTATGGTACTGGCACAAAGACAGAAATATAGATCAATGGAACAAAATAGAAAGCCCAGAGATAAATCCACGCACATATGGACACCTTATCTTTGACAAAGGAGGCAAGAATATACAATGGATTAAAGACAATCTCTTTAACAAGTGGTGCTGGGAAATCTGGTCAACCACTTGTAAAAGAATGAAACTAGAACACTTTCTAACACCATACACAAAAATAAACTCAAAATGGATTAAAGATCTCAACGTAAGACCAGAAACTATAAAACTCCTAGAGGAGAACATAGGCAAAACACTCTCTGACATACATCACAGCAGGATCCTCTATGACCCACCTCCCAGAATATTGGAAATAAAAGCAAAAATAAACAAATGGGACCTAATTAACCTTAAAAGCTTCTGCACATCAAAGGAAACTATTAGCAAGGTGAAAAGACAGCCTTCAGAATGGGAGAAGATAATAGCAAATGAAGCAACTGACAAACAACTAATCTCGAGAATATACAAGCAACTCCTACAGCTCAACTCCAGAAAAATAAATGACCCAATCAAAAAATGGGCCAAAGAACTAAATAGACATTTCTCCAATGAATGTTGAGCTTTAAGCCAACTTTTTCCCTCTCCTCTTTCACTTTTATCAAGAGGCTCTTTAGTTCTTCTTCGCTTTCTGCCATAAGAGTGGGGTCATCTGCATATCTGAGGTTACTGATATTTCCCCCAGCAATCTTGATTCCAGCTTGTGTTTCCTCTAGCCCAGTGTTTCTCATGATGTACTCTGCAAATAAGTTAAATAAGCAGGGTGACAATATACAGCCTTGACGTACTCCTTTTCCTATTTGGAACCAGTCTGTAGTTCCATGTCCAGTTCTAACTGTTTCTTCCTGAGCTGCATACAGATTTCTCAGGAGGCAGGTCAGGTGGTCTGGTATCACCTTCTCTTTCAGAATTTTCCACAGTTTATTGTGATCCACAGATGTTCAAGCTTGTTTTACAGAAGGCAGAGGAACAAGAGATCAAATTGCCAACATCCTCTGGATCATTGAAAAAGCAAGAGAGTTCCAGAAAAACATCTACTTCTGCTTTATTAACTATGCCAAATCCTTTGACTGCATGGATCACAATAAACTGTGGAAAATTCTGAAAGAGATGGGGATACCAGACCACCTGACCTGCCTCTTGATAAACCTGTATGCAGGTCAGGAAGCAACAGTTAGAACTAGACATGGAACAACAAACTGGTTCCAAACAGGAAAAGGAGTATGTCAAGGCTGTATATTGTCACCCTGCTTATTTAACTTATATGCAGAATACACCATGAGAAACACTGGGCTAGAGGAAGTATAAGCTGGAATCAAGATTGCCAGGAGAAATATCAATAACCTCAGATATGCAGATGACACCACCCTTATGGCAGAAAGCGAAGAAGAACTAAAGAGCCTCTTGATAAAAGTGAAAGAGGAGAGTGAAAAAGGTGGCTTAAAGCTCAACATTCCAAATACTAAGATCATGCCATCTGGTCCCATCACTTCATGGCAAATAGATGGAGAAGCAGTGGAAACAGTGGCTTACTTTATTTTGGGGGGCTCTAAAATCAGTGCAGATGGTGATTGCAGCCATGAAATTAAAAGACACTTACTCCTTGGAAGGAAAGTTATGACAACCTAGACAGCATATTAAAAAGCACAGACGTTACTTTGCCAACAAAGTTCCATCTAGGCAAGGCTATTGTGTTTCCAGTGGTCATGTATGGATGTGAGAATTGGACTGTGAAGAAAGCTGAGCGCTGAAGAATTGATGCTTTTAAACTGTGGTGTTGGAGAAGAATCTTGAGAGTCCCTTGGACTGCAAGGAGAGATCCACACAGTCCATTCTAAAGGAGATCAGTCTTGAGTATTCATTGGTAGGACTGATGTTGAAGCTGAAAGTCCAATATTTGGCCACCTGATGCGAAGAGCTGACTCATTTGAAAAGACCCTGATGCTGGGAAGGATTGAGGGCAGCAGGAGAAGGGGGCAATAGAAGATGAGATAGTTGGATGGCACCACCGAATCAATGGACATGGGTTTGGGTGGACTCTGGGGGTTGTTGATGGACAGGGAGGCCTGGCGTGCTGCGGTTCATGGGTTGCAAAGAGTTGGACACAACTGAGAAGGCGAACTGAATTGTACTGATACATAGTGAATTGATAAATACAACCAAGCTAATGACTCGATGGACATGAGTTTGAGTAAGCTCTGGGAGTTGGTGATGGACAGTGAAGCCTAGAATGCTGTGATCCATGGGGTCGCAACGAGTCGGACATGACTGAGCGACTGAACTGAACTGAACAAAGTCAAAGGCTTTGACGTAGTCAATAAAGCAGAAATAGATGTTTTTCTGAAACTCTCTTGCTTTTTCGATGGTCCAGTGAATGTTGGCAATTTGATCTCTGGTTCCTCTACCTTTTCTAAAACCAGCTTGAACATCTTGAAGTTCAGAGTTCAGGTGTTGGTGAAGCCTGGCTTGGAGAATTTTGAGCATTACTTTTGACTATGAATTTCCTTGTCCCTCTACCGAGTCGAGTCTCACAGGTGTTCCAAGGGCATTCTGACTTTTCCAAACTTCAAAGTCTCCTGGTCCTGTTTGAATTCTTGGAAATTTTGAATTTACATTTTTTCTACTGTTTCTTGCTTGGCCTCTTGCATGTATTCTAACCTTATACTTATAAGACTTAATATTAGAAGAACAGTCTAGGGAATCCATATGCAAGTTTCAAAAGTGCTCTAATCACCTAACTTTGTCTTCAAATTGCTCTGCCCAGAAAACTTTAATGGCCTAACTCCTCTCTCTTCTCAGTTCTGAGGGCTCCAAGCTCCCCCTCCACCCTCCACCTCCTAGTCTCTGCACAGGGAACTGGAAAATGTGTCCAGGCAGAAAACCAGGCAAATTGTGAGGCTTTGCTCATTTCTCTCCCTCCTTTCTGTTCTCCAATAACTACAAACAATAATTTAAAGTTTATTGTGTGTAATTTGCCTAGTTTTTCAGTTATTTACAACAGTAGTGGAAGTTCAATCATCATTACTCATTCATGGCCAGAGAAGAAATCTCCATTTGAATTTAATCCTTATCTGTATGTACCACAGGCATAGGGTTGTACATAAAAGTGGAGTACCCCTCATACATTAAATGGTGTAATAATCATAGTGGTATCCACATTTTTAAAATATTGTTATATACCTTTTATTCTTTGTCAAATAGTGCCAATAAAACTCCTGAAATTAAACTGCATGTTATATAATATTATTATAATACTCTTACAGGTTCTAATAATTTGGACATTTGACATTTTCATGATAATGTTAATAGGAAATATGAAACTAAAATTCAAATACTTACACTATTAATATAAATTTTAAATTAATAATTTAGACTATAGAATATAATTTGATGACTGAAGAAGTTTCTCTACTTCAAAAATAAGGTGGGGGATGGTGAAAATGTTGTTGGTTTTTCTTTAAGAGATAATTTTAAGCTAACTGAAAATGGCTTTTTTTCTCTTTTTCTTTTGTTAATAAAATACCCATTCACAAATATGCATAAATATATATTCTGTTCACTTTGATATGTTCCTTTTTTTTGAGGCAAAATCTATCATATTTGCATAGGAAGAGTTGAAAGACCTGTCAAAAATATCAAACATAATCAGAAATCTTAGTGCAGGAATTGCACAACTATTTTTATATTTAGTATTTTACAAAATGATTAGTCATATTGTCTATGCCTATGATAAAACTGATGAATTCTATATTTTAAATTATGATTATTTTCAAAAAAATTTTAAAAATTTCTGTAAAGTAAATTTGCACTTTCTTGAATAAACTCAACAATTCCCACTAGACACTGCTCTGTTCTTTGACTGTCTTATCCCTGGCAACTGCCTTCAGCTTGATTTTTTTTTTCCTCTCTTCTTGATGCTCTCATTTTGACTTCAAATCTTAACTCTATCAGTAATGATTATGATCTCATGAAACACAGAACTAGAAAACTACTCTGCCTGCAAAGACAAATTTGAAGACTGACATGAACTTTGAATTGATGGAGATATTAACATTTACAAAAGAAGCTTTTTCTGATCTGTGAATTTCAGCAAAATTATATGCAAAAACTAATAATTAAAAGTGAATTTCTTGTTTGCTAGAAAGAGGAAATTAATTTGTGGGCTTTGCAGCCAAAAGACCTTTCCATGAACTGATAGCTTTCCAACTTCCCATCCTTTCCCCATTGCCACAAATATTATTATTGCTAATCACCAAACTATTTTTGAGTGTGCTCTATTGCCCTAGCAAAATATTTCCAGGTGCGACTGATTAACAGCTGTGTGATCTTGGACACACCACTTAACCTCTGTGCCTGTTTCTCATCTGGGGGGGGGGGATACACACACACACACACACACCCCACCAGTATTTACCTCACTGAGTTTTCTAGAAAGCTTTCATTTATAAAAACACACACACACACACACACCCCCCAACCAGTATTTACCTCACTGAGTTTTCTAGAAAGCTTTCATTTATAAAGAGCTTAAAACAGCACCTGGTGAATACTAAGCGCTACTAGAGGACTTTTATCATAACTATTATACTGGTTTTTACATTATCACTGCTGATGAAGAACAAGAAGAACTCTGTCCTGCTTTGTCACGGTCACTAATGAATATGCTATGGACAGATCATTTCGGAGCATCTCCGCGGCGGCCGCGGATTTCAAGAGCCGCGGATCAACGTAGAAAAATCAAGGCTTGCAACCCCCGGCCTGGAGCCGGGTAAGGGCGCGGTGCTCGATTTCCTTCCCTGCCTCCGCCTGCCCTAGTGCGCATGCTCAGTCTTGCTCAGCCCGCTGCTGTGATTGATTTTTTTCTGGGCGGCCGTGACGACCTGGGACCGGCTCCGGGATGGGGAGTGAAGCCCCCGGAGCCGCCGCAGCCACTGCTGCGGCGCCTTGAGGAGCAGCCACGGGGAGGCAGCTGCCGCTCGTCGGTGAGTAGTCGAACCGCCACCATGACGTTTCGTAAGAAGGGCTCCAAGAACCCCCCACTCCTGAGCCTGGAATTCATCCTGCAGAATCATGCGGACTTTGTCGCCTGTGTGGGGATGTTCTTCGTGTTGGGGCTCATGTTCGAGGGGACAGCAGAAGTGTCGATCGTTTTTATTACTCTCCAGCACGGGGTTACCTTCCCTGCAGCAGAAGCAGAAGCAGAAGCAGAAGCAGAACGAGCCACAGCACCCAAGTTCCTTTATCATTATGGTGCCAAAGACTTGGCCACGGTGTTCTTCTACACGCTGGTGGCAATCATCATTCATGCCACCATTCAGGAGTACGTGTTGGATAGAATTAACAGGCGAATGCAGTTCCCCAAACAGAGACAAGGCAAATTTTATGAATCTGGTCAGTTTAGCGTATTCTTCCTTGTTTCCTGTATCTGGGGCACATTCATTCTAGTTTCTGAAAACTGCCTGTCAGACCTGACTGTCTTATGGAAGGCTCATACCCATAACATGATGACATTTCAGATGAAGTTTTTCTACATCTCCCAGTTGGCTTACTGGTTTCACGCTTTTCCCGAACTATTATTCCAGAGAAGCAGACCCCAAGAACTCTCCCAGCAAGCTGTATATGTTGGTCTTCACCTCTTTCACATTGCGGGAGCTTATCTCTTGTACTTGAATCACCTGGGACTTCTTCTTTTGATGATGCATTATTTTGTGGAATTCCTTTCCCATTCTTGCGACCTGTTCTATTTTAGCGACGAGAAGTTCCAGAAGGAGTTTTCTCTATGGGCCATTGTGTTTATTTTGGGTCGACTTGTGACTTTAATTGTTTCTTTGATAACTGCTGGTTTTCAGCTGGCTGTAGGGCCGAATGGGAATTCGGATGACTCTGCTGAAGATGTGAATGTGTTGGCAGCTAAAATTGCTGTTCTGTCATCCAGTTGCTCTATCCAAGCATATGTAACATGGAATTTATTTAATGTCCAGCTTCAGAGGTGGATGGAAGAAGATGCGCCTCTTCAGGCCCCAAGTGTGAAGAAGAAACGGATTAAGGGCAGATTTTGTAGAAAAGGAATGGAAAACGGTGTGGCAACTTCAAATAGACTACTAGATTCTCCCCAGATGAGGAAAGAAAAGTCTTCATAATGAATTGCAAGTTAATTGACTAATGTCTCCAAAGAAGTCTGCTCTTTACTATAACATCCATTTCTTTGCTAAGAGAAGAAAATGGCAACCAGTATTCTTGACAGGATGGACAGAGGGGCCTGGTGGGCTGCAGTCAATAGGGTCACAAAAAGAGTCGGACACCACTGAGCAACTGAGCTCGCGGGTACACACACGCACATGCACACAAACACACACACATGCCTATCTTCGCTAGAGAATTTTCTGTTCTTAAAAATATATTGTCTTTGATTTTTGCTACTGTACTCTGTAAGGTATTTTTTGAAGGCATTTGAGGGGAGAGTGAGTATTATGAGTGCAAAAACATTTAGACTAAGCTATTCATCATCAAAATAGTTTAAATATTTCTACGCTTTTATTTTATTTTTTTTTTTACCTTTGAACATTTTCCTAATGATTTGTAGAGATAACTCCAAAATTCATGTGTCAGTGACACAGTTCTTACTCCTGCCAATCTTTTGTAATGTTAACAAGATGGTCTTTTATAGCAATTACATATTTTTAATGTTCTCTTCCAGGATAAAACAGAAATATTATAAATCTGGAATTCAATTTCATTAATTTTTCTGTATTCCCTAAGTCTTAGAATTGTTTTTTAATTTACAGCTGGAGAAAAGATTTGTAAAATCACCAAAATAATGATGTGTTTTATAGGTAATGGTTGTTACATCCCACTAAAAACCCCAAGATACTAATGGTTAACATGTGGCGATTTATTGCTATATATTGAATCAAAATATCTTGAATTAATATAAAATTAGCACTAGGAAGTAAAATCATGCTTGTTCATTTTAAACGCTTATAAACTGGAAATCAGAAAATTAAAGACGGTTTAAAGAAAATCAGCCTTAAATAGCTTTTTTTGATACATGTATTAAAAATTATTCTTAATGAGGTTTGTAATAAGTGTGATATCCACAGCATCTTAAAAGAATATTGTTTAACCTGTAAATCATTTTGAAAAGTAATGCTTATTTGATTTATATCTCTAAAAAGAATGTCATCTGATTACATGTTGAAAACATTGAATATACTAACCTTAAATGTGAATATCATATTCTTATGAAAGTTTTTCCAAAATAATATAAATATAGCTTTGCTTCCATCTTTAATTGGGAAATATTTATCTGTATGAGACGTATTTTGGAGAGAGATATGTCTATATGTATTTTATACACACACACACACACACACACACACACACACACATATATATGTCCTATATTTACAGAAGCCAGTAGAAACAATGGAATGCAGTGGGTATTTACTATATTTAATTTTTTACTCTCAACCTTTAGTTTGATTTTATTTCTATAATGTGAGTGCTTATATTTTTTTCAGTAGTCAGTGCTTTAAAAATATGCTAGGATAAGGTTATATACTTCCTGTTGCTCTCTGTTTTCCCCTGCTATGTCTCCCATCTCTCTACTTTTGATAACTTTCCCTTGGCTTGTTGTAAGTAATCCAGCCTTCCTAATCATGGGGGTCCCTGCAAATTAAACTTAGTACATGAGTATTGTGGACCAAAGGGAGGGCCCGCTTTTAGCAAAATATTCTTTTATGTTCTTTCTGCTTTGAGAAGTACATAACGAAGCAAGATTATTTCTGTTTTGTCCGTAGAATCCACCATCCTGTGGCTTTTTGTTTTTCTCAGTTGCTTCATACCGTAGTTTTGGTAGCACATCCTCTAGTTCCGAGGAGAAGGCAATGGCACCCCACTCCAGTACTCTTGCCTGGAAAATCCCATGGACGGAGGAGCCTGGAAGGCTGCAGTCCATGGGGTCGTTGAGGGTCGGACACGGCTGAGCGACTTCACTTTCACTTTTCACTTTCATGCATTGGAGAAGGAAATGGCAACCCACTCCAATGTTCTTGTCTGGAGAATCCCAGGGACGGGGGAGCCTGGTGGGTCAGACAGGACTGAAGTGACTTAACAGCAGCAGCAGCTCTAGTTCCAAAGTACAAGAAACTCCGCTTCTATCAACCACCATGCAGTTAGTTGTAAAACAAAGATTTCCAACTTCTCATAAGAAAGACTGTTCTTTCTCACTTCCCTCATTTCTAAAGAATCCTCCCCTGTTACTTATAACCTCATTCCTGGAAACAAATTTTTTATCCATTATATATGTAATTTATTTTCCAGTAAGTGCAGGCCTGACTCAGTCTAGGAAATGACAGCAAGAAATATGTTTCCTTATGTGATTGGCAATGCCAAGAGTTAAAATGGGATTGATATTAAATAAGATTAGGGTCCAGAACAATTTACCCAGGATTTTCTGGGGCTCTGTCCTCCTCAGTTTATCCATTTGACAGCAAAGGACTACAGATGTTCTAGGCTTCATATCTGCATACCACATACATGATAGAGAGGAAGAGGAAATCTGATCACGTGTCACTGAGAGTCACCTTTACTGAACTTATTTGATATAGTGTTGTACTGGACTGATTGGCGAAGTCAGGTTATATGCTTCACCTGTGAAAAAAGGCAAAGCTTTCTTGTAAAATGTGGATCCACAAGGAGTAGCAAGGTTGAGGAAAAATAAGGGGAAGGATGCTGGGTACATCTCAACTATTCATAAGAATTCAACACAGAAAAGAAATGTACGTGAAGTAAATTATGAAAGTCACCCTATAAATGAAATTCAGCACAATACAAATTTCTAAGTTCCTTTTAAAAATTCTTAAAAACATGCCATTCTTAAAAAACATGTCATAATAAATCTCAGTGTGACAATTTGATTTCTGTCAAAATGGATGACATGGAAACAAAACTTTCCACTTTCATTATTCAAGGTGTTATTAAGTCAAGCATTAGTTACCCCTATGAAAATTTACATAATTAATATTTAATCACCAAGTGTTGAGAAAGTCATAAAGATGTCTGATCATTGACTTTGAAGATATCACTCTGATTAATGAATCCGTTTTAGTGCTTGCCAAGCTTTATTCTTTAGGTATATCTATATGCATTGATTTTCTAGGATAGATGTAGGGTGGATTTTCCTTAAAAAGTTATTCTGCCAGCATTTATTTATAAATGTATCTCATTTTAAAATAAATAGTAGAAATATGTTACTCAACCTACCTGTCTCAAAGAAATAAGCATGTTATATTCCTAGTGATCAGTATAATTCTACATTTCATTTATGTAAGAAAGCAACAACCTGTAGATATTTCTTCATTTATATCTAGTCAGTATTTAATTATTAGTAGAGGAAATATGTACTGCCAATATTGTGTTAACTTGGAATAGATTCTCAAGATTATTAATTGCAACATTAATATTTTAAAGCTTTTTGAAGACATAAAATATTCTGATATCTTTTTAATCCAGAAAAACCTGGGCAAAGTTTTAAGTTCTCACTCAACTAAATGGAATAATTTATATAGTATAATAAAAGACATTACTGATGATTTACATAGGAAATGATGTATTGGAGCAGTTCCTGAGATGAAATTCTTGCGGGAGAAGTATCCTTGAGAATGTGGCATGTGGAGTGGGCTAGAACTTGGGTATTTGAGTTATGGCAGAGAATACATTCCCGTTTCAAGTCATAGACAATTCACTTGCCTGGCTGAAGTGGGTATATAGTGTGGGTGAGCAAAAGGAAGTAAGTGAGGCTTAATAACAGATCAGATTACCAGAGAATTCACAAATACTTCTTGAATTTCTCTGGAAATAGAGGATTTTATTAACTGCTGTGTTTGAATAAAATCTATATCCCGTGAGACACTTTTGTACAAAATAAGACAGTGATTAATAATACATACTAAATAAGACAGTAGTATCTGCCAAGTCCCCTCAATTATGTAGGAAGATTATCATAAATCCATCATACAAAACCCTTACCTTTCTAAATATTAGAACTGTTCTCATGATTATACAGTCATGTGACTATCTAAATTTTGGCTTCTAGACCCTTATAAGCAAATCCTTTGTAGGTCCTGCACCACTTCTGGCACTTCTAAGTATTTCAATAAATATATAATAAGTCAAACATTAAGAAAGCTGTCTCTCAGACAATTCACGTTCTTTGGCCCTTTGTGTTTGGGGCTACTACATTATGTCAACTGATCTTTTTTCATTTTACAATTTCAAAATTACATTGATATATAAACTGACTACTTCAGAGGATAATTACAAAACTTAAAAAATTTTGACAGTGGAATGTGATATGCAGTTTGCTTAATTTTGACATAAACAGAACTTAACAATAATGATATGGACATCCTCTGTCATAAAAGTTATTAGAGTTGCTGTTAAGGAATATGGTTCTTTGATAATAAAGGCAAAATACCTATTTTAAATAAAGGGAAAGTGAATTCCCTAAATTAAAAGTAAAAAAATACTCAGTTTCAATATCAACAGCACTATTCTTCAAATCAAGTAATGTCAGTGCATAGAATCTCATGGCCTGATGAAAATTTGAGAAAAGAGAACATTACCTCATGCCCTAAGGCATGAGATTTTACCTAAGCCATCACACACTATAAAGTATTTACATCCCAAGATAGATTTAATATTTCTTCCTCTTGCTGCTTAATTAATTTTGAAAAGCTGGCCCTCAAATACAGAATTGCCAAAATATGTATTTTTAAATCTTAATACATTAAAAAATATGTTTCCAGTTGTATTGTTATAAATTCAGCAATGAAAGGTAGTAATAAGATTATAAATGATGTTTAACAAAAATCAGTGTTAAGCCTTTACTCTGGCCCTTAGATATGTGTGAACTTTGTAAGACCCTTAAACATTTTAAGTGTCGGATTGTGTGTCACCAAAATGGCAAATATATTTATATATTTTAAGAAGCTACTATAAAGGTTAAAAATGCATTCACATACAAAGTTATAAATAGTTTGTATGTGCGTATGTGTATATATTGTTTCCTTGGTGGCTCAGTATTAAAGAACCTGCTTGCCAAGGCAAGAGACACAGCTTTCTATCTCTGGGTGGGAAAGATCCCCTGGAGAAGGAAATGGCAACCCACTTTAGTATTCTTGCCCAAGAAATCCCATGGATAGAGGAGCCTGGTGAGCTACAGTCCATGGGGTCATAAAAAGAGTCGGAAATGACTTAGCAACTAAATAACAACATGTGTATGTATAGAGCTATTGTTAACAGATGTAAATTAACAAGATGATATTTGTTCATGTATTGCCTCTGTATACTTTCACATTCTATGAATGTATACAGTCTCATTTGAAAGTGAAAGTTGCTCAGTTGTGTCCGACTCTTTGCAACCCTATGGACTTAGCCCACCAGGCTCCTCTGTCCATTCCCTTTTCCAGAGGATCTTCCCACCCCAGGGATCAAACCTAGGTCTCCTGCATTGCAGCCACATTCTTTACCATCTGAGACACTAGGGAAGACCCACAATCTCATTTAATATATACATATATGTGTTTATGCATATACGTATGTGTACATATGCATACACATAGATTGCTGCCATGCATTTGCATATTTAGTTTTCAATAAACTATTTTTTTTTTTTTTTTGAGAAGGAAATGGCAACCCACTGTAGTACTCTTGCTTGGAAAAATCCTATGGACAAAGGAGCCTGGTAGGCTACAGTCCAAAGGGTAGAAAGAGTTGGACACGACTGAGCGACTTCACTTCAAACTATTTTTTAGAAGAGTTTTGGGGTTTAAGCAAAACTAAGCAGAAAGCACAAAGCTCCCATATATCCCCAGATCTACACCACAGCCCCACCCTAATACCCATGCATATATCTTTCCCTGTTATCTGCATCCTACATCACTGTGGTATGTTTGTTAACAATCAGTGAATCTACAGTAGCACATCACAGTCACCAAAAGTCCATAATTTACAAGCAACCTCACTCTTGGTGTTGTACATTTTATCAGTTTTAACAACCATATAATGACATGTATCTACCCTAATCAAAGAAAATAATTTCATTTTCTAATAATCTGCTGTGTGCCACCAATCATACATCCCTCTTCTGTGCATTTTTATGTACTTTACAGATGTATAGCATTGAGTTTTCCATCATGTCTGGGTAGGAAGAAATAAAAGATTTAAATATAGTCATAGTTCCACCTCTATATCTAGATGAAATTTAATAAGGAATTCTTTTCCCATATGTATGAATTATTGTTGACTAATAACATACATTGCAAATATATATCACTAAAATGTATACAAATTGTCTAGAGTAAATACACACTTATTATAGAGTTAACTAAATGCATAGTAACTATAGACTTTATTTTACATAAGTGATAAAAATACAAATGGTATTATATGAAATCTCTTGTTATATATTCTGAATATAGGTCATTTACTTGAAACATTTGAAATGGTTTGTTCAGTTGCTAAATCCTATCTGACTCTTTGTGACCCAATGAACTGAAGCACTCCAGGCCTCCCTGTCCTTCACCATCTCCCAGAGCTTGTCATGTCATGTCCATTGAGTCAGTGATGTCATCCAATCACCTCATCCTCTGTCACCCTCTTCTCCTCATACCCTCAGTCTTTCCCAGCATCCCAGTCTTTTCCAATGAGTCGGTTCTTTGAGTCAGGTGGCCAAAGTACTGGAGCTTCAGCATCAGTCCTTCCAATGAATATTCAGGGTTGATTTCCTTTAGGATTAACTGATTTGATCTCCTTGCAGTCCAAGGGACTCGCAAGAGTCTTCTCCAGCACCATTATTCGAAAGCATCAATTCTTCTTTGCTCAGCCTTCTTTATGGTGCAATTCTCACATCTGTTCATGACTGCTGGAAACAGCATTGACTATACAGATCTTTATTAGCAAAGTGATGTCTCTGCTTTTTAATATGTTGCCGAGGTTTGACATAACTTTACTTTAAAGGAGCAAGTGTCTCAATTTCATGGCTGCAGTCACTATCTTCAGTGATTTTGGAGCCCAAGAATATAAAATCTGCCCTTATTTCCATTTTTTTCCCATCTATTTGCCATGAAGTGATGGGACAGGATGCCATGACCTTAGTTTTTTAAATGTTGAGTTTTAAGCCAGCTTTTTCATTCTCCTCTTTTATCTTCATCAAGAGACTCTTTAGTTCTTCTTTGCTTTCTGCCATAAGGGTGGTGTCATCTGCATATCTGAGGTTATTGATATTTCTCCTGGCAATCTTAATTCCAGCCTGTGCTTCATCCAGCCCAGGTTTTTGCATGATGTACTCTGCATAGAAGTTAAATAAGAATGGTGACTATATACAGCCTTGATGTACGGCTTTTCCAATTTTGAATCAGTCTGTTGTTCCATATCCAGTTCTAACTGTTGCTTCTTGACCTGCATAAGGCTTCTCAGGAGACAGGTAAGGTGGTTTTGTATTCTCATATCTTTAAGAATTTTTCATAGTTTGCTGTGATCCACACAGTTGAAACCATTGGTCTACATAAATTATGATAAGCATAAAGATTAAGTTCTTATCATATTCAAGTTTAAATTTCAGACTAAATAAATGAACTAAGCATTTATTTTGGGAAATCAAATAGCATCAACAAGTATTTTAGTAGTTATCAGTACTAGGTATCAGGTAACACACATTTTTCATCATTGCCTTCTTATTAACTCACATAGTGTTTCATAGTTGTAGTTATTCAAAATTTGTAGAACTCAGATGAGGGACCTTTATTATTAAAACAAATACACAAACAAACTCAGTAGAGCTTTCTTTTGCTATCTCTTCCAATATTGACTTCCTCTCCTGTTTACACCCTTCCAGTTTGAAGTATTAATTACTGATGTATTGGTGTGTTTATTGCCTGTCTGCTTTACCGGTTTGAAGTCTTTAGCCACGCTTCTTTAAATCATTAAGGTGACCTTTGTGATCTAGCATAGCATACTCTTTAGTCGAGACGAAGCATGCAATAAAAATGTGTTAACTGACGATTATCTTGATGGTTTGGAAATGGACATACATTATTTATTGACCCACACTTACCTTAAAAAAAAAACACAAGATATGTGAACTTTAATAAATTTTCCTTAAACCTCTTAAATAAAAAACCTGTCTCCAAAATGCTAGACTTCTGTTTATGTCATGTATCTTCCTAATGGTGTTTGTGATTTGCCAAACTTTTTAAAGTTGAGTCCTTTTATTAACTTAAGAATTAAATTCAGTTCAGTTCAGTTCAGTGGCTCAGTCATGTCTGACTCTTTGTGACCCCGTGAACCGCAGCATGCCCATCATCCCTGTCCATCACCGAATTCTGGAGTTCACTCAAACTCATGTCCACCGAGGTGGGGATGCCATCCAGCCATCTCATCCTCTGTCGTCCCCTTCTCCTCCTGCCCCCAATCCCCCCTAGCATTAGGGTCTTTTCCAATGAGTCAGCTCTTCACATGAGGTGGCCAAAGTATTGGAGTTTCAGCT
This sequence comes from Bubalus bubalis, assembly GCF_019923935.1. Classification (NCBI taxonomy): domain Eukaryota; kingdom Metazoa; phylum Chordata; class Mammalia; order Artiodactyla; family Bovidae; genus Bubalus; species Bubalus bubalis. Next base: position 83,621,501 of record NC_059163.1, read on the forward strand.
TTAGCATCAGTCCTTCCAAAGAACACCCAGGACTGATTTCCTTTAGGATGGACTGGTTGGACCTCCTTGAAGTCCAAGGGGACTCTCAAGAGTCTTCTCCAGCACCACAGTTCAAAAGCATCAATTCTTTGGCACTCAGCATTCTTCATGACTTCCCTGGTGGCTTAGATGGTAAAGCGTCTGTCTACAATGCAGGAGGCCTGGGTTCGATCCCTGGGTCAGGAAGATTCCCTGGAGAAGGAAATGGCAATACACTCCAGTACTAGTGCCTGGAAAATCCCATGGACAGAGGAGCCTGGTAGGTTGTAGTCCATGGGGTCGCAAAGAGTCAGACATGACTGAGCGACTTCACTCACTCACTTTCTTCACAGTCCAACTCTCACATCCATAAATGACCACTGGAAAAACAATAGCCTTGATTATATGGACCTTTGTTGGCAAAGTAATGTCTCTGCTTTTTAATATGCTGTCTAGATTGGTCATAACTTTCCTTCCAAGGAGTTCGAGTCTTAATTTCATGGCTGCAGTCACCATCTGCAGTGATTTTGGAGGCCCCCAAAAATAAAGTCAGACACTGTTTCCACTGTTTCCCCATCTATTTCCCATGAAGAGTTGGGACCAGATGCCATGATCTTAGTTTTCTGAATGTTGAGCTTTAAGCCAAATTTTTCACTCTCCTCTTTCTCTTACATCAAGAGGCTTTTTAGTTCCTCTTCACTTTCTACCATAAGGGTGGTGTCATCAGCATATCTGAGGTTATTGATATTTCTTCAGGCAATCTTGATTCCAGCTTGTGTTTCTTCCAGCACAGCGTTTCTCATGATGTACTCTGCATATAAGTTAAATAAGCAGGGTGAGAGTATACAGCCTTGACGTACTCCTTTTCCTATTTGGAACCAGTCTGTTGTTCCATGTCCAGTTCTAACTGTTGCTTCCTGACCTGCATATAGGTTTCTCAAGAGGCAAATCAGGTGGTCTGGTATTCCCACCTCTTTCAGAATTTTCCACAGTTTATTGTGATCCACACAGTCAAAGGCATTGGCATAGTCAGTAATCAGAAATAGATATTTTTTTTTGTTGTTTTTTGTTTTTTTTTCTGGAATTCTCTTGTTTTTTTGATAATCCAGTGGATTTTAACAATTTGATTTCTGGTTCCTCTGCCTTTTCTAAAATCAGCTTGAACATCAGGAAGTTGACGGTTCACGTATTGCTGAAGCCTGGCTTGGAGAATTTTCAGCATTACTTTACTAGCGTGTGAGATGAGTGCAAGTGTGCGGTAGTTTGAGCATTCTTTGGCATTGCCTTTCTTTGGGATTGGAATGAAAACTGACCTTTTCAAGTCCTGTGGCCCCTGCTGAGTTTTCCAAATTTGCTGGTATAGTGAGTGCAGCAAATTTCACAGAGTGCAGTAACTTTCACAGAGTCATCTTTCAGGATTTGAAATAGCTCAACTGGAATTCCATCACCTCCAGTAGCTTTGTTTGTAGTGATGCTTTCTAAGGCCCACTTGACTTCACATTCCTGGATGTCTGGCTCTAGGTGAGTGATCACACCATCGTGATTATCTGGGTCGTGAAGATCTTTTTTGTACAGTTCTTCTGTGTATTCTTGCCACCTCTTCTTAATATCTTCTGCTCCTTTAGGTCCATACCATTTCTGTCTTTTATCGAGCCCATTTTTTGCATGGAATGTTCCATTGGTATCTCTTATTTTTCTTGAAGAGACCTCTAGTCTTTCCCATTCTGTTGTTTTCCTCTATTTCTTTGCATTGTTTGCTGAGGAAGGTTTTCTTATCTCTCCTTGCTATTCTTTGGAACTCTGCATTCAAATGGGTATATCTTTCCTTTCTTCCTTTGCCTTTCTCTTCTCTTCTTTTCACAGCTATTTGTAAGGCCTCGTCAGACAACCATTTTGCCTTTCTGCATTTCTTTTTCTTGGGGATGAATTTGATCACCGCCTACTGTACAATGTCACAAACCTCCATCCATAGTTCATCAAGCACTCTTATCAGATCTAGGCCCTTAAATCTATTTCTCACTTCCACTGTATAATCATAAGGGAATTGATTGATGTCATACCTGAATGGTCTAGTGGTTTTCCCTACTTTCTTCATTTTAAGTCTGAACTTGGCAATAAGAAGTTCATGATCTGAGCCACAGTCAGCTTCCCGTCTTGTTTTTGCTGACTATATAGAGCTTCTCCGTCTTTGGCTGCAAAGAATATAATCAATCTATTTTTGTGTTGGCCATCTGGTGATGTCCATGTTTAGAGTCTTCTCTTGTGTTGTTGGAAGAGGGTGTTTGCTATGACCAGTGTGTACTCTTGGCAAAACTCTATTAGCCTTTGCCCTGCTTCATTCCATACCGCAAGGCCAAATTTGCCTTTGCTGCAAGTGTTTCTTGACTTCCTACTTTTGCATTCCAGTCCCCAATAATGAAAAGGACATCTTTTTAGGTATTAGTTCTTAAAGGTCTTAAAGGTATTCATAGAACCATTCAACTTCAGCTTCTTCAGTGTTATTGGTTGGAACATAGGTTTGGATTACCGTGATATTGAATGGTTTCCCTTGGAAATGAACAGAGATCATTCTGTCATTTTTTAGATTGCATCCAAGTACTACATTTCAGACTCTTTTGTTGACCATGATGGCTACTCCATTTCTTCTAAGGGACTCCTGCCCACAGTAGTAGATAGAATGGTCATCTGAGTTAAATTCACCCATTCCAGTCCATGTTATTCCGCTGGTTCCTAGAATGTTGACTTTCACTCTTGCCATCTCCTGTTTGACCACTTCCAATTTGCCTTGATACACGTCCAAGGAGCGGTGGTTGCACGGGCGCAGGAGGGTTGAGAGGAGCTACTCCACGGTCAAGGTCAGGAGGGGCTGCTGTGAGAATACCCCTCATCCAAGGTAAGGAGCAGCAGCTGCAATTTGCTGGAGCAGCCATGAAGAGATACCCCACGTCCAAGGTACGAGAAACCCAAGTAAGACGGTAGGTGTTGAGAGGGCAACAGAGGGCAGACACACTGAAACCTTAATCACAGAAAACTAACCAATCTTATCACATGGACCACAGCCTGTCTAACTCAATGAAACTAAGCCTTGCCATGTGGGGCCACCCAAGACGGACGGGTCATGGTGGAGAAATCTGATAGAATGTGGTCCACTGGAGAAGGGAATGGCAAACCACTTCAGTATTCTTGCCTTGAGAACCCAATGAAAAGTATGAAAAGGCAAAATGATAGGATACTGAAAGAGGAACTCCCCAGGTCAGTAGGTGCCCAATATGCTACTGGAGATCAGTGGAGAAATAACTCCAGAAAGAATGAAGGGATGGAGACAAAGCAAACACAACACCCAGTTGTGGATGTGACTGGTGATAGAAGCAAGGTCTGATGCTGTAAAAAGAACTGTTGCATAGGAACCTGGAATGTTAGGTGCATGTATAAAGAATTAAATTAATGTCCTCTAAATATGAAGCTACCATTAGAATCCTCAATATATGAAGCAGACTGTCATTTTGAATGTGCCCATGAAGACGTGACATTTGCTCCACATATTTAGCAGCACTTTTGTAATAGTGAAAAATAAGAACAAACAAATCTTTCAACAAGGTTTTTGAAAACATGCAAAAGACTAAGGGGGGATGGGAAATGCTTTATAGTGGGAAGTGAGATTAAGATTTTATGTTGGTCAATATTATCTGACATGATTTTTAGACATCCTTACATACTCTTGGACCTCAGAGAAATGGTCAAAGCTGAAGATACCAGTTTGGGAGTCATCAGCATAAAGATGTTTAAGTAAAGACGCTGACCACGGTCATCTAAGGAGAGAGTATAAACAGGGAAGGGAAGAAGTGCCAGTACTTAGCCTTGGAGCGTTCTAACAGGTGCTAATCAAGCTGTGGAATAAGAGGCAGCAAGGAAACTGTTGGCTGGTGTGGAAGGAGAAAGACCAAAAAGTGGAGGGTGCCCTGCATCACAGAACCTAAACCTTGAGTGCCTACTGGTAAGGCGGTCAGATAGCAAATATAAACAGTGTGACAGAACTCAAAAGCAAAGTGTGTGGAGAGCACAAAGATATCAGTTACACCCAGCACTTTGCAAGTTCAAGATCCTTCAGATTAACAATAAATAACACCTGTATCTGCACAATGTAGGCCACAGGAGGCATGGGTGAGATCAGTTTCAGTGGAGTGCTGGGAATGAAAGCCCTTGTAGAATAGACTGAGGAGAGACTGGAAGGTGAGCAGGTGTGACACGGTATTACAAATACTTTCTCAACAAATATCTGTGTGAAGTGGAGCAGAGAAATGGAAACACATGCTGGTATGCAATAAACAAAGAGGAATATGATGTTAGAAAGAGTTAGTTTGATGTTATTGTTTTATTTAGGATGGAAGAGATTATAGAAGAGGTGTATATTTATAGGCTGAAAAAGAGTTGACGTGACAGAGCGGACAAGGATGCCAACTGCAAGAGGAAGGCCAGATGTCATGAATCCACTGAAGAAATGTGTTTACCATATGGATTCCTCTTTTGAAAAGAGAACTTTAAAATTAATCTGAAACTCATATATTTTTAGGCAATATTTGGAACATCTGTATATGATGGATATTTTTGTATACAGATTTTTTAAAATATAAAAAATTTAAAAATCAATAAAACATTTTACCCATACATATATATGTCTCTGCCTTTATTGTGTATTATATATTACTACATTATAGTAGATTTATATTTCTCATTATCACCATTAAAATATGAATGGAAGTAATAGTATAAAATATGTGAAAGGATGGCATTAGTTGATCCTTGTCCTGTTTTTTTCCCCAATATGTAGTATTCTGACTTAAGCAATTTTTTTTTTCTCTCAGAAAAGAAGAAAAAAATCTATACAGATAAGAAAGATATGAACTAAGCATTTGCAGTTGGCCTCTCTGTTTGGCTAACAATTGACGAACAATCCATACCATTTTGTAGAGATGATGTTGATGTCTATCTCGGTCAGTCAATGAAAGACTTTGTCCAACTAAACAGAAGGAGACTGTCCCCAAAGAATAGTAGATTATTATCAGAAAGCTTTCAAAAAATATGTGCAGATATTTATTCAACTAGCCAATCTTATCATTTCTATTAGAATGTATTCCACAGTTCTCCGATCCTAGCAGTATTTTAAATGTTCAAGAGTTCTCATATATTCTTTCTAACATACAACACACAACTATTACTCATTATAGTAAATATGTGCCACATTTTAAGATTTTAAAGTTTTGTTTTTGGAAACACAATCTAGGATTCTACAGGTTCAGCCATCTTGTCATTTGGGCAGTTAGCCCATTTATTCAGTGAAATTCTAGCAGTCAGCCATCAGAAAGGTTTAAACTCTTACCAGAAAGTAGCTTAACCCCAGCAACGATAAACTCAGAACCTGATATAATGCCTTCAACTATGGAACTGCTGTTGAAATTTTTATATATTTTACCACATATGTATTATACCACATTCCAAATTGGAATTGAAATCTGTAGAGGCTTGCTGAAAATGGGTAAAATCTAATCTTTCTAATTTGTGAAATAAAATCTCTTTAAATATAATCTCTCTATTTAGACTACTAATTAAAACATTATTAAAATACAAAATGTATACATATAGAATATATCTTTATATCTTTAGAATACCTATAGAAAAAATTTTAAGTATCACTTTATCCTCTATATAGCAGAGTCAAAACTACAGCCAAATTTATAACTTGTAGGGAAAAAAAAATCAAATATATAATCATGAAAACACTAACAAACCAAACTATCAAATACTGCATGCATTTAAATTTTCAGCAGATGATGAAAAGATATTTGAAAGTATTATATCTCTTGCTATAAAGTGAAGTCGCTCAGTCATATCCGACTCTTTGTGAACCCATGGACTGTAGCCCACCAGGCTCCTCCGTCCATGGGATTTTCCAGGTATGAAGACTGGAGTGGGTTGCCATTTCCTTCTCCAGGAGATCTTCCTGACCCAGGGATTGAACCTGGGTCTCCTGGATTGTAGACAGATGCTTTACCATCTGAGCCACCAGGGAAGTCACATCTCTAGCCATAAGGCATAGATTATCTTTTGCTTCTTTTGTTTCTGGATCCTATTTTTTTTTTCTCTCCATCCCTACTTTCCTACAAATTCAAAAATTGTAATTGATGTCAAAGTCAACAGATACTCATTAAATTCTGAGAAAACAGAAGATCTGAGACTTTCTTTTGAATTAGGTTCCATCTTTCTACTCAATTATCATGACTAGTACTAAACAGAGATAATGACAATTTTTTTTAAAAAGGGAGAAAAGAGGGCATGCTCTACTGAAAATCCATATAAGGAAGAAAAAAAGCCTGATATTTTTAATCAACTTAATTATCCATGCCAATAATGCTAATTCATAAAGAAACATCTGAAAATCTCTGGAATTCATTGACATCACTTATATGTCTCATTTCACTGCATTTTGAGGCAGGATTTTTAATATTACTGAATGTTAATAAAACTGAATTATTTTGAATATGATTTCTCCCATTTAAAAATAGCTTATGCCATACTTCACATATATCTGTTCAGTTCAGTTGTGTCTAACTCTATGCAACCCCATTGACTGCAGCACGCCAGGCCTCCGTGTCCATTACCAAATCCTGGAGCTTGCTCAAACTCATGTCAGTCAAGTCGGTGATGCCATCCAACCATCTCATCCTCTTTTGTCCCCTTCTCCTCCCACCTTCAATCATTGCCAGCATCAGGGTCTTTCCCAATGAGTCCATTCTTCATATCAAGTGGCCAAAGGATTGGAGCTTCAGCTTCAGCATCAGTCCTACCAATGAATATTCAGGGTTGATTTCCTTTAGGATTGACTGGTTTGATCTCCTTGCAGTCCAAGAGACTCTCAAGAGTCTTCTCCAACACCACAGTTCAACAGCATCAATTGTTTAGCACTCAACTTTATTTATGGTCCAACTCTCACATCCATACATGACTACTGGAAAAACCATAGGTTTGACTATATGGACTTTTGTAGGTAAATTAATGTCTCTGCTTTTTAATATGCTGTCTAGGTTGGTCATAGCTTTTCTTCCAAGGGGCAAGCATCTTTTAATTTCATGCCTGCAGTCACTGTCTGCTGTGATTTTGGAGCACACCCCCCCCCCGAAAAAAAATAAAGTCTATCACTGTTTCCATTGTTTCCCCATCTATTTACTATGAAATGATGGGACTGAATGCCATGATCTTAGTTTTTTGAATGTTGAGCTTTAAGCCAGATTTTTCACTCTCCTCGTTAACTTTCATCAAGAAGCTCTTTAGTTCTTCTTCACTTTCTGCCATAAGGTTGGTGTCATCTGCATATTTGAGGTTATTGATATTTCTCCTGACAATCTTGACTCAAGCTTGTGCTTCATCCAGCCCAGCTTTTTGCATTATGTGCTCTGGATATAAGTTAAATAAGTAGGGTGACAGTATACAGCTTTGATATACTCCTTTCCCAATTTGGAACCGGTTCTTTGTTCCATGTCCAGTTCTAACTGTTGCTTCTTGACCTAAATACAGATTTTCTCAAGTCAGGTGGTCTGGTATTCCAATTTCTTTAAGAATTTTCCACAATTTGTTGTGAATCATGTAGTCAAAAGCTTTGGCATAGTCATTGAAGCAGAAGTAGATGTTTTTCTGAAATTATCTTGTTTTTCCTGTGATCCAATAAAAGTGAAAGTTGCTCAGTCATGTCCAACTCTTTATGACCCTGTGGACAACAGTCCAGTCCATGGAATTCTCCAGGCCTGAATACTAGAGTGGGTAACATTTCCCTTCTCCATTGGATTTTCCCAACCCAGAGATAAAACCCAGGTCTCCTGCATTGCAGGCAGATTTTTACCAGCTGATCCACCAGTGAAGCCCATGTGTTTGTAATTTAATCTCTGGTTCCTCTGCCTTTTCTAAATCCAGCTTGAACATCTGGAAGTTCTTAATTCAGGTACTATTGAATTCTAGCTTGGAGAATTTTGAGCATTACTTTTCCTAGTGTGTGAAATGAGTGTGATTGTCTTATAGTTTGAATATTCTTTGGCATTGCCTTTCTTTGCAATTGGAATGAAAATGGACCTTTTCCAGTCCTGTGGCCACTGCTGAGTTTTCTAAATTTGCTGGCATGTTGACTGCAGCACTTTCACAGCATCATCTTTCAGGATTTGAAATATCTCAGCTGGAATTCCATCACCTCCACTAGCTTTGTTCATAGTGGTGCTTCCTAAGGCCCACTGGACTTCACATTCCAGGATGTCTGGCTCTAGGTGAATGATCACACCTTTGTGGTTATCTGGATCATGGAGATCTTTTTTGTATAGTTTTTCTGTGTATTCTTGCCAGTTCTTCTTAATATCTTCTGCTTCTATTAGGTCCCTACAATTTCTGTCCTTTATTGAGCCCATCTTTGCATGAAATGTTCCCTGGATATCTCTAAGTTTCTTGAAGAGACCTCTAGTCGTTCCCATTCTATTGTTTTCCTCTATTTTTTCACATTGATTGCTGAGGAAGGCTTTCTTATCTCTCTTTGCTATTCTTTGGAACTCTGCATTCAGATGGATATAGCTTTCCTTTCTTCCTTTCCCTTTCTCTTCTCTTCTTTTCACAGCTATTTGTAAGGCCTCGTCAGACAACCATTTTGCCTTTTTGCATTTATTTTTCTTGGGGATGATTTTGATTGCCACCTGCTGTACAATGTCACGAACCTCTGTCCATAGTTCTTCAGGCACTCTATCAGATCTAATCCCTTGAAAAGCCTCCTGATATTAGGTATTATCAAATATATAGGTATTCAAATAAAATAAAACACAAATTTTAGGAATAGTTGATGTTCAAATTTATATAGTATGTCTAATAAAATCATGTGATTGGGAGAAGCAAGGGAGAAAGAAGTCCAAAAGATAACAAGAAAAATGTCAGCATGGAAAGCTTAGTTTACCTTTTTTCCTTAGTTAGCCAGTGACAATGCATAAGTGTCATGTAGAACAGTCACTGCAGGTAAAACAGCATTGCTGGTTCTTGAACTTGTTCCAACTTTGGTGATAACAAAGCTCTGCAAAATGAAAGGACTGTCCTACTTACCTCTTTAGGCATAGACGTCTATTCTGTTGTTATAAAAGAATAGGCAATAGACTGAGGAAGAAAAGTGAGTGTCAGCAACCAAAATTAAACTCCATTCCTTAAAGATTTACTGGATGCTTAGTATATTTCATACAGCGGTAAGCAGTGGGGACACAAGTCCTTCTATTAAGCCTCCAGTGGCAGCACTTGTGAGAGGCTCAAGTGCATATAACATACATCCTGATTCCTGCAGAGCCTTGACTAGCCCTTCAGAAGAATGAAGTTAGTGCTCAGCATCACCACCCTGTGAGTCCCCAGCATCACTGTGGTTAGGAGGGCAGTGGGATCGCCAGAACTGCCCCTGCTGTGCAGTGGAAATCAGTAAGCTGGATGGAAGAGTAGGGGTGGAGATGGACAATTCCCTGCTCAGAGGGAAAAACACTTGCTGACCTGTGGCAGAGTGGGGGTGGTAGAGGAAGAAGAGCTGGAACCAGCTTGGGAGAGTATGTGAGCCTGGACACTAGGGAGGGGAAGGCAAGCTCAAAGGAGTCTGTAACTCTCAAAGTCACACTTGTTGGAGTTACAGCACTCATGAAATTAGTGTGCAAATGAGCTGGTTGCTGTTCCCTGGAGAACACAAATTCACTAAACTATGTCATCATGAAGACAATGTGAAACCATTTTGTCTAAATTTAGTTGGCTATTGTCTAATATCTATAAGCATATAATACTTTAATCTCTCTTTTATATATGTGCTTGAATTGATAAAACATAGCTTTAAAAATGGTAAAAATGGAGAATTTTTACTCTGCCACAGGTCAGCAAGTGTTTTTCCCTTTGAGTGGGGATTTGTCCATCTCCACCCTTACACTTTCATCCAGCTCACTGATTTCCACTGCACAGCAGGGGCAGTTTTGGCGATCCCACTGCCCTTTGTCTAAATTTAGACAAAGTACACACACAAAAAAAGTGTAATTTACCAAAATGTAGGCAGCCCTGAAGTTTAATGTATGATTGTGTGAGAATAGTTAACAACCTGATAATATTTGTAAATTAGAAATGAAGTCACACATATCCACTTCATACTTTGGATGAAATTCTGTCACAGCTGTTTGAATTAATCCTCAGCACCCTGATGGGAGCATCTCTTTACTGTATCAGTTAATATCTTCCTGCATGATGGTCCATATGTGGGTAACTGTACCCTTCAATAGTCCCCTCACTGGAGTCACTCTTTGGAATGTGACATTATTAAAAAAATATATATACTTGATCCCTTTTTTAAACCCTGGAGAGAAGAAATTGTGACTGGGTCAAATGAAGGTGTCAAACAGGAATTGGGTCTGGCAGGGAAATCTGTGGTGAAGTGCTAGTCATTCTCCACTGGGGCAAGGCCAATGAGATGAACTCCAGCTCATTCTGCAGCTTTGTAATGTGCAGCACTGCTGACCAGCAACACATATCTGGTGAAGTTTGAAGAGATTGTTTGCTTCTCAGGGAAACATTATTCATTCATAACTGTTTTCAAGGTCGTCAGGAAGAAAAATACATGATTTTCCTGTATCTACAGGCAGGCTTAGAGAATGACACTGCCATGCCTTTTTTTTTTTTTCAATATTGACATTTTGTGCGTGTGTGTATGTGTGTGCGTGGTATGTGTTAGTCACTCAGTTGTGTCTTACTCTTTGAGACCTCATGGAATTCTCCAGGCAAGAATACTGAAGTCCATTTCCATTTCCTTGTCCAGGGTATCTTCCCAACCCAGGGATCGAACCCAGGTCTCCCGAGTGGCAGGCAGATTCTTTACCATCTAAGCCATGAGGGAAGCCTATAGTTGTCAAACAATGTTTTTTCCCAAATTATTCTTAAAAGAAAGACAGTGGGCATGTATTGGGGGAATGTTTTACTTAGAAAGCAACTTCAGTATTGCCTCTGAAATATTTTTCTAACTTAAAATGATTAAGCATAAGAAGAAGAAGAAAAAGAAAAAAAAACTTGTCTTTTTAGTTATTTCCCTGAATTTTGCTTAAGAAATACTTTTACCAAATTAGAAAAATTGCAAGAGAAAAAATGTTTCACTATATTTACATTGGTATAACAAGATATCTATGTTTATTTTGCAAAATATTTTAGTTTCTATACTACAGATTTAATCTTTATGATTACGACAATAGCCTTAAATTCTTAGGTTAGTCATTATTTAATTTCTGTACACCTATTTTAAAATATGGAAAGAAAAGAACAGATAAGCACACCCTGACTGTCAGTGTAAGATTTTGCTGAAAATAATCTACCACTAAAATGTATGAGACAAAATTATTCACAAATAACTGACATACATTCTCCATTTTTACTATTTTTAAAGCTATGTTTTATCAATTTAAGCACATATATAAAAGAAAAATTAAAGTATTATATGCTTATAGATATTAGACAATAGCCAACTAAATTTAGATAACTCTGTTAGGATAATTAGATTTTTATGTTATTCATTGTATGAGATAAATTATTCTAACATCAAATATATCGAAGCTTCATAGCTATTCAAGCTAGTCCTGACTCATACTCGTACATTCTGATTATGACTATTATTGGAATTATTGTGCTGTTTTAAATTACATATTTTGATCATTCTCACCCTTACTCATCTGTTAGTGCTTGACAAAAGCTGGAAATCTTTGTGGAACTGAATATTTATTTTCATAGAATGCTTGCTTGTATTTTTCAAATTGGATAATCCTGTTCTTATTTATCATGAAAATGGTTTTGTTTATAGGCAAGAAATTGGGCTTCAGTGTTTAGCAGAAGAGAAGTGAGATAGAATTTCAAGGAATTATTAGGATAAATACTCCAGGGATCATCTATAGAAATTATTAGACAATGGTAAGCAGCTTACATTTCATTATGTCGATCAACTTACATTCATAGTGGGTATAGATCATTTATGGCCAGTTAAATCATACCTACCTGCCTGCAGAATTCTTATGCTATATTATATACTTTAAGTTCCCAGCATATGGTATACAAACCTGTGAAAAATCGCACCTAAAATCATAAATTTTATGATTTATCAGTATGATTATACTGATAAAAGAGTAATTCAACTCCTGCAGCAAGTATTGACTAAGTGTATTCTGTAGCCAACACCCTCTTCAGCTGTTGTTCAGTCATTCAGACAATTTTATTTTCTATGATGTCAAATCTCCCTAAGAACATTGTATAGCATCCCACTTGTTCATCTGGACTTTCAAGACTTGAACTATTATACTAAATTGTTGTTATTGTTTAGTTGCAATGTTGTGTCCAGCTCTTTGCACCCCATGGACTGTAGCCTGCCAGGCTCCTCTATACTCCACTAAATATCTAAATATTCAGTCCTCTGCTTTTTGTTGTTCAGTTGCTCAGTTGTGTCCTACTCTCTGTGACCCCATGGACTGCAGCACACCAGGCCTCCCTGTCCCTCACTATCTCCCGGAGCTTGCCCAAGTTCATGTTCCTTGCATTGATGATGCTATCCAGCCATCTCATGCTCTGCACCCTCTTCAGGCATGCAGCTAAATCTGACAAATTCAATCCCTCTTCTCACTGAAGGAGGTTTAGTTATCAAGGAGGTATAATACCCTCTGTTAAGCGATGTGATTGGCTGAGTTACTCACGCTTTGAGAAACTAATCTAGCTTAATTGGTTAAGGTAAGACATCAAAGAACTAACAACTATGATAAGAACTGTAGGAAAGTAGAAATTAGACCATTTAAACAGTGGAATATACATTTTCTAGTCAGAGAAGAGTATCTGGAATGGCTCAAAATTGAGATGACAGCATTGGGGAAAAAGGGAGACCTTGAATATCATACTGAAAAATGTATATTTAAGATTCATAACTTCATGGAGATGTTTTACCAGGATAACCACATAATCAAGTTTTGTTTAAGGAAAATCTTTGGTAGCAGTGTGGAGATTGAATTGGAGAGGATGAAGTAGTCAATCTGAAGGATATTTCATAGAACTGTGCAAAAGGAATTATTATTATATTATAATTATTATTATGTCCATACAAAAATGATAATAAGAATAAAGAGTGCGGGTTCCAGAGCTATGAATAGCATAGCTATTCTCAGTAAGATTTGGTGCTAGATCTGGATTCTGAGAGAAAAAGGATGTTAAGGATTTATGACCTTTCAACTCAGTAGAATGGGTAAATTAGCAACTGATGTTGCTATTTTCTGAGACATTTCTAAGAAAGGAGAAATGCATTTTTGGACTAAAATTAATGGAGTTTTAAGGTATTTTAAAAATTTAGTTGCTCTTGAAACAAAAAGAATATCAGAATATATGGTATCAATACCACCAAAAATATACTGGACTTGAGATGGGGAGAAAGATGTGTTGCAGGAGCTTCAACTTAACTTTTTCAGCTTATGTAGGACATTTCCCAAGGTTTATCTCCTACAGGCTGGACAAAATCTCTGCTGTAACTCTTGTTGCACACCTGGGCTTGAGCAGTAGCCAAATGATGGCTGTTTGAAGAGATGGGGGAATTTTGAATAGAGCATGATTATGTGGACAAGGTTTCCACAGTCAGGTACTCAGGAGCTCAAGATGTCAGAATTGTAGGTAGGCAGGGCTAGGAGTCTTCAGGTGTACTTGTGCACCAGGCTCTAAAACTATTAAATGTGGCCATTTATAAAAAGATTTTCAAAGGAGTTTGTTAAAAGTAGAATTTAGCTAAACAATTCAAAATGCAACACTTTATTCGTAAGGCAAAAGACAACTTTAAAATACTCTACTATTCAAAAGAAAAACAGAATAGAAAAAATAAAGATGATCCATAGAAAGCATAAAATAGAGCTATAAATAAAAAATTAAAATAATCAGTAATCAGTTTAAATAGTTTAAATCTTTCACCATAAGATAATCAGGAGGATGAAAAAATATACTCACTTTTACAGTGTTTAAAAGAAACACATATAAAATATAAGAAATGAAAATGTTAAAATCGAAAAACACACATACGTATTAAAATGTGTCTATATATGTGTGATAACAATTATAAATTAGCATGCACTTATGAATATAGTTTTGCAATTTATCTCTGGGTTGAGGCTCTCCAGTTTCAAGCCACGGAATGAATAACTAAGGTAGAAAAGGAAAACTGTGAGACAATGTATTGCTTAGCTCATAGTGTCGGGAGGGGCCAAGACAATTAGGTAATAGATTGGAATGCTAGGCTCTAAGACCTGCAACCAAGGGCATGAGGCAGGAGCAGGCAGAGTCCAATGCCAAAGGGAATGTGGCTGGCACCGCAGGGCACAGACACTGCTGTCTGACACAGCAGCTGCCACTACCCGATGCCAGCAACACTTTTTCTGGATCTGCCTCCATAAGCCAATTGTATAATCCGCTATTTACCTTTGTGCTGCTTGTTTACTACCCAAAGGTTCAGAGTAGGAGCACTTCTTTGTGTCTCAACTTTTAGAGATCAGGGAAGGAGGAAACTCCCTCTGGTTTCCTTAGGGGATAATGCAGTATTGTATCCTCCTTTTTTATTTTTTATTTTTGCTTTGATTGTGGATAGAGTGAAGAAGATCTTCTAACATTTAGGTAATTACCTCCATTTTCTGAGATACAATGTATTATGTAATTTCCTAAGGAATATATGACCACCTAGAATAAGAAGTGAAGGCAATGGCACCCCACTCCAGTACTCTTGCCTGGAAACTCCCATGGACTGGGGAGCCTGGTAGGCTGCAGTCCATGGGGTCGCTAAGAGTCGGACACGACTGAACGAATTCACTTTCACTTTTCATTTTCATGCATTGGAGAAGGAAATGGAAACACACTCCAGTGTTCTTGCCTGGAGAATCCCAGGGACAGCGGAGCCTGATGGGCTGCCATCTATGGGGTCGCAGAGAGTCACACACGGCTGAAGCGACTTAGCAGCGGCAGCAGCAGCAAAATGAGAAGTGGGTGTGGCTGTATGCACACACATGTGTGCCCCTGCTTAAGAATCAAAAACGGCACCGAAGCATCTTGATTACAAGTTTTTTTCCTGTGTTCTGGCTACAACCTTGTACACACTCATATCACCTACCCTGCTGCTGCTGCTGCTGTTGCTGCTACTAAGTCTCTTCAGCTGTGTCCAACTCTGTGCGACCCCATAGACAGCAGCCCCGTCCCTGGGATTCTCAAGGCAAGAACACTGGAGTGGGTACCACCTACCTTACCACACACATATTCATTTAGCAGTGATATTTAGTAAAAAGAAATGAAAGACTAAGATATATTGAGACAGAGTACTAGCCTAGCAAATAAGAGAATAAAAATTTCCCTCAAAACTCTAGCCTACAGTTATGTAAAGTTTAAAAATAAAATAAAATTAAAAAAAAAAAACAAAATAAACTCTAGCCTAAACTTCAGTTTTTCATGGCTGTTACCACTTAGAATGAATTCTACTTGCCTTTTCATGCCTAAGTCTGAATGGGATTTAATCATCTGTAAGAAATGTTCCTAAAATAACCTTAATAATTAAAATAATAAAATTTAATTTCCCAACAACTAGGTTGTCTCATATTCACTTCCAGCACATACTCACGCACACATATAGTACTGAGACCTTTGTATATGGAACTCTGCATACCAGAACTCGCTTACCCTAAACTATTCACAGGAAGCTGCGGGCAATTTGTCAGGGGGAGGAAAGCTGACAACTTCTCATCACATATCAAACACTGCCTTGTTTCTAATGTCAACCTGGATCTGACATTTAATTTTAAAGGTATCTTAACATAGCTCTACCCACAATAAAACAGATAGCAGCTACAAAACTGATTTTGTCCTCTTTAATGATGAAAAATGCCTCTTGCCCAGAAGGCAGAATTATTTTAAGAAAAGCATCACTGCTGTACCTCTGGGAATATTGGCAGTACTAAGAATAAAGCATTTTCACAAGTTCAAGATACTGGATTTAGCTCAGAAAGAAAATAGTGTGTTTAATAAGAAAATTGGATTGCTGTGAATATAAAATTTCTATTGATATGTTTATTTACCAATCTGGATAAAACCATACTCCAGCAGCATGTATTTATATCTGTGTATGCACATGTGTGTTATCATAAATGCATATAAATGTGTATACATAAATGATACATATATAAATTTTTGCACATTGCATCTTATAGATTGTATCTTTTTTGAACAATAAGGGCTTTATCAGCTCATGGCATATATTTAGAGACTAGAAATGACATTGTTTTTAAAATAATTGTATTTATTTATTTTTGGGGCTGTGCTGGGTCTTCATTTCTACATAAACTTTCCTCTAGTTGCAGCAAGCAGGGCCTTACTCTCTAGTTGCAGTGCATGGGCTTTTCATTACAGAAGGTTCTTATGTTGCAGAGCATGGGCTTTAGGACACATGGGCTCAGTAATTTCGATTCCAAGGCTCTAGAGCATAGGCTCAGTTGCTGTGATACACAGCATGTGGTGCTCCGTGGCATGTGAACTCTTCCAGGGCCAGAGATCGAACCTCTGTCTCCTGCACTGGCAGGTCAATTCTTTACCACTGATCCAACAAGGAAGCCTGAAATTATACTTTGATTTCACAGGAAAACAAGTACATTCTTCAGATCAGTCACTCACTTGTGTCTGACTCTTTATGACCCTATGGACCACAGCATGCCAGGCCTCCCTGTCCATCACCAACTCCCAGAGCTTGCTCAAACTCATGTCCATTGAGTCAGTGATGCCATCCAACCATCTCATCCTCTGTCATTCCCTTCTCCTCCTGCCTTCAGTCTTTCCCAGCATTAGGGTCTTTTCCAATGTGTCAGCATTTCGCATGAGGTAGCCAAAGTATTGAAGCTTCAGCCTCAGTCCTTCCAATGAATATTCAGGACTGAGTTCCTTTAGGATTGCCTGTTTTGATCTCCTTACAGTCCAAGGGACTCTCAAGAGTCTTGTTCAACACTACAGTTCATTCTTAATATAATACAAATTATTAATATAGTATTAATATAATGTGTCAGATTGAATATTTTTCACCATATTATCAATTTAATAAAAATGCTTCAAATTTATTTCAATGTGATAAACTGCTTAAAAAATCTTTTGGTGCATAACAACAGTTTTCAGTATATGGTTTTCAGTGTATTAGATTGTATTAGGACATCAAAGTTTAATATATGTCATAATCCCTTAAACTTCAAATTAGATTATAAACACTTGGCTAAATTAACACAGTCAAAAGTACAAGAAAATTATTTACTTATTACCATAAAAAGACTTTGAGTGGCAATGTCTCAGGGTAGCAAATATAAAGTCTGATTTAAAATGTCAGCTCCTTCCTGTGCTAGTAGTAAGCCGGACATCACTATCATGTCAGGTACATTTCTTATAACCCCTTTCCTTCAATGGTTCCAAATTAGAATTTGCCAATGAATGGCCATCACATTTGTAATATAAAGCAGAAGAAAAATCCTTATAATCTCATAAGATGTTGTTTTTATTCAGTCGCTAAGTGATGTCTGATTCTTTGCAATCCCATGGACTGCAGCACACCAGGCTTCCCTGTCCTTTACTATGTCCTGGAATTTGCTCAAACTCATATCCATTGAGTTGATGATGCCATCCAATCATCTCACCCTCTGTTGCCCCCTTCTCACCCAGCCCTCAATCTTTCTCAGCATCAGAGTCTTTTCCAGAGTCGGATTTTCGCATCTGGTGGTCAAAGTATTAGAGCTTCAGCTCCAGCATCAGACCTTCCAATGAATAGTCAGAGTTGATTTCCTTTAGGATTGACTGGTTTGATCTCCTTGATGTCCAAGGAACTCTCAAGAGTCTTTCCATAACCACAGTGTGAAAACATCAATTCGTCAATGCTCAGCCTACTTTATAGTTCAACCCTCACATCCATATATGACTACTGGAAAAACCATAGCTTTGACTAGACAGACCTTTGTCAGCAAAGTGATGTCGCTTCTTTTTAATACACTGTCTAGGTTTGTCATAGCTTTTCTTCCAAGGCTCAAACATCTTTTAATTTTGTGGCTGTAGTCACTGTCCACAGTAATTTTGGAGCCTCCAAAAATAAATGTCACTATTTCCCTATTTGCCATGAACTGATGTGACCGAATGCCATGATTTGGTTCAAAAAACATTCTTAGCTTTCTGAATGTTGAGTTTTAAGCCAGCTTTTTCACTCTCTTTTTTCACACTCATCAAGAGGTTCTTTTTTTTTTTTTTTTTAAACTGGGTTATAATTTTTTTTTTTTAACTTTACAATATTGTATTGGTTTTGCCATACATCAACATGCGTCTTCCACGGGTGTACATGTGTTCTCCATCCTGAACCTCCCTCCCACCTCCCTCCCCATACAATCCCTCTGGGTCATCGCAGTGCACTAGCCCCAAGCTTCCTATATCCTGCATTGAACCTGGACTGGTGATTCGTTTCTTATATGATATCATACATGTTTTAATACCATTCTCCCAAATCATCCCCCCTTCCCTCTCCCACAGAGTCCAAAAGACTGCTCTATACATCTTTGTCTCTTTTGCTGTCTCACATACAGGGTTGTCATTACCATCTTTATAAATTCCATATATATGTGTTAGTATACTATATTGGTGTTTTCCTTTCTGGCTTACTTCACTCTGTATAATAGGCTCCAGTTTCATCCACCTCATTAGAACTGATTCCAATGTATTATTTTTAATGGCTGAGTAATACTCCATTGTGTATATGTACCACCGCTTTCTTATCCATTCATCTGCTGATGGACATCTAGGTTGCTTCCATGTCCTGGCTATTATAAACAGTGCTGCGATGAATACTGGGGTGCATGTGTCTCTTTCAATTCTGGTTTCCTCAGTGTGTATACACAGAAGTGGGATTGCTGGGTCGTATGGCAGTTCTACTTCCAGTTTTTTAAGGAATCTCCAGACTGTTCTCCATAGTGGCTGTACTAGAGGTTCTTTAGTTCCTCTTCACTTTCTGCTTTTAGAGTGGTATCATCTGCATATCTGAGGTTGTGATATTTTCTCCAGCAATCTTGATTCTAGCTTGTGAGTCTTCCAGCCTGGCATTTTGCATAATGTACTATGCATATAAGTTAAATAAGCATGGTGACAATATACAGCCTTGTATATACAGTATCCTTTCCAAGTTTTGAACCAGTCTATTGTTCCATGTCCAGTTGTAGATATTGCTTCTTGTCCTATAAATATTGCTTCTTGTCCTGAAGAAGAACTAAAGAGCCTCTTGATGAAAGTGAAAGAGGAGAGTGAAAAAGTTGGCTTAAAGCTCAACATTCAGAAAACTAAGATCATGGCATCTGGTCCCACCACTTAATGGCAAATAGATGGGGAAACAGTGACAGGCTTTATTTTTGGGCTCCAAAATCACTGCAGATTGTGATTGCAGCAATCAAATTAAAAGACACTTGCTCCTTGGAAGAAAAGTTATGGCCAACCCAGACAGCGTATTAAAAAGCAGAGACAATACTTTGCCAACAGAGGTCTGTCTAGTCAAGGCTATGGTTTTTCCAGTAGTCATGTATGGATGTGAGAGTTGGACTATAAAGAAAGCTGAGTGCTGAAGAACTGATGCTTTTGAACTTTGATGTTGGAAAAGACTCTCGAGAGCCACTTGGACTGCAAAGAGATCCAACCAGTCCATCCTAAAGGAAATCAGTCCTGAATATTCATTGGAAGGACTGATGCTGAAACTGAAACTCCAATAGTTTGGCCACCTGATGCAATTAACTGACTCATTTGAAAAGACCCTGAAGCTGGGAAAGATTGATGGCGGGAGGAGAAGGGGATGGCAGAGGATGAGATGTTTTGATGGTATCACAGACTCAATACATGAGTTTGAGTAAACTCCTGGAGTTGGTGATGGACAGGGAGGCCTGGAATGCTGCGGTCCATGGGGTCTCAAAGAGCTGGACATGACTGAGTGACTGAACTGACTGACTGTCCTGTATGTATGTTTCTCAGGAGGCAGGAAAGGTGGTCCAGTATGCCCATCTCTTTAAGAATTTTCCAGTTTGTTGTGATACACAAAGTCAAAGGCTTTAGCAGAGTCAGTGAAGCATATGTAGATGTTTTTTTGGAATCCTCTTGCTGTTTCTATGATGCATAGGATGTTGGCAATTTGATCTCTGGTTCTTCTGCATTTTCTAAATCCAGCTTGTACATCTGCAGTTCTTGGTTCACGTACTGTTGAAGCCTAGCTTGGAGAATTTTGAGTGCTTTTGAACTGTGGTGTTGGAGAAGACTCTTGAGAGTCCCTTGGACTACAAGGAGATCCAACCAGTCCATCCTAAAGGAGATCAGTCCTGGGTGTTCTTTGGAAGGACTGATGCTAAAGCTGAAACTCCAATACTTTGGCCACCTCATGTGAAGAGCTGACTCATTGGAAAAGACCCTAATGCTAGGGGGGATTGGGGGCAGGAGGAGAAGGGGATGACAGAGGAGGAGATGGCTGGATGGCAACCCCACCTCGGTGGACATGAGTTTGAGTGAACTCCAGGAGTTGGTGATGGACAGGGAGGCCTGGCATGCTACTATTCATGGGATCGCAAAAGAGTCAGACACGACTGAGTGACTGAACTGAACTGAACTTGCTAGCATGTGAAATGAACACAATTGTACTGTAATTTGAACCTTCTTTGGCATTACCTTTCTTTGGGATTGGAATGAAACCTGACCTCCTCCAGTCCTGTGGTGGTTTTGAGTTTTCCAAATTTGCTGACATGTTGAGTACAGCTCTTTCACAGCATCATCTTTTAGGATTTGAATTAGCTCAGCTGTAATTCTGTCACCTTCAGTAGCTTTGTTCGTATAATGCTTCGTGAGTCCCACTTGACTTTACACTCCAAGATGTCTGGCTCTAGATTAGCAACCACACCATCATGGTTATCACGGTCATTAAGATGTTTTTTATACAGTTCTCCTGTCTATTCTTGCCGCTTCCTAGTATCTTCTGCTTCTGTTAGGTCTTTGCTATTTCTATCCTTTATTGTGGTCATCTTTACCTGAAATGTTCCCTTGGTATGTCCAATTTTCATGAAGAGATCTCGAGTTTTTTTTTTGTTGTTGTTTTTGTTTTTCCATTCTATAGTTTTCCTCTTTTTCTTTGCATTGTTCATTTAAGAAGGCTATTTTTCTCTCCTTGGTATTCTCTGGAACTCTGCATTCAGTTGTGTATGTCTTTCCCTTTCTTTGCCTTTCATTTCTCTTCTTTTCCCAGCTATTTGTAAGGTTTCCTCAGACAACCTGTTTTGCCTTCTTGGATTTCTTTTTCTTGGATATGGTTTTGGTCACCACTTCCTATACAATGTTCCAAACTTCCATTTGTAGTTCATCAGGCACTCTCTACCAGATCTAACACTCTCCTAACATACTTTTGGCCAAATATGGCTGCTGCTCAGTTTTCCCTGCAATTTCCAGCTTTCCTGTTGCAATTTGAGACAGTAGGTAGAATGGTATCCAGATAATTGAGAATTGTGGCATTTTCCCTGCAATCATGTTAAAGCCATTTCATTTGGCTGGCCATAATGATACCTTTTTATTATTATTATTATTTTTTAACTTTACAATATTGTATTGGTTTTGCCATATATCAACATGAATCTGCCACAGGTATATATGTGATCCCCATTCTGAACCCTCCTCCCTCCTCCCTCCCCGTACCATTTGTGACTGTTTCTCTAACCTTCCAGCCGCAGCCCCCTCACCTGCACAACCCACTCTCTTTCTATGTATGCAAAAGCCCAAACCCCTTTATTAAACCCGTTTGTCTCATAATACTTAGTGTGGCTCTATTTACTTGTGAAAATCCAGAATGATGAACTTCATTAAGGACCTACACTGACCTATAGCAATAATGCAAGCAAAGCAGCTACAGAGCATTTAGGGGTTTGCTTTCTTCAAGTGCCATTACAAGGCAGGGCTGGCCTGTTATCGAAATAAACAGCAATAAAAAATGAAAAAGCAACTATCAGAAAGGCAAAAAAAAAAACACTTTTTCATGTAGAGATTAATGGCATAAATTTTATTTTTTAATATTCCTTCTGCTTCTGCTGCTGCTAAGTCGCTTCAGTCGTGTCCGACTCTGTGCAACCCCATAGGTGGCAGCCCACCAGGCTCCCCCGTCCCTGGGATTCTCCAGGCAAGAACACTGGAGTGGGTTGCCATTTCCTTCTCCAATGCATGAAAGTGAAAAGTGAAAGTGAAGTCGCTCAGTCCAGTCTGACTCTTAGCGACCCCATGGACTGCAGCCTACCAGGCTCCTCCATCCATGGGATTTTCCAGGCAAGAGTACTGGAGTGGGGTGCCATTGCCTTCTCTGAATATTCCTTCTAGATACATTTTATTTCCTTTTACAAAGGAATACCTAAAGGGGTATTATAATAAATAGTGGCATTCACGTATATATCACTATAAATGACAGTCTGGGGCTGTATTCTCTACCAGAGCATGCTATTCTAATGCTCTTTATTATTTTACTTCTATCTGATTTCAACAAGTCTCTTCAAGCAGAGAATGATTGTCATCTTTTAGCTGAGACAAGACTTAAACATTGAAATTTAAAAAGAAGCAGATTTACCCAGCCACTCAGCAGTAAAGACTCCACCTGTAATGCAGGAGATGTAGGAAATGTGGGTTTACATTGAGTTGGGAAGATCTCCTGGAGGAGCAAATGGCAACCCACTCCAGTGTTCTTGCTGGGAATATTCCAAGGATAGAGGAGCCTGGCAGGCTACAGTCCATAGGGTTGCAAAGAGTTGGACACAACTGAGCAACTGAACATAAGCACACACACACACACACATGCACACACACAACTAAATACCAATGTTCCCTTTTGGAGAAAATTAAAGGAAGGTGTGTCTCAAACTCAGAAAATATTTTTTTATTTACTTCATAATGTAAACTGCTTATGGACAAAGACCAAGACTTCTCTGTTAACACACACACACACACACACACACACACACCCCTTTTGTCTTCTCAATTGCAGCATTCAGCACTGTTCCTACACATAAATAGGTGCTTTCTAAGTGTTTGTAATGAAAATAATGAAGTTTCAGTTCAGGTGAGTGAGAGATAGGAAGGTTAAACAGAGAAAAATTGTGGTTGGATTATATTTACTATATAGATGTGGTATGACCAATTCATGGCATGGTAAGAATAAGAACAATGACAAAGATATTCCGTCTTCATCAGAGGCTTTTAACCTTCTGTTAATATACTTATGTAATTATGTATACACTAATCTGTGTAGGAAAAAAAGAAGCCATTATATTTTACTTTCTTAAACTTGTTAAAATGATTCTGTGTGTTTTATAAAATCTGATGCTTTCAATAATCTTATATAAGAGAGATAACCACTACTTACAAAATCAAATTTGAACTTCTCATATATCATTTTCTCTGAGAAGCTTTTGTTTTCTATTTCAAATTAAATTATTCACTCTCCTCTTTGTGACCTCATATTATACCAACTTTTATCACAGCAATTTAAACATTTTATTGTAGTTATTTCTCTACTGAACTGCTGAATTCTTATATTGTGCCTGCCTTGGAGACAGAAAGTAAGCATTGAAAATATGTATGTCTACCTCAGCTAGTATAGCCCTAAGAAAACTGCTTGTTTAATGAACAAATGTTTTTGAAGGAATGCAAGGAGAAACTGTTTTTTTTCGCTCTAGGTTTGTACATTCAAAATTATTTTATTTTAAGCCTTGAATAGAGTGTTCTTCATTTATAATCAGTTGATAGAGAGGTCACAGAGAAGGATAACAAAGACTATTTGACTCATTACACCCAAAATGAAACAGTGTCAGTGAAAAACTGTTGCTTGCCACCTCAGTAAACAAATGTTGCAGCCATCAAGCCATCACATTACAGCTGTCCCCTGAGTGTGAGCCCTGAGGTAACTCAGGGTAGAAGCAGGATGCCTTCCATCAAGCAATCAGCCTTTGCTGTCATGCCCCCTGAAGGTGTACCTGAGGAGCCTCAGGAGGAGAAAGCACAGCATACTGACTGCAGATAGCAGAGGTGCATATCAAAGGGATGACTTCAATGAGTCCAGAATCTGCACTTTCCCATACATAGAAAAGTGCTAAATTCATTACCTTGAGATCATTAATTAACAGTAATCTTTTGATGTTCCAACCATCTGGTCTTACCGTGGCTTCTATCTTATCTCTTCTGAGTAGTCTCTCAGAGATATCTCAGAGGCTGACTCTCGGACTTCAAGTCCTCATTTTTGCCCACCAAATAAAACATAATTCTCAACGTTTAGATTGTGCATTTTTTTTTTCAGTTGGTCACATCATTGATCTAACCTGGACGCTCCATCTCTGTTTGTCTTCAATTATCTTTTTGACATCCAATAGTAGAAAAGGTATTTTTGTTAGAGGAGGAGCTGGAGGGGAAAGAGAGAGAGTTTAGGGTAAATGATGACATGTCTATTTCCTTTGTGGCGCCAGGAAAGAAACTTGAGCAGCTCGGTGAAGAGGTGGGGGCCACAAGTTCCCAGGATTAGATTGGAAAATAATGCAAGTCTCTTACTGGGAGCCCAGCTACTTTGATGTTCAGATGACCACATGTGATCACAGGTTGAGAGGAAACTTTTTTCTGCCACAAAGGTGAGCTTTGCATCATTCTAACTCTGCAAGGGAGAAAGGTACTCAGAGAATTGAGTGATAGCATTCCTGATGATGATGCTATGATATCAAGATAGTGACTAGCAGTGGTAAGGTTTCCACAAGCAGCTGTGTGCAGAGTAGGTGTGGGAAAGTTGAAGCTGAAGTAGGAGTAGAGACCAGGGTAATGTAGTGTGGGGATCACAGTTCATAAATTCACAACTCAGTGTGTGCAAAAGACTCAGAAATAAGTACAGAATGCTGAGGAAGGGAGAGCTGGGCTCACACCATTTCACAGGTCAGAGCCATTGAGCTCAGAGTCATTTGAGTAAATGAATTGACAGCAATTTTGAGGACCCAACTGAAATTGGAAACTATAAATCTGTCCCATCTGGCAGAGTTATGTGACTTTTCTCCAGGAAAGCTCAGCAACTCAGAAGATGGAAATATTTGTGATTAGAGAGATTGCAGGTTGCAGGTATGTTCAGAAGGAGGTAGAAGAAAATCAGGAGAACAGGAGTCTGAAGATATCGAGAAGACTAATAAGAAATGGCCAAACATAATGATGAAGTTCATTAGGAAAGTAAGGCCAAGAAGCATAGTATGAAAAAAATATTTTGGGAAGTTTAATATGAAACTAAGTGAAAAAGAAAACACTTCATGGGGATAAGAATTTGCTATCAAAGAGAGGGATTTAGGACATAGTTCAGATTATAGGATTATAAAACTTGCTTTTGGCCTCAGGAGTAGTTTATTGAAGAAAAATTATGGGAAATTATAGTCATTAAAATATTAAAAAATTCAGAATATAATAAAGTTATCTGGGATAATGAAAATTATGGAAATAGAAACAAAATGAGTGAATCATTACATTCTTCTTGGAATGAATGATTGTAACCTGGTATTTAGAAGATGTATTTATCTCTGTAACTCAAATGGTAAAGAATTTTCCTGCAATTCAGGAGACCAGGGTTCAATCCCTGGGTCAGGAAGATTTTCTGGAGAAGGGAATGGCAATCCACTCCATTATTCCTGCCTGGAGAATCCCATGGACAGAGGAGCCTGGTGGGCTACAGTCCATGGGGTTGCAAAGAGTCAGACATCACTGAGTGACTAACACACATACACATTAAGAACAGTAACAATAGCTATTATTTTTTGAAATATTGATTTATTTGGCTGTGTTGGGTCTTAGTTACGGCACGTGGGATATTTGTCATGTCATGTGGGGTTTTTCCTTGTGGTCACGGACTCTCTAGTTGTGGTGCTTGAGCTCCAGAGCATGTGGGCTTCAGTAGTTGTGGTGGGAGGGCTTAGTTGCTGTGAAACATGTGGTATCTTATTTCCCCCACCAAGGACTGAACCCACGTCCCCTGTATCAGGCAAGTCCCATAGGTATTCTTATTAGCCTCAAATGTCTTTCATTAAAAAAGAAAGCTCTGTGTGGAAATGAATGTGTGACAGGGTGATAGAGGTAGCCAGGATTTGTCCACACCCTTGGGTGCCTTGGAATTTGCTTCATCTGACTGACAGAGGAGGGAAGAAAGGGAGGAGGGGAGAGTTCAAATGAGAAGTTTCACAGGCCAGCCCTATAAATGGTACACTTCGAGGTCACTGACTTTCCATTGCCTGGAACTCAGAAGAAAGCACAACATGATTGCAAGAGAGTTGGGGAATCGAGTATCTCTCTGCCTTTGAGAAAGAGGAGAAATGAGAGTATTAGCCAGCATGAGCATTCTCTGCCACAAGAGGTGAGGGTGAAAACCTTGCTGTGTAGGCTGAATCTCCAAGAAAATGATTTTATGTAAAGAAGAACAATAATAACTAAGATTGCTGTCTGGAAAGATAGTGTAGATCTAGGAAAATTCTTACTTTGTCCCCAGAGAAAAGGTTTGTGGGAAAAAAAGTAACTTTCTGAGGCTAGCAATAAGCAAATATTATTCAAATAAGGGTTTTAACTACCATCTACAAAAACAATAGGAATAGATGAGAGTTTTGTAGGTCACAGTGTCAAAGGGAGGATTAATGTTAAGTAAGAAAGTTATGACCAACCTAAATAGCATATTCAAAAGCAGAGACATTACTTTGCCAACAAAGTTTCGTCTAGTCAAGGCTATGGTTTTTCCTGTGGTCATGTATGAATGTGAGAGTTGGACTGTGAAGAAGGCTGAGCACCGAAGAACTGATGCTTTTGAACTGTGGTGTTGGAGAAGACTCTTGAGAGTCCCTTGGACTGCAAGGAGATCCGACCAACCCATTCTGAAGGAGATCAGCCCTGGGATTTCTTTGGAAGGAATGATGCTAAAGCTGAAACTCCAGTACTTTGGCAACCTCATGCGAGGAGTTGACTCATTGGAAAAGATTGTGATGCTGGGAGGGATTGGGGGCAGGAGGAGAAGGGAAGGACAGAGGATGAGATGGCTGGATGGCATCACTGACTCGATGGACGTGAGTCTGAGTGAACTGAGGGAGTTGGTGATGGACAGGGAGGCCTGGCGTGCTGCTATTCATGGGGTCGCAAATTGTCGGACACGCCTGAGTGACTGAACTGAACTGAACTGAAGGATATTCAGAAGAGGTGACACTATGAATAGCTGAAAGTGAAAGTGAAGCCCCTCAGTCGAGTCCGACTCTTTGTGATGACCCCATGGACTGTAGCCTACCAGGCTCCTTCCTCCATGGGATTCTCCAGACAAGAGTACTGGAGTGGGTTGCCATTTCCTTTTTCAGGTGATCTTCCTGATCCAGGGATCGAGCCCTGGTCTCCCACATTCCAGGCAGACGCTTTAACCTCTGAGCCACCAGGGAAGCAGATAAATGGATGAAGGAAGGATTCTCCCTATGAGCATCGTGGGATGATATGGAAAGGAGAAAGGACTGTCTGAGAAGGAAAGAATACAGAGGCGACATATGCCAACAATTTTAAATATAACTTCAGTGAAATAAATTTTTTAAATTGGCTATTTCTGTAACCAGATGTCCCATGTGTCAGTGGTTATGAAGATAAGCAGATAAATCACTTCTAACAGGCATTATCAGCAGTTCTGGTGGTATATTTCTGTGACAAGAGAATGAAGCAAAATCTTATCTACTTATTCTCAGGAGATATTTAGATATGATATATTTTTATATATCTTGAGTTATTATTCACTATAGTTTTACTTATCCTTTCAAACAATGCATATGTATAGTCTTTTGCTATTTGCTTCACCCTGCAGGAGAACAAAATTATGGGCCAGTCTAACCTCAGAGTACTTAAAATCTAGAAGAAATATGCATGGGTATGAATATGAGTTCTTCACTTAAGTATGCACATGAATATGGCTGGGATAAGAGAAACACCACTGAGGTGGATAACACATCCACATACATACATCCACACACTCACACCCGAATTACAAAGCTTGTTTGGCTACCTGGGAAACACATATGTTGTGGAACAAGCAGTAAATACAAAGTGGAAAGCTTAGTGCAAAATAAGTTGCTTTCTCAACAGCAGGCATTTCTAGGGAAATTCTAGAGTTTTGTGTTGATACGAAAGAAGAAATAGCTAAAGAATTGCCAGGAGACAAAACTATAAACGTTGGTGCCAGCCAGAGCAGGAAACACCTTTGGCTCCATGTTAAGATATTTAAGCCTGTAGTAACTCACTGAAGAACTATAAAGGGAGACGTGGCTTTGCCAATGAACATTGTGGGAATATCCCTCTGGCTGTGGTGTGGCGAATGGAGAGGAACACAAGAATGGCTGTGAAATTTATTAGGAGGTTAGTCCAGTTGTTCAGGTTAAAATGAAAAATCCTAAACTAGGGTAATGACCAATGAACATGAGAGAAGGGAATGGATATAAGAGATGTTAAAAGAGTAAATTCTATAACTCCTTGTGGCTGATTTAAAGAACAGAATGAGTGAGATCAGAAACTATTTCCTTGAGTGATACTGGCTGAGTGAGTCCATTCACTGAGACAAGGAAAACAGGAAGACAAGATCATATCATCAATATCTTGCTTTGAGATATCTATGCAGAAGTGCTTTGTACGTGAATTAAAGTTTAGTGATGAGACTCAACAGAAATGATTGAGTTGGAGATCTTGCTCTGAGGTTCATCAGTGTCTATATGGAATGTAAATCATATTGTGCATGAGGTCACAGAGGAAGATACATATAAAAGGATTTGATAAAAGAAAATGTAAGAGATGATTGGAGAAAGAAAGCAATGTAAAAAATGAAATAAATATGGCAGGAAAATTGGACCTTGTAAACAAGAAGAGAATTTTCAGAAAGAGAGAATGGGCAACAATCATAAATAATGCAGAAGTTTTTAGGAGACTTGAATGTGTTGAATCTGCCTTATGAATAGGATGATGAAACTATTATCTGAATAATATAAACTGTAGAGGTATTGAAGAAGTCAGGGTGGTGGATTTCTTAAATAATTTTTTGTCAGTGTTTTTCTGTAGTGATGTCTAAACTAGTAGTGTCCAAAGTTTACCCTTATATTTCTTTTGTAAAATTAATTAAACCATGCTTCTTGTGAACGTGTGTTGAATGCATAAAGAGTAAAAGATACTGTTCATTCTCTTTGTTAAAAAAAAAAAAAGCAAAAAACGGCAACAATAAAACAAATACAATAGAAAGTGTGATTGGAGCAGCAGAATGTGTCAAGAAGACACTCAGTTAAGATTATATCTGGAAACCCGAGAGTAGAATACAGTAATGTATTAGAGTTCTAGATCAGGGTAGTTGACTTTATCAGCTGCCTCAATTTCTTCCCATAGTTGACTACATCAATGTTTGGGGAAGATTCAAATGAAAAGATGAAAGTAAGTGATTTTTATTATGACCTTCCCTTGTGGCTCAGCTAGTAAAGAATCTGCCTGCAATGCAGGTGACCTGGGTTCAATCCCTGGATTGGGAAGATCCCTTGGAGAAGGGAAAGACTACCCACTCCAGTATTCTGGCCTAAAGAATTCCATGAACTATATAGGCCATGGGGTCACAAAGAGTTGGACATGACTGAGTGAATTTTATTATGGATATAGACTTAAAACAACCAAGCTGTAAAGAGTATATGGCTAATATTTTCCTAAAACAGATTACAAAGCTGACTCCAAGGCAAGCCACTGTGAATATAAGGGAAATCTGTCCATTCAGCAATTGCTTGAGACACCCTATTTGGTAAAACAAAATAATCTAACTAATTCCTTATATTGCTGAAACTTTTATTTTTTCTGAGAATGGCAGATATGAATACAAGAGCTTTCCAAATATTGAAGATTAGCACAAAGGTCTTCCAAGTAGCTATGGAGGTCATGTATTTGCTTTAATTTTAACTCACTTAATGACAATTGTATATTTTCTGAGGATTAGGATAAGGTCATGCATTCTGTTACTTTACTTTGTAGTAGAAGATATTGAAACTCTTTAAATTAATAGGGAAACTAAAAATGTATTTTTTTTGGTGAAAGGTTTTTCAAGCAATCTCTAGGAATAAACAAGAAGGAATTACTTGGTGAAGAGGGAATGATAGTAACCTAGGGAATAAATAATCATAATGATGGCATCTTCATGTTTATGATAGTTATGCAAATGAAAACAGGTCATAATTACTCATGGACCCTAGAGTTTAGGAAAACAGACTTCAAAAGTTCAAACGCAATTTATTTCATACATCTGAAATGAAGAATATCTCAGACACTCTGGATAGCACTAAAATTTTTTGAAGTATATCTCTCTGTGCAATTATATGTGATCTCAGTGTGGAAAAAGAAATGGAAGTATAGTTTAAAAGTCAGTACAGCTATATCTGAGCTCAGAAGAAATTCAGGGGTGAGATATATTTATCTAAGATGCAAATAAGAAAGATAAAGCATATAAATTTAAGAGTAGCACATAATTTAAGAATAATATCAGAAGGTACAATGCCTCAATAGAACTGATTTTATAACATGAGCTTTAATCATTGCTAATTCTTGCAATAATTGCTTATTAAATATATTCCAACCAGGTGACTAAAGAGTAGTTGGATCACTATTTAAAGCTGATGTTGTGATATTTATGTATCATATTGCAGTGGCAGAATCTGCCAACTTTTGTTTGCTTCAGTTTTCTATAGAAAAAAAAAAGAATTTAAAAGTATCTACAAATAATATATAATTTCATTTGTAAGAATCAATTGCAACCTAAGATGAAATAAGTAATTGTAAGATCAATCTAACTTCTGTTTATAAATTCAAGTTTGGCTATGGCAAATATTCACTAAATAATGATGAAAAAAGTAAAAGTTACCAGAACATTGAGAGCAAGCAAAATGTGATTATTTTAATCTAACCATTTTAATGTTGGTTTAGACATAGATGATGAATCAGTACTTTAATAAAAGGTGATATAACCCCTGGCTTCCCAGGTGGCTCAGTGGTAAACACTCCACCTGCCAATGCAAGAGATGCAGGTTCAGTCCCTGGGTGGGGAAGATCCCCTGGAGGAAGAAATGGCAACCTACTCCAGGATTCTTGCCTGAGAAATCCCATGGACAGAGGAGACTGGCAGGCTACAGTCTATGGGGTCACAAAGAGTCAGACATGACTGAGCCCCTGTGCACGACGAGCATGATATAACCACTACTGGTGTGGATTAATTCATATTTATAAAATACCCAGTCCTTTATTCTTAATCTTGCTCCAGTAAACAATTGTGCCAATGATATCTTCAGAAAAATAAAAAGCAAAATCAACAAGTTTTTTGTGTACATGTAGTTGAGGTGTAGAATATCTCAACAGAAAGAAAAAACAGACGGTAATTTAAATCTTAAGGTTTCATTCTGTAGCACTTAAGTATGTTCTTTCATCTAATGCTCACATTAACCCTATATAGTAGAGACAGGCATAATTCATTTAACCAGGCTTCACATTATTGCACTTTGTAAATATGTGTTTGTTGTTGTTGTTTGTTTGTTTTTACAAATTTAAGGTTTGTGGCAAACCTGTGGCGTTAAGCAAGTTCATTGATGCCATTTTCCAATAGTGTTTTGTTACTTCATGTCTCTGCATAATATTTTTGTAATTCTTACAATATTTCAGACCTTTTTATTTCATTACTGTTTTGTATGTTATG
This sequence comes from Bubalus bubalis, assembly GCF_019923935.1. Classification (NCBI taxonomy): domain Eukaryota; kingdom Metazoa; phylum Chordata; class Mammalia; order Artiodactyla; family Bovidae; genus Bubalus; species Bubalus bubalis. The sequence goes on from NC_059163.1 coordinate 83,653,383, forward strand.
GTGATCTGTGATTAGTGCTCTTCCATGTTAGTGTTTTAACTGCAAATGTGGGGAAAATGGCAAAAGAACTAGAATTATAAAGTGGAGACTGAAGGTGTGGCAAATTGCATCTCATGATAAAACAATTTACTGTGAGTAAATGTCATCAAACGGAATTATATGCTACAGAGAAATCACACATGAAAGAGTTAATCCATGCAGTGTACTTCATTGTCTAATTTTAAGAACCTGCCACAGCCATTCCAAACTTCATCAAGCAGCATCCTAAACAGTCAACAGCCATCAACATAGAGTAAAGACCTTCCACCACCGAAAAGATTATGACTTGCTGAAGGCTTAGACAATGGGTAGCATATTTTAACAATAAAGTGTTTTTTAAGTAACTATTTACATTTTTAAGACATAATGTTATTGTACACTTAATGAGTACAGTGTAATATAAATATAACTTTTATATACGCTAGGAAACCAAAAAAATTGTTTGACTTCATTGTGATACACCCTGTATTGTGGTGATCTAGAACACAAAAAGTCTATGAGATATACCAATATTGTTGTAAGTACTGTGATAGCTCATTGTACATCAACTTGACTGCACTACAGAGTTCTCAGTGTTCAGTAAGACATTATCCTGATGTGTCTTGAGGGTGGTTTTGGATGATTTTAACATTTAAAATTGGTATACTGAGTAAAGCAGATTGCTTTTCCTAATATGGGCGGGCCTCATCCAATAAGTTGAAGACCTCAGTAGGACAAAACACTGAAGCTATGCTGATAAGAGGAAATTCCTCCTATCCAACTGCCTTCAAGCTGGGACACTTTTTTGTTTTTCCTCCGTTCAAACTCAATTAAAACATTGGGTCTTTCATGTCTCTACCTTCTGGCTTTCAGACTGAAACTGTACCATCAGCCTTCCAGGGTTGCCAGCTTGTCAACTACATGTCTTGGGATTTTGAGACAATTCCTTATAAAAATGTCTCTCTGTCTGTCTACACACACACAGTAGAAATGGAGCCTCTCTGACCTTGGATGGCCCCAGGTAGTTGTTCTCTGGCTTGCGGTATAGACAGGAGCACTGTGTGTGTGCTGGAGGGAGATCATCTTCCACAGTCCCAGAGATGACTGACATCGGATCCAAAGTGCCATGTCCTGTCTCACAGTGTAGCATAAATTTTCTGTAGTTTCACTGAGACATAAAACACAATCCCTACATATGGAATTGGGTGATAGTATATACTGTGAGTTCAGAACCTGGCCTCCCTGCTTCACATCTACCTAAACATTTAGTCATTGTTCATCTACACCTGGACACCACATAGGAAGCTAAGAATAACTATATAAAGAGTTGACTTGTGGAAGAAGAAACAAGGTTAGAAAATCACCATGTGGAAATACTTCAGAATAACAAAGATTTTTTTTCTCCTATCAAAGGCTTTGCTTTGATTGAAGGTGTGCTATAGATAAATTAAGAATTTTACCAATAAATTCCTTAAGCATGAACCATAAAATCTCTTGGGAGAGAAGATCTATCATTTATTCAAATGATATTACTTAACTTTATTTCCGTAATAATAGCCCCAGATTAAATAATGGCTTAAGCACCCCACCTGCTACTCATGTACATGTGCACACATGCGCACACACACACACACACACACACACACACACACACACACACATCCTCCTGTGTGTCTCTCTAAAAGCAGATGTTTCTCATTGCACATTATTGTTCTCAGTGTGGTGATCCAGATGCAGGGTGCCTCTGTGATGTGGCTCTGCCTTTCCAAGAGCCCTGTTAATCATCAGCCCCTCTGAGAACGGAAGGAGAAAGAGAGACATGTTCTCTCTCTTAAAAAGAGTGTGCTGTTATGTAGCAGAACTTACTTTTGTTCACATTTCACAGGAGGTTAAAAATCAATCATATAACAATGTTTAACTGCAAGGGAGGTTGTAAAATGAGGTTAGTTATAGTTAAAAAAAGGGGATACATATTTTTTGGTAAATAGTGTTAGTCACACCACACATGGATCATTCATTGTCTGGATGACCATAGATTCCCTTTTATGAATCTGTGTGCTGTGTTTAACCCAATAACTTTTAACCCACTGGCATTCTTTGGTTAGCAGTGGACAATAATTATAGATTTACTGTGAATAAAAATTAGTCCTGTGACATTAATCCAGGTTTGTTTTTTTTTTCACAATAGTGTATTAGATTACACATTTGGGAACATAAACATTGTATATCTAATTTTGTCAGATGTTTGGCAAAGTTTCTCAAAAAATTATTTGTCTTGGAAATAGAAATGTGGAGTAGATCTCAGTTTAGTTAGATAAATTAACACCTGTTACAATGACCATATCTTAAATGTGCTAGTGTTTATATCAGTGTTGGTCTCTTTGGGGGTCTCCAGTGCTGTAGCTCAGGACTCAGACTGACTCTGTACTCATTAAATACTTTAAAGATCAAAATGTTTATTTTATCATCCTTTACCACTAAGTAGGGCTTCCCTGGTGGCTCAGATGGTAAAAAATCTGCCTGCAATGCAGGAAACCTGGGTTCAATCCCTGGGTTGGGAAGATCCACTGGAGGAGAGCATGACAATCCAGTCCACTATACTTGCCTGGAGAATCCCCATAGACAGAGGAGCCTGGCAGGCTACAGTCCATGGGGTCACAAAGAATAAGTCATGAATGAGCAACTAAGCACACTATAGCATCACTAAGTAAAGCAAAAGAGTATGGTTATATTGGTTTGGCTAATAAGATTGTTTGGGTTTTTCTAAAAGGTGTTAGGTAAAAACCCAAATGAATGTTTTGTTCAACCCAATACAAGCAATATTTTAAAAATTCTATTCAGTCTGCAACATGTTACAAGACTAAAATCCTAGGACTGTGTATAGACATCTAGAAACTCCTATGCTAGTCTGTTTGCACCTTAGGAAGCATCACTATGAACAAAGCTAGTGGATGTGATGGAATTCCAGTTGAGCTCTTACAAATCCTAAAAGATGATGCTGTGAAAGTGCTGCACTCAAGATGCCAGTAAATTTGGAAAACTCAGCAGTGGCCACAGGACAGGAAAAGGTCAGTGTTCATTTCAATCCCAAAGAAAGGCAATGCCAAGGAATGTTCAAACTACTGCACAATTGCACTCATCTCACAAGCTAGCAAGTTCAGTTCAATTCAGTCACTCAGTCATGTCCGACACTTTGCAACTCCAGGAATCGCATCACACCAGACTTTCCTGTCCATCAGCAACTCCCAGAGTTTGCCCAAACTCATGTCCATTGAGTTGATGATGACATCTAGCCATCTCATCCTCTGTTGTCCCTTCTCTTCCTACCTTCAATCCCTCCCAGTGTCAGGGTCTTTTCCAATGAGTCGACTCTTTGCATGAGGTGGCCAAAGTATTGGAGTTTCAGCTTCAACATCAGTCCTTCCAATGAACACCCAGGACTGATCTTCTTTAGGATGGACTGGTTGGATCTCCTTGCAGTCCAAGGGACTCTCAAGAGTCTTCTCCAACACCAAAGTTCAAAAGCATCAATATTTCGGTGCTCAGCTTTCTTCACAGTCCAACTCTCACATCCATACATGACCACTGGAAAAACCATAGCCTTGACTAGATGGACCTTTGTTGGCAAAGTAATGTCTCTGCTTTTGAATATACTATCAAGGTTGGTCATAACTTTCCTTCCAATGAATAAGTGTCTTTTAATTTCATGGCTGCAATCACCATCTGCAGTGATTTTGGAGCCCCCCAAAATAAAGTCTGACACTGTTTCCACTGTTTCCCCATCTATTTTTGATGAAGTGATGGGACCAGATGCCATGATCTTAGTTTTCTAAATGTTGAGCTTTAAGCCAACTTTTTCGCTCTACTCTTTCACTTTAGTCAAGAGCAAAGTGATGCCCAAAATTCTCCAAGTCAGGCTTCCACAATACAAGAACTGAACTTCTAGATCTTCAAGCTGGATTTAGAAAAGGCAAAGGAATCAGTGATCAAATACCAATATCCGTTGGATCATCGAAAAAGCAACAGAATTCCAGAAAAACATCTACTTCTGCTTTATTGACTATACCAAAGCCCTTGACTGTGTGGATCACAACAAACTGTGGAAAAGTCTTAGAAATGGGAATACCAGACCACCTGATCTGCCTCCTGAGAAATCTCTATGCAGGTGAAGAAGCAACAGTGAGAACTGGTCATGGAACAACAGACCAGTTCCAAATTGGGAAGGGAGTACATCAAGGCTATATATTGTCAGCCTGCTTATTTAACTTATATGCAGAGTACATCATGAGAAACACTGGGCTGGATGAAGCACAAGCTGGAATCAAGATTGCTGGGAGACATATCAATAACTTCAGATATGCAGATAACACCACACTTATGGCAGAAAGTGAAGAGGAACTAAAGAGTCTCTTGATGAAAGTGAAAGAGGACTGTGAAAAAGTTGGCTTAAAACTTAACATTCAGAAAACTAAAATCATGGCATCTGGTCCCATCAGTTCAGTTCAGTCATGTCCGACTCTTTGCGACCCCATGAATCACCACATGCCAGGCCTCCCTGTCCATCACCAACACCTGGAGTTCACTCAAACTCATGTCCATCCAGTAAGCGATGCCATCCAGCCATCTCATCCTCTGTCGTCCCCTTCTCCTCCTGTCCCCAATCCCTCCCAGCATTAGATTCTTTTCCAATGAGTCAGCTCTTCGCATCAGGTGGCCAAAGTATTGGAGTTTCAGCTTCAACATCAGTCCTTCCAATGAACACCCAGGACTGATCTCCTTTAGGATGGACTGGTTGGATCTCCTTGCAGTCCAAGGGACTCTCAAGAGTCTTTTCCAACACCACAGTTCAAAAGCATCAATTCTTTGGTGCTCAGCTTTCTTCACAATACACTCTCACATCCATACATGACCACTGGAAAAACCATAGCCTTGACTAGACAGACCTTTGTTGTCAAAGTAATGTCTCTGCTTTTTAATCTGCTATCTAGGTTGCAGTTCACAGTAAATAGATGGTAAACAATGGAAACAGTGACAGATTTTTTTGGGGGGTGGTGGTAGTGGAGGGGGCTCCAAAATCACAGATGGTGACTGCAGCCATGATATTAAAAGATGCATGCTCCTTGGAAGGAAAGTTATGACCAACCTAGACAGCACATCAAGGCAAGGACAGTCCAGCTTTCTCCCTACTTCTTCATCACCCTGTTCTCAGCTGCTGAGGGAAAGCTCAGCAGAAGTTACTTGGGTTCCCTCTTTTCCTGTCTCCAGTAATTTATTTTTTCTCTCACGTGCTATCTCTTCTTACCTTAAAGACTCAGTTCAAATGACCTCTTTTTCCAAAAAGCCTCCCTTGAACCCTTCACCTGGAATAGGACCCATATGCACCAGTTAAGATTATATCAGCTACAAATGACCAATAAAAATATAAAACCTTAAAAAAAAAAAAAAAAAGTAGAGACATTGCTTTGCCAACAAAGTTCTGTCTAGTCAAAGCTATGGTTTTTCCAGTAGTCATGCATGGATGTGAGAGGTGGACTATAAAGAAAGCTCAGCACCGAAATATTGATGCTTTTGAACTGTTGTGTTGGAGAAGACTGTTGAGACTCCCTTGGACAGCAAGGAGATGCAGCCAGTCCATCCTAAAGGAAATCAGTCCTGAATGTTAATTGGAAGGACTGATGCTGAAGCTGAAAATCCAAAAGTTTGGCCACCTGATGCAAAGAACTGACTCATTTGAATAGGCCCTGATGCTGGGAGGGATTGAAGGTGGGAAGAGAAGGAGACGACAGAGGACGAGATGGTTGGATTTCATCGCTGGCCCAATGGACATGAGTTTGAGTAAACTCAGGAGTTGATGATGGACAGGGAGGCCTGGCATGCTGCAGTCCATGGGGTTGCAAAGAGTCAGACATGACTAAGCGACTGAACTGAAACTGAAGTCTGTTTGCACAGCAGTTGAAGAAAACTATGAATGAGACCTTTGGCCTGATTATGATTCATGTGGTTAAAATAAGTTCAGTAAGCCGTCAGAATAGCTGAAAAAAATGGAAAAAAGTAGTTCCCTTTGAATTCTGTACTCCTATCAGAGCATCTCTGCAGTGACTTTTGTTCTGGCCACAGTATTTGAGGGAGACAGTGAAAGATTTGTTGTGTCCGGAGGAAGATATAGAGGATGGTGAAAGTAGAGAAATGAACCTTTAAAAGAAGAATTGAATAAACAGAAATTTTGTTACTTGGAAAAATAGAAGATAAAGAAATAAATATCAAAAGCTATTCAAGTGGCACAGCAATTAGGTGTAGGACATCTGACCAGAAACTAGTGAACAAATGCTGTTTTAGAATAATTTCATGGCAAAAAATACTTGCTAATATTGATTGCGATTCTAATATTGTGCTTAAGTCTTTAGTTGGGATATGTCACTTAAAAAAGGTTGAATATAAAACACTGAGCAATCACTAGTTTCAATTTGAAAATCCACCCTGATAATGTTGCCAGATCCTTCTACTAGCAGGTATTATATGTTCCTTCATTAAGATTCAGTCCTGCTCCGTGTAGGAGTTCCCCAGTTAATTTTATTCCAGTGTTCTGCTGATCTTTGCAGGCCTTGTTCAAGTTGGCTTGCTCCCTCTGGTTTTGCTGGTTTTGGATGACTTGACTGGAATGGCACAGTTGAGCTTCTCATAGTCTCCCATCCAGCCTTCTAGCCCAGGCTTATTTACATGGCAGTGGCAATGCCTGTTGAGTCCTGGATCACAAGTGCTATGCTATTACGCCTGATGCCTTCCATGGGCCAGCCCAGATCCAAGTGGATTAACATTATAATTCACATAATACCACAGAAGTATGAAGAACTGGTGTATTTTTAGGTTCTACATGTAACAAGAAGTATAAGAAAATTTTGTAGCTAAGAGAAACATTTATTTTGATTGTCATAAGCTTAAAACAATTTTTTGGAGCTCTCATGTTCCAGTTAAGATTTCAGTACTTCTTTTTAATTTGGAATGATGAAAGTAAGTAAAAACTGTGTAATCTGTACTTTTAGCATTTCTCATGAGAAACACTTTTCAGAAATCAGTGGTTTCTAGGGACATGAACATCAGTAAAAAGGAAGAAATAATTTTCAGATCTGTAATAAAGGGTACTGGAAGGAGGTGTTCATGCAAAAATATAAGTACTTATATTTTGTACAATATCTGTGGTATATTTAATGTGGTAAACATAAGATTTTCTTTCTCTCTGATTTTTTTTTAAATCCAATTTAAAAATAGATCACATATGCTTAAAAAGAAACCCAATTGTAGCGGGCAGTGAATTGTGTGTCACATTAGTTGTACATAAAAAGAATTCTGTAAAAATTCAAAGGGAGATTGTTTAATTAGTCTGTCTGTGTAATTAAGAAAATTTGTTGTTGGATAAATAGCACTAGTCAAGACTCAGAGAATAAATACATAGGTCATGGCTGGAGGCCACTGAGGAATCTAATTGCAATGTTGGAAATTAAATAAAAGGAAAAATGTTGACTGAAATTTAGATTAATCAAGCTTGAGAAGTTTTAAATGAAAGAATTGCTAGGTATCTAAATTACTTAAATGTGAAACTAACAAAATTATTCAGGATAATTAACAAGAAATGTATTTTAAGAACATTTAAGTAGTTAGTTTTTTTAAAAAGAAAATTTACTAAACTAAAAACAAAACAAAAATTTGACCCATTTCTTACCTCCTACCTCCAACTTTGGCAAACACCAATCTTTTATATATGTGCTTTGTTTGTTTGCTTTAGATTCTACATATAGGAGAGATAATACATTATTTGATTTCTCTAACTTATTTCATTTGGAATAATGCCTTGAAGTCTATCTATGTTTTCACAAGTGACACGATTTCATTCATATGGCTGAATAATATTCTATGGAAGTAAAGTTCAATGCTTTAAAGAACAGCATTGCTTAGAAACCTTGAATGTTAGGTCCATGAATCAAAGAAAATTGGAAGTTGTCAAACAGGCAATGGCAAGAGTGAACATTGACATTTTAGGAATCCGTGAACTAAAATGGACCAGAATGAGCGAATTTAATTCAGATGACCATTATATCTACTACGGTGGGCAAGAATCCTTTAGAAGAAATGGAATCACCCTCGTAGTCAACAAAAAAGTCTGAAATGCAGTAATTGGGTACAATCTCAAAAATGACAGAATGATCTCTTGTTTCCAAGGCAAGCCATTGAATATTACAGTAATCCAACTCTATGCCCCAACCACTAATGTCAGATAAGCTGAAGTTGAAAGGTTCTATGATGACCTACAAGACATTCTAGAGCTAACACCAAAAAGATTTCCTTTTCATTAGAGGGGGCTGGAATGCAAAAGTAGGAAGTCAAGAGATACCTGGAGTAACAGGCAAGTTTGGCCTTAGAGTACAAAATGAAGCAGGGCAAAGGCTAACAGAGTTTTGCCAAGAGAACACACTGGTCATAGCAAACACCCTCTTCCAACAACACAAGAGAAGACTCTACACATGGACATCACCAGAGGGTCAACACCGAATTAATTATATTCTTTGTGCCAAAGAGAAGCTCCCTACAGTCAGCAAAAGCAAGACCAGGAGCTGACTGTGTCTCAGATCATGAACTCCTTATTGCCAAATTAAGACTTAAATTGAAGAAAGTAGGGAAAGCCAATAGAACATTCAGATATGACCTAAATCAAATCCCTTATGATTATACAGTGGGAGTGAAAAATAAATTGAAGGTATTAGTTCTGATAGAGTGCCTGAAGAACTATGGACAGAGGTTCGTGATATTGTATAGGAGGCAGTAATCAAGACCATCCCCAAGAAAAAGAAATGCAAAAAGGCCAAATGGTTGTCTGAGGAGGCCTTACAAATAGCTGTGAAAAGAAGAGAGGCTAAAGGCAAAGGTAAAAAGGAAAGATATACCCATTTGAATGCAGAGTTACAAAGAATAGCAAGGAAAGATAAGAAAGCCTTCTCAGTGATCAGTGCAAAGAAATAGAGGAATAAAATAGAATGGGAAAGAATAGAGATCTCTTCAAGAAAATTAGAGAAACCAGGGGAATATTTCATGCAAAGATGGGCAAAATAAAGGACAGAAAAAGAAGCAGAAGATATTAAGAAGAGGTGGCAAGAATACCCAGAAGAACTATCCAAAAAAGATCTTAATGACCCAGATAAGGACAATGCTGTGATCACTCAACTAGAGCCAGTTATCTTGGAGTGAGAAGTCAAGTGGTCCTTTGGAAGCATTAATATGAATAAGCTAGTGGAAGTGATGGAATTCTAGATGAACTATTCCAAATTCTAAAAGAACGTGGTGTTAAAGTGTTGCATTCAATATTCCAGCAAAATTGGAAAACTCAGCAGCGATCATAGGACTGGAAAAGGTCAGTTTTCATTCCAACTCCAAATAAAGGCTATGCCAAAGAATATTCAAATTCAGTTCAATTCAGTTCAGTCGCTCAGTTGTGTCCGACTCTTTGCCACCCCATGAATCACAGCACACCAGGCCTCCCTGTCCATCACCAGCTCCCCGAGTTTACCCAAACTCATGTCCATCGAGTTGGTGATGCCATCCAGCCATCTCATACTACCACAAAATTGGACTCATCTCATACACTAACAAGGTAATGCTGAAAATTCTCTAAGCAAGGCTTCAACAGTATGTGAACTGAGAACTTCCAGATGTTCAAGCTGGATTTAGAAAAAGGAGAGGAACCAGATATCAAATTTCCAACATTTGTAGGATCATAGAAAAAGCAACCGAGTTTCAGAAAAACATCTGCTTCTGCTTTAGTGACTATGTCAAAACCTTTGACTGTGTGGATCACAACAAACTGTGGAAAATTCATAAAGAGATGGGAATACCAGACCACCTGCCTTGCCTCCTGAGAAATCTCTATGTAGGTCAAGAAGCAACCATTAGAACCAGACATCCAACAATGGACTGGTTCCAAATTGGGAAAGGAGTATGTCAAGGTTGTATATCGTCACCCTGCTTATTTAACTTGTATGCAGAGTACATCATGAGGAATGCCAGGCTGGATGAAGCACAAGCTGGAATCAAGATTGTGGAGAAAAATATCAATAACCTCAGTTATGCAGATGACAGCACCCTTATAGTAGAAAGGGAAGAGGAACTGAAAGTGTAAGAGGAGAGTGAAAAAGCTGGTTTCTTAAAACTCAACAATCAGAAAACTAAGATCATGGCATCCAGTCCCTTCAGTTCATGGCAAATGGATACAGTGACAGACTTTATATTTTTGGGCTCCAAAATCACTGCAGATGGTGACTACAGCCATGAAATTAAAAGACACTTGCTCCTTGGAAGAAAAGCCATGACCAACCTAGACAGCATATTAAAAAGCAGAGACCTCACTTTGCCAACAAATGTCCATCTAATCAAGGCTATTTTTTCAGTAGTCATGTATGGATATGAGAGATGAACCAGAGAGAAAACTGAGCACTGAAGAATTGATGCTTTTGAAGTATGGTGTTGGAGAAGATTCTTGAGAGTCCCTCGGACTGAAAGGAGTTCAAACCAGTCAATCCTAAAGGAAATCAGCCCTCAATATTCACTGGAAGGACTTATGCTAAAGCTGAAACTTCAATACTTTGGCCACTTGATGTGAAGAACGGACTCATTGGGAAAGACCCAGATGCTGGGAAAGATTGAAGGCAGGAGGAGAAGGGGACAACAGAGGATGAGATGATTGGATGGCATCATGGACTCAGTGGCCATGAGTTTGAGCAAGCTCTAGGACTTTGTGATGGACAGTGAGGCCTGGCCTGCTGCAGTCCATGGGGTTGCAAAATGTTAGACACGACTGAGCTACTAAACTCAACTGAGTATTCTATTGTATATTTGTATCACATCTTCTTTATCCATTCATCCATTGATGGACTCACAAATTGTTTCCATATTTTTGCTATTGTAAATAAACCCGATATGAACCTGGAGGTGGTGCAGTGGTAAAGAATCTGCCTGCCAATGCAGGAGATGCAAGAGACACAGGTTTGACCCCTAGGTTGGGAAGATGCCCTGGAGTAGGAAATGCAAGCCACTCAAGTTATATTCTTGCCTGTGAAATCCCATAAACAGAGAAGCCTGGCCGGCTACAGTCCACAGTGTCAAAGACTGAGACAAAACTGAGCATGCACGCATGTGCATGCACACACGCACACACATACACACACACAAACCTGGAGGTGCATATGTCGTTTTGATTTAATGTTTTTTTTCCCCCCCCTTTGGATAAATATTTTGAAATTAAATTGCTAGATCATATGTCAGTTCTACTTTTAATACTTGAGAAACTTCCATACTGTTTTCCATAATGAGTACACCAATTAATATTTCCTCAAGCAGTTCATAAGGGTTCCCTTTTGTCTATTTTCTTGACACTTATTTCTTGTCTTTTTGATAGTGGCCATTCAACAGGTGTGAGATGATATTTCACTGTGTTTTTTATTTGCATCTCCCTGATGACCGATGGCTGCAGTCAGCATCTGCAGTGATTTTGGAGCCCCCCAAAAATAAAGTCTGACACTGTTTCCACTGTTTCCCCATCTATTTGCCATGAAGTGATGGGACCAGATGCCATGATCTTCGTTTTCTGAATGTTGAGTTTTAAGCCAACTTTTTCACTCTCCTCTTTCACCTTCATCAAGAGGCTTTTTAGTTCTTCTTCACTTTCTGCCATAAGGGTGGTGTCATCTGCATATCTGAGGTTATTGATATTTCTCCCGGCAATTTTGATTCCAGCTTGTGCTTCTTCCAGCCCAGCATTTCTCACAATGTACTCTGCATATAAGTTAAATAAGCAGGGTGACAATATACAGCCTTGACATAGTCCTTTTAAAAGGAGTCTTTTAAAATTAAAAGATGCTTACTCCTTGGAAGGAAAGTTATGACCAACCTAGATAACATATTCAAAAGCAGAGACATTACTTTGCCAACAAAGGTCCGTCTAGTCAAGGCTATGGTTTTTCCAGTGGTCATGTATGGATGTGAGAGTTGGACTGTGAAGAAGGCTGAGCACCGAAGAATTGATGCCTTTGAACTGTGATGTTGGAGAAGACTCTTGAGAGTTCCTTGGACTGCAAGGAGATCCAACCAGTCCATTTTGAAGGAGATCAGCCCTGGGATTTCTTTGGAAGGAATGATGCTAAAACTGAAACTCCAGTACTTTGGCCACCTCATGCGAAGAGTTGACTCATTGGAAAAGACTCTGATGCTGGGAGGAATTGGGGGCAGGAGGAGAAGGGAACGACACAGGATGACATGGCTGGATGGCATCACTGACTCGATGGACGTGAGTCTGAGTGGACTCCGGGAGTTGGTGATGGACAGGGAGGCCTGGCGTGCTGCGATTGATGGTGTCGCAAAGAGTCAGACACTACTGAGCGACTGAACTGAACTGAACTGAACTGATGATTGATGATGTAGAGCATATTTTTATGTACATGTTGATCATCTGTATATCTTCTTGAAAAATATCTATTCAGACCATTTGCCTATTTTTTAAATTGAATTTTCTTTTTTTTTTTTTATTTTTAGTTGTATGAGTTCATTATATATTTTGGATATTAACCCCTTATCAGATATATAATTTGAAAACATTTTCTCTCATTCAGTAGGTTGCCTTTAGCTTTCTGTTCCTTTGCTATACAGAGGCATTTTCATTTAACATAGTCTCAATTGCTTGTTTTTGTATTTGTTGCTTTTCCTTTTGATATCAGATTCAAAAAGTCATCACCAAGATCTATGTGGAGGACCTTTATTGCCTATTTTTCTTATAAGGAGTTTGAAAATTTCATGTCTTAGGTTCAAGCCCTAATCCATTCTAAGTATGGTATAATAAAGTGATCCAGTTCAATCTTTTGCATATAGTTGTCCAGTTTTCCAAACATCATTTATTATAGTTATTTATTTACTGTCTTTTCTCCATATATATTATTGACTCCTTTGTCATAAATTAATAGGCCATATATATTTGAGTTTATTTCTGGGCTTTCTATTCTATTCCATTGATCTAATAGTCTGTTTTTATGCTAATACTATATTGTTTCAATTTCTAAAACTGAAATATAGTTAGAACTCAGCATAATTCCTCCAGCTTTTTTCTTCTTTTTCAAGGTTGTTTTGAACATTCAGAGTCTTTAATAGTCCCATACAAATTTTAGGACTGTTTTTTTCTATTTCTGTGAAAAATACCATTGTGATTTTCATAGGTATTGCATTCAATCTCTGTATGCTTTGGGTAGTATGGAATTGTAATGGTTTAGTGGGTAAAGGCGGAGAAGGCAATGGCACCCCACTCCAGTACTCTTGCCTGGAAAGTCCCATGGACGGAGGATACTGGTGGGCTGCAGTCCATTGGGTCGAGGAGAGTCAGACACGACTGAGCGACTTCACTTTCACTTTTCACTTTCATGCATTGGAAAAGGAAATGGCAACCCACTCCAGTGTTTTTGCCTGGAGAATCCCAGGGATGGCAGAGCCCGATGGGCTGCTGTCTATGGGGTCGTACAGAGTCTGACACGACTGAAGCGACTTAGCAGCAGCAGCAGTGGGTAAAGGTCATTCACCTTTGTGATTAAATTTATTCCTAAGTATTTTATTCTTTTTAATGAAATTGTTGATGGGATTCTTTCTTATATTCTCTTTCAGAAAGTCATTTATTTGTGGGTAGAAATGAAATGATTTCTGTACATTGATTTTAAATCATGCAATTTCACTGAATTCTTTTATTAGCTATAATAATTTTTTAGTGAAGTCTTTATGGTTTTCTATATATAGTATTATGACATCTGCAAATAGTAAACGTTTTACTTCTTCTTTTTCAGTTTTGTTACCTTTATCCTTTTTTTGATCTGATTACATTGATTAAGTCTTCCGATACCAATACTGAAAAAAAAAAAAAAATGGTGATAATGGGCACCTTGTGTTGTTCCTGATCTTATAGGGGAAGCTCTTACTGAAACATGAATGTTGGCTATGGGCTTGTCATGTTTATTTTATTGAAGTATGTTCCTCTATATCCACTTTACTGAGAGATTAAATCATCAGTAGATGTTGAATTTTGTTAAAAGCTTTCTCTGCATCTATTGAATTGATCATATGATTTATATTTTGTCTTGTAAACATGATTTACCAAATTGACTTGTTTATGGATGTTGAACCATTTTTACACTCCTGGAATAAATCCCAGTTGATTGTGATGTGTAATTCTTTTAATGTATTATTGAAGTTGGTTTATTAATTTGTTGTTGAACATTTTTACATCTGTGTTCATCAGGGATACTGGCCTATAATTTTATTTTCTATGGCATCCTAGTCTGGTTTTGGTATCAGGGTGGTGCTGGTTACATAAAATGAATTTGGAAGAGTTCCTTTCTTTTTCTGTTTTTTGAATGAGTTTAAGAAGGATCAGCATTGATTCTTCCTTGAATGTTTGGTAAAATCTACAAGTGAAGCAGTATGATCCTGGACTTTTGTTTGTTGGAGGTTTTTGATTACTTCTTTAATCTCTTTACTAGTAATTGGTCTGTTTAGATTTTTTTTTTTCCTGTTTCTTAAGTCAGTCTTGGTAGGTTGTATCTATCTGTTGTATGTTCCTAAGAGTTTATTTCTTCTAGGTTGTCCAATTTGTTGACATGTCATTGCTCATACTGCATCATATCATTGCTCACAGTCATTTTTATTTCTGCAGTATCAGTTGGAAAATCTCCTCTTTCATTTCTTAATTTATTGCAGTCCTCTCTTTTATTCCTTACTGAATCTGTCTAAAGGTATGTTAATTTTGTTTATCTTTGTAAAGAACCTGATGTTAGTTCCTTTGATTTTTTTTTTTTTCTATTGTCTTTTTAGGCTCTATTTCATTTTTTTTTTTTTTTTTTGGTATGACTTTTGTTAGTTCCTTCCTTCTACTAACTTTGATTTTCATTCTTCCTTTTCTAGATCCTCAAGTTGTAAAGTTACATCGTTTATTTGAAATTTTTCTTGTTCCTTGAGTTAGGTGTTTATCATTGTGAACTTCTTATAATTGTTTCTGCTGCATGTCATAAATTTTGATTGTTAAATGTCCATTTGCATTTTTCCCAAGGTAATTTTTCATTTCTCCTTTGACCAGTTGCTCAGTTGTATGTTGTTCAGTTGTATGTTGTTCAATCTCCATATGTTTGTGAACTTTCAATTTTATTTGAGGCAATGACAACCCACTCCAGTGCTCTTGCCTGGAGAATCCCATGGATGGAGGAGCCTGGTGGGCTGCAGTCCATGGGGTCGCTAGGAGTCAGACATGACTGAGTGACTTCACTTTCACTTTTCACTTCCATGCATTGGAGAAGGAAATGGCAACCCACTCCAGTGTTCTTGCCTGGAGAATCCCAGGGATGGGGAGCCTGGTGGGCTGCCATCTATGGGTCACACAGAGTCGCACACGACTGAAGTGATGCAGCAGCAGCAGCAGCAATTTACATCTAGCTTCATAAATTGTGATTTGAAAAAAAATGCTTGATAGAATTTCAGTTTTCTTAAATTTGAGATTTGTTTGTGTCCAAATGTATATTCCATCTTGGAACATGTCCTATGTATTCTTGAAAAGAATGTATATTCTTTTGCTTTTGGATGGAATATTCTATAAATATCTGCTAAATCTCTCTAGTCTAATGTGTCATTTAATGCCAGTGTTTCCATATAGATTTTCTGTCTGGATGTAAATGGAGTATTAAAATCCCACTGATTTAATTAACTGATCTAAGTGGGGTAACAAAATTCGCTACTATTATTATGTTAATGTCTATTTCTCCCAGTAGGCCTGTTAATATTGCTTAATATATTTAGGTGGTCCTATGTTTAGTGCATAAATATTTACAGATGTTATATCTTCTTATTAAATTTACTCCTTTATTATTATGTAACATGCTTCCTTTTCTCTAATTACAGTCTCTGTTTAAAAATCTATTTTTAAAAATATAAATTTATTTATTTTAATTGGAGGTTAATTACTTTACAATATTGTATTGGTTTTGCCATACATCAACATGAATCCGCCATGGGTGTACAAGTGTTCCCCATCCTGAACCCCTCCTACTTCCCTTCCCATACCATCCCTCTGGGTCATCCCAGTGCACCAGCCCCAAGCATCCTGTATCATGCATCAAACCTGGACTGGCGATTCGTTTCATATAAAATAGTATACATGTTTCAATGCCATTCTCCCAAATCATCCCACTCTCTCTCTCCTAGATTCCAAAAGACTGTTCTATACACCTGTGTCTCTTTTGCTGTCTCTATTTTGTCTTTTTTTTTTAATTTTATTTTATTTTTAAACTTTACATAACTGTATTAGTTTTGCCAAATAGTATAGCCACTCCAGCTTTCTTTTAGCTTCCATTTACATGGATTTTAAAAGTTCAATTCCTTCACTTTCAGTCAGTGTGTTCTTAACTCTGAAAAGCTTCTCTCATAGGCTGCATATAGATGGATCTAGGTTTTCTGTTTTTGTTTTTATCCATGAAGCTAGTCTGTTTCTTTGATTGAAGAATGTGGTCCATTAGTAATTAAAATGATTATTGATAGGTATGTTTTGACACGTTATTAATTGTTTTCTGGCTGTTTTTGTAGTTTTTCTCTTTTTTTTCTTCTTGATCTTTTGCTTTGTGTTTTGAGTTTCTTTAGTACTATGCTTATATTCTTTTTTCTTTATCGTTTGTGTGTTAACTATAATTTTTTGTTTTGTGGTTATCAGGAAACTTACATAAAACAAATTATATTTATAATAGTCTATTTTTAAGTTGATAATAACTTAAGTTTGGTCTCATTGTAAAGCTCACTATTGTTACTCTCCCCTCAAATACTGTGTTTTTAATGTCACATTTTACATCTTTTTATTTTCTGTATCTCTTAACTAATTATTATAATCATACTTTTACTACTTTTGTCTTTTATCCTAACTTTACAAGTGATTAAAGCCTGACATTTACTATATATTTACCATTCCTTTGAGATTTATTTTTTCATATGTTTTCGTGTTACTAATTAGCACTCTTTCTTTTCAGTTAAAAAAATGTCCCTTTAATAATTTTTGTAAAGCCAGTTTAATGGTGATGAACTCCTTTAGTATTTACTTGTCTGGAAGAATCTTTCTCTACTTCTGAATGAAAACTTTGACAAGTAGAATATTCTTGATTGATTTCTTTCCTTTCAGCATTTTAAATATATGGTGCCTCTCCTTACTAGCCTGTAGTTTTCTGCTGAAAGTCTGCTGTAAGTCTTATAGGGTTCCTTTGTAACTAATTGTTTTGCTTCTGCTGATTTTAATATTATCTCTTTGCTTTAATTTCTGACATTTTAATTTCAGTGTGTCTTGGTGTGGGCGTCTTTGGGTTCCTCTTGTTTGAAACTCAGGGATTCCTCAATCTGGATGTCTTTCTTTTCCCAGGTTAGGAAAGTTTTCAGCCATTATTTCTTCAAATAAGATTTCTTCCACTTTCTGTCTCTCTTCTCCTTTTGGGAGCCCTGTGAGGCAAATGTTAGTACATTTGATGTTGTACCTAAGCCCATAAAGCTAACTGCCCCTTCACTTTTCTGATTCTTTTTGATGCTCTTATTGAGTTCCACTGCCTTTCTTTGAGCTGACTGATCCTTTCTGCCTGTTTATTTTGCTGTTAAAAAAATAAATATATTTTTCTGCTCAGTTATTGTATTCTTCACTTCTGTGACTTCTGTTAGGTGCTTTCTTATATTTTCCATCTCTTTGTTTAATTTCTCACTGTATTCATCTATTCTTCTCCACAATTTTGTTGAGTATCATTATTGCCATCATTACTTTTAACTCTTTATTGGGTAAATTATTTATTCTTGTTTCATTAAGGTGTTGTTAGTTTGTTTGCTTGTTTTTTTTCTGAGGTTTTATCTTGTTTTCTTCGCTTGGTTCATGGTCCTCTGTTCTTCATTTTGCTTATCTTTCTGTATTGGTTTCTATCTTATCAATGAAACAACCACCTTTACAAGTCTGGAAGGACTGGCCTTGTGTGGGAGATGAACCTTGTCATTAAACTGTCTTAACTCTTGATTATCTCCCAAGCCTCTGTGCTTGTCCAAGCTGTCTATTATATTTTTACTAGCTCCCAGTATTTGAGGATGTGCTAAGTCCTGTCAGTGTCTTACACTGGAGAATCTCCTCACATAGATTTAGACTGACAGGAAGCCAGTCTCTCAGGCATCAACTTTTTAAAGTATGCAAATATATACAGTCCCATAGGACTGTAAGAATAAGTTCTGTTGTCCACCAGAACCAGACAATCTGGAGTTGTCCCTGTGTGGAAGTCACAGAGATGAGTGCCCCAGATGAGTTCATCTGCTCTTTTCTGGTTGATACTGGTGAGCTGGGGCAAGGCAGAGGGGAAACACAAAATGCATCTGCAGCCTGTGTTCCTTGAGAGCAGTTCCATAGGTTACGAAATGTGTGCCTGACCTGAAGCCTGCCCCTCAGGCCAGAGTTCCAAGACAATTTTTCTCAGAAAGATTGGAGAGAGTACCTCAGTCCGCAGTCTGTGAATTGCCTTGGAGGTGTGTGTGTGTGTGTGTGTGTGCACAACCTCTAAGTCGCTTCAACTGTGTCTGACTCTTTGCAACCCCATGAACTGTAGCCCACCAGGATCCTCTGTCCATGGGATTCTCTAGGCAAGGATTCTGGAGTGAGTTGCCATGTGCTCCTCCAGGGGATCTTCCTGACCCAGGGATTGAAGCAGTGTCTCTTATGTCGACCTGCATTGGCAGGCAGATTCTATACCACTAGTGCCACCTGGGAAACAGTAGTCTGCCAAGAAATGTCTCTATAATTGCCACAATCTTATGAGATCCAGGAATGAAAGATCCTTCAGCCACCAGAGACAGATGATTAAAGGCTGTCTCCTGGGAAGAAACTGCAAAAACCAGAGCACCAGAAATAAAAACCAGGGTACAAAATGCATGTAAAAACTCCCCTCCAGTAGATGCTGGTGCTCTGGCACATGGATGGAGCATGAAGGTAGCTCCTACCCTCTGAGGTTTCTCTGGAAGGGACTGCAGTCAGCCCCTAGATGCAAGTTTAATTACAAGTCTGCTCCCTCAGCTGTAGTCATTTTGATTACCTAATAGAACTTCTTCATAGAAAAAAGTAGCTCCTGGGTCTGTTGCTTTTTGCTGTGCCCTGGGAGAGGTAGATGTTTAAAGATACTTTTTCCATTAGTTACAGTCCTGTGGGATCCACTGGGCTCCAGAACCAGGCAATGTAGAGGTGTACCTAGCTGCAGTCACAAAAAATTGGGGTACCAGGCAAGAATATGAGCTCCTTTTTGGGTGACATCAATTATTATAGTTGCATGGCACCAGGAATGCAAGCTCTGCTGGACTCCAGAGCCAAGGCAATCAAGAGGTATCCTCTGGGTGGCAGGAGTAAAAAATGGGGGAAGAAACTCGTGTAAAATCTGTCTCCTGGAAGATACTGGTGTTCTAGAGTATAGCAAAAGGAGAGCACAAAGTTTGCATCAGCCAAGTCTCCATCCCTGGAGAGTGTTCCAGCAGTCTGCTAGATGTGTTTGCTGAATTAGACACCTGCCTACTTGGCTTGCACTTTAATATCAACACAGGAGTCTCCCTCACTTTCAGTCTGGATGCAGTCAACTGCTTTGATCTGGGCCCTGGGGTGGGTGAGTCTGAGCCTGTTAAAACCGGTTTCTCAGATTGCTTCACTTCAGTGTGGTTTTCTTCTCATTTGCCACAGTCTTGAGGGTTTGCTATAGGATGTGAGCCTCACTGGTTTTCAAAGGTATGTGTTTTGGGGTTTTATTTCTAAAGTGCATATTCTTTAAAGTTGGGGTGCTTCATGTGGGCTTTAAATGCTTCACTCCTTAGGGAGAAGCTCTGAGTATCAAGTTCCTTCATATTGTGACATGCTGTACCCAGTGTAGGGTTTATGGTAAGATTGTGTGCTAGTCTGTCCTATCCACTTCAGTGTGGTTTTATTCTCATTTGCCTAATTACCAGTGGCTTAGTTGCCACTTAGGCAGCCTTTATGTTTTTTTTTTTTTTTGGGGGGGGTTGTCATTGTTTTTTAGAGGAAATTGTTCTATATTAAGCTGTAGATTTAGGGTGTTTGTAGGGGCAGGTGAGTACAGGGTCTTTCCGCATCACTGTCTTGAACTGGACCCATCTAATTTTGTATTTAAATTAGAAGATAATGAGACAGGTCAGTGAGGAAGTTGTTTTCATAAATTTATAGACTTTGGCATTAAATGTTCATGGTAAAGATCCCCCCCTGCCAGTGCAGGAGATATAAACAGACAGGGGTCGATCCTTGAGTTGGTAAGATCCCTTGGAGGAGGGCATGGCAACCATGACTGAAGCAACTTAGCGTGCATGCATGCATTAAATATTGGATTAGAGTTTTGATGGTGAAATAGTGTGATTTTATTATAGAATCATTAAAAGAGAAGTAACAGGTAAATACCTGTAAATACTGTCATAGGTGAAGTTATTCCTAAACCTCTCTGTTGTTTGACTGGAATATGAGCATGCTGTGTGAGAAGAATGGCCTGACTACGGGAGGCACCATCAGGAAGATTCTCATGCACTTGCCTCCATAGAGAGCAACAAATATTGTCAGTTATTCCAATTTGAAACCATGCTGGGAAACCGACAAAGCACTCAAGTGTCTTGCCTTGATAAATCTATTCTCTTGCTGAAGAGCAAACCGCCTCCCTTGACATCTTTCTGCTAAAAAGTTCATCCAGAAACAAAATATAACATTCCTTTCCCACAGACTGAATTCTGCCTTTAAAATGTTACATTTGCCTTTGTTTACAGATATAAACTATATCTAATTGATGTCTTTGGGATTCAGCTGCATGCTAGCTTAACATTTGGGTGCTATTCTTTGATGATGCTGACAAAAATATGACCAATGTTTTTCACAAAATATACTACCTAGTATTACTTTTATTCACAAATAAAATGAATTTTTTAGGCCAATGTAACTCACATTTCCACAAAGAAGTTCAGATTCTGAGTAGCTGGGTGGAGGTAAAAGTTTTTCAAGACAGAACTCACTATAGGAAGACAGATACCAATTATATCAAAATATTATAAAAAATATATTCCCAATAAGGAATAGCCCAGGGAAAGTAAAATCTTTATCTATCAATGACATTTCTCCCATTTGTCAATGCTACCCTAGCTATATATAACTTCATATTAAATTGTTTTAATACTCATATTCTCTCTTCTCTGTTATAACTAGAACAATAAAATACTGATTTTGAGAATATTTATTTGATTTAAATATTTAATGTTTATAACATATTGTTCTATGATTTTATTATGTATTTAGAAAAAAAAAATCAGTGACCAGTCTAAGTAAGGGTTGTGAACACAGATGATAAATCTCCTGCTTTTAAATTTCCCACAGTCCTGGTGTGAAGCCTGTGCCCAAGACCTACTGGGAGTTAGGAGAGTAGATATTAAGGTAGGAAGCTCATATCTAGAGAGAGTCGTGAAGAGAAGCTTCCCAGGAAAGGAGACCTTTGAGTTGAGTTTTAAAGAATAAGTAATTACTGTAGACAGCAATAGGAAAATATTCTGTTTGGGAATATCTTATATTAAATATTGCTTAAAGCAAGTCATATTTTTTAACATAATATATGAATACTATGTATAGCTATTATAACTAGTTTTAACTATTATAGCTAATCTATGTTACCTAAAATATTTAATCAGACCTGGAATTTGGCAATTATTGAGTGGATTAATATGAGAAGGTGTGCATTGGGAGAGGTAACATAGGTTTTAGGTATGTGTGAGGAGAAAAGGGGGCTTCCTAGATGGCACTAGTAGTAAAGAAATCATCTGCCAATGCAGGAGACGTAAGTAAGAGACAAAGGTTTGATCCCCTGGAGGAGGAAATGGCAACCTACTCCAGTAGTCTTGCCTGGAGAATCCCATGGACAGAGGAACCTGGCAGGCTATGGCCCATAGGGTCTCAAAGAGTTGGACACGACTGAAGCGACTTAGTACACACAAATGAGAAGAAAAGGGAAGAAATAGATCACTATAATTAGTTTATAGGAGCAAATAGGATGCACATATTTTCCAGAGATTAGGCCTGGAAACATAATCTCTTTTTATGGCCTATAAGAAAGAAAATATAGAAACCTTCTTGTACAACCTGATGTATATTTTTCTTAATGTTAGTATAGATATATTAGGTTTAAATTAACTGATTGTTCAATTTCCAAATATCCCAATATAAATATTTCTTTTTATTTCTTGTTATGAAAAGTATCATATATTTAAAAGCTTGTTATTGAATTCCTTTTTCTTCTTAGAGGTTAAGAGAATATAACGGTTAACCATAAGGTTAACATTCGTAAGGCATATGTTAAACCTCTACACCTGTCCCTCTTTTTGGTTTTATGTTTAGGAATTCATGACCAAGCAAATGGCATCTATGAGACACATCTACTATAAATCGAAATTTAATTGCAAACCAATGGAGAAGGCAATGGCACCCCACTCCAGTACTCTTGCCTGGAAAATCCCATGGGTGGAGGAGCCTGGTAAGCTGCAGTCCATGGGGTCGCGAAGAGTCGGACACCACTGAGCGACTTCACTTTCACTTTCACTTTTTACTTTCATGCATTGGAGAAAGAAATGGCAAGAACACTCCAGTGTTCTTGCCTGGAGAATCCCAGGGACTGGGGAGCCTAGTGGGCTGCCGTCTATGGGGTTGCACAGAGTCGGACACAACTGAAGTGACTTAGCAGCAGCAGCGGCAGCAGCAACAGCAGCAACTGAAAGTTTAAATTTATTTTTCTAAAATTCATATTTTTATGAAAATTGAAACATGAGAGTATTACTTGATTTTTCTACATGATTTAACAAGTACATCAGATTGAATTATTTCTGATAAAATAAATTCATTGGCCTAATTTTTCTATATTATTGTCAGGTTTTAGAAGGCAGCATGTTTAATTGTTGGCATATTCTACATTAAAACAGATTCAATATTTAAGAGTTTCTGCTAAGGTGCTACAAATACAGTACAGAGTGTCTCCAGCTTTCTGACGTGTTAAGAAAAAGTAAAACACAAAGTGACACCATGCTACCTATTATTTTATAAAACTTATCAAAATTTCTTCTATTTCCTGTTAAGGATACTTACAATATATTAAATATATATATATTATATATATATATAATATAACATATTAAAATCATTGGTTTGTCTTATAAATAAGGTAAATTAAAACTAACCCCAAAACTCTCTAGTGAATTTTTATTTTATAGAAAACTATTTATTCCCATATAATATTATTTTCTAACAACTGAGTTTTATTCCTTACTTTAAAATTTGCACCAATAGTTATAAATGCCTAAACTATCTATTGTAATACCTATTAAAGTGATAGGTACAGCCCCATTGTGTCATACAAATGAAAGGTATTCTGCAGAATATTTCATTGCTACTAATATTCCTGTTTATTTTTAGTGGCCCTCTTAAAATGAAATTGTTTCCTAATTATACCCTAATGTTTTTCTACCTAATATTTCCATGTTATTAAGGCATGTCTAAAAATGACAGGGGAGTCATTGCAAATCTCATTAGTTTTTATATCCCTGAAATTCAATTTCATCAGAGAACTCCTGTATTTTAAGATACATCCTTAATTTTATTCCTTTAGCTGATTTGAAATATATAATCACTCATTTGAGGGTATAAATGTTTGCAGTTTGAGTTTAGCATATCTTTAACTTTTGGTGGAATTTGCAGTCTGCAGCAATTAGAGAAGGGTGCTGGCCATGTGAAATTTTTAGAAGATTAATTAAAATAGCTAATACAAAAATGTACTTCAGTATTGGGACAATGTAGTGAAGTGGTATAGCTGCGTGAATTTTAATAGTTGGTTTTCTTGCTGAATTATTCAGTGTCTGTTGCATGCTGGGAACTGTTGTTTGAATCTAGTAAAATTAATGATATTAATCAATTGTTAATCTTATTTATGCAGTCACATATATGGAGAGGGGAACCACTACTGTACATTATAGCTATCATAAAATTTTGAGAAATAGTTGTCAGTCATTTGTTATAGACCAGGCAATACAAAAGCAGTGGGGAGTCCTACAAAGAATTATCCAGTTTCTTTACATTGAGAAACTCATGGAATTAGGGAGTATTGATGACTTTTGTTCATGAGCATTTTTCTGTACAGTGAAAGTCCAGGTTCTCTTCATTCTCTTTAAATATGGCAACAATTTCTTCTGATGAGGGAAAAATCATCATTACCATAAATGCCAACTTGTGGAGCACAAATTTCTGATTGCTGTTTTGACCTACTTATCTTTATTTTATTGGCAGAGGCTGTGAACGTTTAGTGTTACTTTAGACATCAAAGAATGAAAACAATAAAATTCGTAAGACAACCAAGATTTATAGAAATTTTCCTAGGAGAAGAGATCAATAGTTCATCTAGATGGATATATTTCTTCTGAGTATTTATTTTCCAAAATAAGACCAGGTATTTTAGAGGAAAACAAACCTAATTTGCTACAGGGAAAATCTTTTCTTTATTTCATTAATGATTAAATAAAGGAAAATTATGTATTCAAAGTCAGGGTAAAATTATTATTCTATCTCAATAGTGAATAAGATACTTTTTAATTTAAAATGTGTTTTCTTTTCATCAACTTTTATAGAATAAAGTATAGACTTTTAGTCATTTTTTGCATCTCATTATACATGAGGCTATACCTGATAGAATTAAAAATTTGAGAATGGGGACTCAAAAAATAGCAGACATATTTTTATGAAAGTGAAAAAGCCTCTGACCAGCTGCTCTGTGACTTTGGTGTATAATAGAACTACTCCGAACAGTATTTTGTTCCTTTGTAAGTTATTTATGTGCACTGAATTTTGTCTTTGCTAAAGTAGGTAGAATTACTTTCATACTACAGAATAAGGTTTAAATATGATCAATGTACTATATAAAATAGAGTAACAAATTAAAAGCTAACTAAAGTTGGATTCTGGAAAAAAAAAAAAAACTTTAAAATTTTAATAGGCTTTTAGATGGTATAACTAGAATTAGTTTTCCAAAGCAATGGGGATTTGGTATAAATACAATGTATCCTGTGAGTCTGGACCCTGATTTTTCAATGTCTGTCATCTTATTGTAAGACATATTTAGTATTCTGCATTATTGTGGATGTACTAACAAATTCTATGCGCTTTAGACCATAGTCTGAATGTTGATGCAAAATAACTATTTTTTTTTTTAATCAGAAGCATTTCTTAATCAGGATCAGTTAGTGTTGGTTAACATTATAATAAAAAAAATAAATCCATCTTTACCAGGCACCAGGAAATTATCACAAGAAGGGAAAATATATATTCTAGTGGTATGTGCATAGTTGTTACATTACACATTCTAGACTCCCTATCTGCCTAGGCCTTTGGACAACCTCTTCTATACTATCACAAGGAAGCTCTGTCATATCATCTTTATTTGGTATAGAGTACTTTTGGTTCTTGGAGAAGGCGATGACACCCCACCCCAGTACTCTTGCATGGAAAATCCCATAGATAGAGGAGCCTGGCAGGCTGCCGTCCATGGGGTCGCAAAGAGTCGGACATGACTGAAGCGATTTAGCAGCAACTTTTGGTTCTAACATTCAGTCATCCAGTCAAAGTGATTCAGGCATTCCTATTCAGTTCGAATATATGAAGTAGAGAATTTCGGTTTAGTACATAATGTCAGCAAATTTAGATTGAACAAAGATTATATTTTTTTCACCTTGATCCAACACACCAAGAATTCACTCCCATACATAAGCAGAGACATCACTTTCTGACAAAAGTGAGTGAGTGAAAGTTGCTCTGTCATGTCCAACTCTTTGCAACCCCATGGACTATACAATCCATGGAATTCTCCATGCCAGAATAATGGAGTGGGTAGCTGTTCCCTTCTCCAGCTGACAAAGGTCTGTATAGTCAAAGCTATGGTTTTTCCAGTAGTCGTGTAAGAGTTGGACCATGAAAAAGGCTGAGCACCAAAGAATTGATACTTTTGAATTGTGGTGCCGAAGAAGATTCTTGAGACTCCCTTGAATAGCAGGGAGATCAAACCTAATCCTAAAGGAAATCAACCCTGAATATTCATTGGAAGGACTGATGTTGAAGCTGAAGCTCCAATACTTTGGACACCTGATGAAAAGAGCCGACTCATGGGAAAAGACCCTGATGCTGGCTGGATCGCATTAGTGACTCAATGGACATGAATTTGAGCAAACTTGGGGAGATAGTGAAGGACAGGGAAGCTTGTTGTGCTGCAGTTCATGGGGTCACAAAGAGTCAGGTATAGTGACTGAACAACAACAAAATTATATTTTTCTCACCTTGATCCAACACATTGAGAATTCCCTCCCATACATACTTCCCATAATTTGTCTACATTATTGGCTAAATTTTGCAATTCCTTTGATGAGGCTACTAAGTCTTGCTGAGTCAGATTAAGTACCTGAATCCCCTGGGCTTGCATGGTGCAGGGATGAGCTGAATCAACTGTCTCCTGCCTGAATACTAACTACCTTGGAGGAGGCTATAACCCTTTCTTCAGATAAGAGTAAGACAAACACCTCAAAGAAGGAAGGGCTTCTGCTATTGGCAAAAGTTTGGTAGAATTAAAAGGTTCAAGGTCTTTACCTTCATCAGAATTTACACACGTACAATCTTTATTTATATAACTCATTTTATTGTTTTGAATTGAGCCACTAACAAAGGATACTGTTTGTGTATGACCATGACTTATCATTTTGGTAAACTCTTTTCTTAGTTTTAATTGGAGGGTAATTGCTTTACAATGTTATGTTGGCACACATACAATCTTATGTTTAGGTTCTTTCTTCCTTCCAGTCTGTGTCCTATAGTAATGCCATGTTAGTGCTCAGTATTTTTGTATCTTGCTAATTACTAAGTACTGACATTAATCAGATCATCCTGGTGGAAGGGAAGCCCATATTGTTGAACCCAGGTATGATCTTTATTTCTAATATCATTTTTTTTTAATTGTAAGCCTACTGAGTAATGGGATCACTCAGAGAAAAGACTGATGGACATCCACAGATTGAGTTATCAGATCTGCCTGATTTTTGACTACCTTCTCTTCTTTGGTGAGCATTCATGTGGAACAGACCCAAAGTCCATTCTGGGAGGTTCAGTTGTGTAACGTTTCCTTCCCTTATTTGTCATCAATCTTCTTTTCAAGTCTGTGAACGTTTATATGTGTGAACCAATAGCTTGTGTTAAGAGTACAGATCTATGATTCAAACTAAAAATTCCTTAGAGGCAGAATAAAAACAACAAAGCAAACAAATGCAAAAAAAAAAAAAAAAAAAAAAAAAAGATATACCGTTCCAAGTTCTGCCTGTTACAGAATTTTCTTTCCAAATGTCTGTTGAGAATAACCCAACTGGGACTATAGTTGTTTATTCTGGTAGATGTCATCACGTCATGAAAAAACAACTGCAAAACATTAAACTTTTCATATTGAAGTCTCTGTGAAGACTTATGTGGACTGAGAAACTGCTAATGGCATAAAAGAAATACCCAGGGTGTAGGAACCATTTATTCCTCAAACTTAATAGTGTTTCTAAGAACCTGCTTGAGTTCAATATTGAATGTGATTAGTTTTAGGTGCCAAATAACACATCGACTTTATTCCAAGTCTGACTCAACCATATACCATTTTTTTTAAAAAACTCTGTGTTCTGTTCAAATATGTAATGAATACATAACAAAGTACCTGTTTATATTCTCTCCTCCCTTATTTAGTACTATCAAAATCTGCCAGGATCACCATTACAAATAAGCACAATCTTGTAATTCTTTTGGCGTGTAACCCTTTTGTTCTTAGATTTGATTTTGTAGTTTACTCCTCAACTATAAGTAATTCTAATTGTAGTTATTAGTCAGGAGTCATAAGGAAAGTTGGTTATCACCTTGCAAAGAAGCTACATCATGTGATGTTACAACAGGATCCTCATGAAAAGCAGGACCAACATCATATGGCAGGAAGGGACATCCCACTCTTTCCCATAATAGTTCTTGCTTCCCCATAATAGGCTGGTGTGGCCGTGAGTTTGATCGACTTTGTGACTCAGCAGTGTACAAAATTAAATTCTGTATCTGACTTTGGTATGTCAATCATGTGTCTTCAAATGGACTACTTTAAGGTAGTCATGCTTGCCATGCTCTGGGCCAGGCAAGTGAAGTTGCTCAGTTGTGTCCGATTCTTTGTGACTCCATGGACTGTAGCTTACCAGGATACTCTGTCCATGGGATTCTCCAGGCAAGAATACTGGAGTGGGTTGCCATTTCCTCCTCCAGGGGATCTTCCTGACCCAGGGATTGAAGCTGGGTTTCCTGCACTCCTGTTATTTACTCTCTGGGCCTCACTTTTCAATGGTAACTGCATAGTTTCAATATCTCCAAACATGTTTTTGAATAGATAAATTCCAACACTGGATAAATAGATCTAGAAGGCTTATTGCCCCAAATTACTTCTAGTACCAAATATTATATAAAATATAATCTGCAGTAAATAATGAGACCTTTCTAGCTATTTTAAAGAGAAAATACTTTTGGACAAACTCTCATTTAGTTGGAGAATCAAGGAGGCACTCACTCAGGGTTGCATTAGCTGTGATGCAGAGACCAGGGGAACTTCCTTGAGGAGTCTTATACCCAACTTTCTGAAAGAATTCTGATGTTCAGAGTTTTTAATAATATTCACTGCAAGTCAAAGTCATACATCTACTTTTCTTCAATTATTTTCAACAGATTGGTAGTAACTTGTGAAGTAAGATTAGAGAATTTGTGTGTCTATTTTTTAAAATAATGAAATGTTAAATTTATGAAAACTCAGAAACTGTAGAATAAAACGCTGAACCCACTGGACTATAATTCTATAAATAGCTACAAAGTCTAAAGAAAACAGTGAGGAAAGATGTTATTTTATAGGAAAATAAGTCCTTGCTTAAAGCCAAAGGAAATAATACACTCAAATACAAAGGACCAGTTTCATAAAATGCCTAAGTCCAAACACAAAGGTATTGTACCAATGATACATATGGTAAAGACATTGATCAAAACAACAGTGAAAGTCATGGAGAAGTATACTGAGACAAGGTTAAATTTCTATTTTTTTAAAAAAAGTTACGACTTACTTCTTTTGATGCCAGTAAAATATTATATAGCAGTATTTTGTCAGGAGGGCTGTCATCTTGAAATATTGTATTTATAAGAGAAAAGAAAGGAACAAAACCAGCTGTTGGAATCATATATTACTCTTTTATTTTCTTAGAGTATGAAGATTGTCTTTTTCTTTCTCTCATACAGTTAAATAACTATACATTTATGTTCTTTTTCATTAGATGGCCCACCATCCTGATTTGTTCAGGCAAAATTTTGAGTTTGTCTTTGCCAGATTCTGAAGGTTTCACTTTTTCTGGACAGACATGATGTTAATTTCTCACATTACAGTTCTGATACAATGTTGGTAGTGATTTATCGGTGGCCTCAAAAAGACACGTCAAAGTCTACACCTCTAGTACTTGTGAATGTGACCTTATTTGGAAATAAAATCTTTGCAGGTATAATTAAGTGAAGATTCTCCAATATTATTCACAATATCCAAAAGTCTGAAACAACAGATAGGTCCATCAGTGAATGAACAAATAAGAAATTGTGGGATTGCTGGATCATAAGGCAGTTCTATTTCCAGTTTTTTAAGGAATCTCCACACTGTTCTCCATAGTGGCTGTACTAGTTTGCATTCCCACCAACAGTGTAAGAGGGTTCCCTTTTCTCCACACCCTCTCCAGCATTTATTGTTTGTAGACTTTTGGATTGCAGCCATTCTGACTGGTGTGAAATGGTACCTCATAGTGGTTTTGATTTGCATTTCTCTGATAATGAGTGATGTTGAGCATCTTTTCAAGTGTTTGTTAGCCATCTGTATGTCTTCTTTGGAGAAATGTCTATTTAGTTCTTTGGCCCATTTTTTGATTGGATCATTTATTTTTCCGGAGTTGAGCTGTAGGAGTTGCTTGTATATTTTTGAGATTAGTTGTTTGTCAGTTGCTTCATTTGCTATTATTTTCTCCCATTCTGAAGGCTGTCTTTTTACCTTGCTTATAGTTTCCTTTGTTGTGCAGAAGCTTTTAAATTTAATTAGGTCCAATTTGTTTATTTTTGCTTTTATTCCCAATATTCTGGGAAGTGGGTCATAGAGGATCCTGCTGTGATGTATGTCGGAGAGTGTTTTGCCTATGTTCTCCTCTAGGAGTTTTATAGTTTCTGGTCTTACGTTTAGATCTTTAATTCATTTTGAGTTTATTTTTGTGTATGGTGTTAGAAAGTGCTCTAATTTCATTCTTTTACAAGTGGTTGACCAGTTTTCCCAGCACCACTTGTTAAAGAGGTTGTCTTTAATCCATTGTATATTCTTGCCTCCTTTGTCAAGATAAGGTGTCCATATGTGCGTGGATTTATCTCTGGGCTTTCTATTTTGTTCCATTGATCTATATTTCTGTCTTTGTGCCAGTACCATACTGTCTTGATGACTGTGGCTTTGTAGTAGAGCCTGAAGTCAGGCAGGTTGATTCCTCCAGTTCCATTCTTCTTTCTCAAGATCACTTTGGCTATTCAAGGTTTTTTGTATTTCCATACAAATTGTGAAATTATTTGTTCTAGCTCTGTAAGAATACCGTTGGTAGCTTGATAGGGATTGCATTGAATCTATAAATTGCTTTGGGTAGTATACTTATTTTCATTATATTGATTCTTCCAATCCATGAACATGGTATATTTCTCCATCTATTGGTGTCCTCTTTGATTTCTTTCACCAGTGTTTTATAGTTTTCTATATATATGTCTTTAGTTTTTTGAGGTAGATATATTCCTAAGTATTTTATTCTTTTTGTTGCAATGGTGAATGGAATTGTTTCCTTAATTTCTCTTTCTATTTTCTCATTATTAGTGTATAGTGTATAGGAATGCAAGGAATTTCTGTGTGTTGATTTTATATCCTGCAACTTTACTATATTCACTGATTAGTTCTAATAATTTTCTGGTGGAGTCTTTAGAGTTTTCTATGTAGAGGATCATGTCATCTGCAAACAGTGAGAGTTTTACTTCTTCTTTTCCATTTTGGATTCCTTTTATTTCCTTTTCTGCTCTGATTGCTGTAGCCAAATCTTCCAAAACTATGTTGAATAGTAATGGTGAAAGTGGGCACCCTTGTCTTGTTCCTGACTTTAGGGGAAATGCTTTCAATTTTTCATCATTGAGGATAATGTTTGCTGTGGGTTTGTAATATATAGCTTTTATTATGTTGAGGTATGTTCCTTCTATTGCCTTATGATCCAGCAATCCCACTGCTGGGCATACACACTGAGGAAACCAGAAGGGAAAGAGACACGAGTACCCCAATGTTCATCGCAGCACTGTTTATAATAGCCAGGACATGGAAGCAACCTAGATGTCCATCAGCAGATGAATGGATAAGAAAGCTGTGGTACATATACACAATGGAGTATTACTCAGCCATTAAAAATAATACATTTGAATCAGTTCTAATGAGGTGGATGAAACTGGGCCTACTATACAGAGTGAAGTAAGCCAGAAAAAAAAAAAAAAAAAAAACACCAATACAGTATACTAACGCATATATATGGAATTTAGAAAGATGGTAACAATAACCCTGTATATGAGACAGCAAAAGAGACACTGATGTATAGAACAGTCTTATGGACTCTGTGGGAGAGGAAGAGGGTGGGATGATTTGGGAGAATGGCATTGAAATATGTATAATATCATATATGAAACAAGTCGCCAGTCCAGGTTCGATACACGATACTGGATGCTTGGGGCTGGTGCACTGGGACCACCCAGAGGGATGGTATGGGTAGGGAGGAGGGAGGAGGGTTCAGGATGGGGAACACATGTATACCTGTGGCATATTCATTTTGATATATGGCAAAACCAATACAATATTGTCAAGTTAAATAAAATATAATTAAAAAAAGAAATAAAAAAAAGAAATTGTGGTACTTACATACAAAGGAATTTATTTCCTTATAAAGAAAGAAAGCCTGTAACATGTTACAGCAAAGATAAAATTTGAGGATATTATATTAAGTGAAATAGGTATTCATAAAGAATACTGTATGGTTCCAGTATATGCATCAAACTTATAGAAGCAGAAAGTGTATTGGTGGTTGCCAGGGGCTTGAGGGTGGGGAGAGAAGAGAAATAGAGAGACGTTCAACAGATACAGAGTTTCAGTGTTGCAAGATGAAAAATTCTAGCGTCAGTGTAAACGGGCTTCCTTTGTGGCTTAGCTGGTAAAGAATCCACCTGCAATGCAGGATACCTGCACTGGGAAGATCCCTGGAGAAGAGAAACACTACCCACTCCAGTAATCTGGTCTGAGAGAATTCCATGGACTGTATAGCAAAGAGCTGGACACGTTCACGTCAATGTAAATGGAGTTAACATTAATAAACTGTACAGTAAAAAAGGGTTGGCTTTGATTTTTTAAATTAAAAAAACAAAGATGTGGGGGTCCTATCAGACTTCTAATATAAACATAGCAGGAAATAAGAAGAGAATTCTGGCTACTTAGACAGCATATTAATTAGTTAATTCCAACTAAATTATTTGTAATTTGCACAGTTCTTTAGATATTCTAAAGAAAAGACAGAAGGGCATATATGAAAGCAGAGTGAACAGGTTTATCTAAAAACCTTAAAATTTTTATACAAGTACCTATTATATCACTAGATGTAGAAGCAGAAACCACTGACTCTGAAGCGAGCCCATAAACTCGACGCCTGATGCAATGCGTTGTGTTAAATGCAGTCATCCACATCCAGCCTTCCTCCCAGTGATGTGCAGCAGCATCGCTCCCCTGAGCCACCTCCTTAGAGCCATGCCCAAGTGACAGGTCTCTAAGTCACAGAGCTTCGCAGCACATCCCAGCTCCTCCTCCATTATGCACACCCCAGAAGTGCATGCAATATGTCTTAGGCAGCTTGCCTAATTCATGCCTGTTCTTGCCTTTTTTTTTCCAGATGGAACACAGAAACATCCTGGGTCCTTTTCTTTAAAAACATCACTCATGATTTTCTATTTATCTCTTCTCCTCCAACTTTGTAATATGTATCTGTGGTAACAGTAGGGAGCCTCTGATTGTGATTATGTTTGTGCCATCCTCTAATGCCAGGTTGTGGGACTATTAAAATACTGATTTGAATTCAACACTTCTAAAAAATTTGAAGCCCAATGGGCTCCAGAATGCGTGTCCCTTGCCGGGCAATATAGTCTCCAAGTCTGAATCTCTCAACAGGTATTGCTGTCACCTGCTTCAGGACCAACAGACATCTGGAATGTGCCTTTCTTCTATTTTGTTGACCCTTGGGAAATGTTTTCTGCCCATGTGTACTGTACAATATTTATGTGAGGAACTGCTTCTCCAGGTGCTGCAATAACTAATGTATAGATAACTTTCAGAGGATTTTTATAATGGTCAAATTTGTTTCAGAAACATTTAAAAACTGAAAGACCTCACTGTTAACTACATGCCAAAGGTAATACTATAGGATGTCTCAAATATTATTTTGATGAAAAGCAAGTTATAACATAGGTAGCAATTTGTCTCTATCAAAGGGTAAGTAAGTCTAATTTTGAAATTTACATTGCTACTGGGAATTGCATAGACCAGGTTTTCACAATTTTATTATTGATGAGAAATCGTCATGTGTTTGCTGAGTTCTACTTGTAGGCCAGAACATAGCACAGTCTTTTTTTTTTTCTCTCTCTCTCTCTCTGTTTTGCCTATTTTGGACTAGATTGAACATTTTAGAATATAGGAATCCCAAGAAGGAGAATTGATATTAAATGCTTAAATATGCCTTAAGGGAGTTATTTTAAACAGCTTTGGTTTCCAAAGTCAAGGACATGTTTAATTATTCAACGATATCTTTGGAAAATGGGTATCTGCTTTCCGGTATTGTCAAAGTTGGCTTTTATCAGAATTCTAACTTTACCAGCAAACTGTAGTATTCATATGAGCAAAACAATCTAGGGGTCAGCAGATTGTCAACACAGACTGCTGTCAGGGTCAGCTACACAGTTTTTGGGGCTGAGTGAGAAATGAAACTGTGGAGCACCTTTTTCAAATGCAGGAAAAATGTGCTGCTCAAGGTACTAACACATAGAGGTTTTCCCACTTTCTCTGAGTTCTCATGGTGTTTCAATTTGCTATTTGTCAAAGTAAGAAAAATTAATGTTTTTATTTAGTTAAATGTTAGTTTAATGCTACTAACATGAATTTTACCATTCCTTTTTATTTTGTACAATGCAAGATTTATTTTAAAGTAATTTTTATTGGAGTATAGCTGCTTTACAATGTTGTGTTAGTTTCTCAAAAACCTAAAAGTATAAATATCATTTGATCCAGCAATCCCACTACTGGGCATACACCCAGAGAAAAACATAATTCAAAAAGACATATGCACCTTCATGTTCATTGCAGCACTATTTACAATGACCAGGACATGGAAGCAACCTAAATGTCCATCGACAGAAGAATTAAGAAGATATGGTACATGTAATGCCAGTTAAAAATGAAAATAGAAGAACATTCTACTCATATGCAGAACTGCCCCCAACACCTAACTTGTATGTCCCAGTGTGTACATACATATGTATACCTACTGAAACAGTGGACATGCTACACAGAACTGACTCGAGTGCTTTCATGCTGTTTCTTCACGCATACACAGTCATCCACCATGCTCCACCTTTGGCTTACTGATTCTGATGGGGATGATCTGAAAGGGAAGGGACTGCTATGTTATGCTGTTTTTCTGTTTCCTTCCATATCATCAGTTTCAAGCTAAGTGGTTGGCTAATACAGGGAAGAAATATATGAATAATGAAGAATTCAGAGGGTTCTTTGATTGTCGATGTTTCTTGGAATGTCATTGCCTTCTTTGTGAGTTCTGTTTCAGGTGCAAAGTGTGGCTTCTTATAGTTGTCAGTACCCAGGCTTACTCAGTCCTAGAGCTCACACACACACTTCCCCTGGACTTGTTTTGAATCTGGTTTAAACCTTTTTCTTCCTTAACCCTTGTGCTTCCCTGGTGGCTCAGGCGGTAAAGCGTCTGTCTGCAAAGCAGGAGACTTGGGTTCGATCCCTGGGTCGGGAAGATCCCCTGGAGAAGGAGATGGCAATCCACTCCAGTACTATTGCCTGGAAAATCCCATGGACAGAGGAGCCTGGTAGGCTACAGTCCATGGGGTCGCAAAGAGTCGGACAAGACTGAGCACACTTTCTTTTCTTTCTAACCCTTTTCCTATGGTTCATGGGTCCACAGAGATCCTATGCTCATGAGTATATATGCAAGTCAGATGACAGGGAATGTCTGACAGACATATTAAGTATATCTCCTTTGCTCACAGCTTACTCCATTGCACTTAGACTCCCTTGTAAAACAGCAGTTCTGAGATAAAGAACATTATTAGTAATGTTAAGACAGTTACCGAACATTAATCATGGGGCCCTTCTCAGTACAGGGCCTTATGCTCTTTCATTTTTACTGGTCACATGCCCATGAATTCAGCCCTAAATGCTGCATTAATGAAAAAATGATTCAGGAGTAATTTTATTTGAGAAATCATTGCAGTATATGATTTCAGCAATAAAAATTAATGTTACTCATAATAACTGTTAGTGGCTCATGTATACAAATCAAGGAAGCTTGAACAGAACAGTAACGGATAGTTATAAACAAAGTTGAACTGCTACCCCTGAGCCTAGAAAGCAGTCCAGCAATTAATTATTTCAATATTTAATTATTTAATTGAATAAATATATATTGGAATGGATAATTTTCACTCCTTCTTAGTTTTAAATGATTGAATACTTTAGAAAATAACTCTTGGTAAATACAAGATACTAGAGACAGGCATAAAACTCAAACATTAATGTTTATTTATTAAAAATATAAAGGTTGTCATTATATTTCTGATTTAGTAAACTTCATCTTAGTTTAATTCTTTTTGCCCCCCCCACTTTTAATGCCAGAATTCTGCCTATGTTGTACTTTAAAAAATACCAGTTTATATTGTCTTTCCTATTCTTATATTTTTTTTTCTTTATTCCTGCTTGTCCATTAGCTTTAGGAGAAGGTTACAAATTGGAAAGGACCTCTGGTGCTATCAAATCTTTACTGCTATCCATCAAGGGTGTAATGGGTCCACATCTGCCTCTGAGTATGTGTGAATCTCCACTCTCAGTATATGTAACCACCCCAAATGCCCCACATTTTGAGATATCCATGTTTTGAGATCTTCTTGCCCAAAGCCCAAAACTTTTTAGATCCATTGCCTATGCAGTTTGTCTAAGCCTTTTTCTTCCACTGAGGCATTAAAAAACACTCAAGCTTCCTGCAGACCATAACAAGAACATGAGAAGGAGGATGTGTTGCCCTGAACTTTCTCTCTGTCTAACCCAACCATTCCATCTCTCCTACAGTCTCTATGTGTTGGTGCTGTGTGTTTTTCTCAAGAATCTTTTGTCTCAGAGTTTCAAATGGGAAGCAGATTCTTTCTCATTGAAATTCTCCTGAAGGCTATGATATTTTTCCAAAACTTTGGCAGAAAAAAGGGGTGGGAACGGTCACTGAAAACTCACTCAAAGGGGAGGATTTTTCTCTAGTTTTAGCCCAATTAAATTTCAGATGATTTTTGCAATGAAACACCATGCAATATTTTGTCTGTAGTCTTTGTGCAAGGTTTGTTTTGAAAGACAAATATAGACAAAATTTTGCTTCCTGGTTTTAGGAGAGCTTACAAATTGTCATTGGAAGGTCCTATACTCTTCTCCAAATCCATATTGATTTCCACCAGGGATGTAATGAGTCCATGGCTCTGGGTATGCGTAGATCTCCACTCCCATTGTATGTGTTAGGCAGTCATGACTAACTTTTTGTGATCTCATGAAATGTAGCCCACCAGGCTCCTCTGTCCATGAAATTCTCTAGGCAAGAACACTGGAGTGGGTTCCCATGCCCTCTTCCAGGGGATCTTCCCAACCCAAGGATTGAACCTGGGTCTCCTGCATTGCAGGCAGATTCTTTACCCTCTGATCCACCAGGGAGATCAGGGTATGTAACTATCCCCCCCCCAAAAAAAAGAGGGGATATGTACATATATGTATATACATATAGCTGATTCACTCTGCTCTACTATAGAAATAAACACAACATTGTAAAGCAACCATACTCCAATTAAAATTAATTAAAAATAAATAAATAATAGGTTAAAAAAAAGGCAATTCCTCCCTCTTTTGAAAATGAATCCTGAGCAATTATTTCTGAAAGCAGCAGAGTCATCCTCATAATAAAGTTCTCAGAGTACTGTACATTCCTTCCCCTAACATAAAACCCTTCTCTGGAATTGCCTCCATATTTGGAATGAAGGCTCATGTTTAATGATGCACTGGTTGATTTTGTTGTCACTCTACTGTAAGACATGTCTGAAACATCTCTACCAAAGCAGACGTTTGATAGAGCTATCATTACTATGAGTGCATATCTCTTAAAGGAAAGGTGAAAGCAGGCTGAAAGTTCACAATCTATAGTTTAGAAGCATTTTTAACTATCATGACTGGGAGAGTTGAGACTATTAGCATGTGGTGGATAAAGGTCCAGTATGCTAGTCAACTTTCTACATTGCATAGGACACCCTCTCAGAACAAAGAATCACCTGATGTAAAAAAATGTCAATAGTGACAAGGTTGAGAAACTCTGGCCTGGGAAGCAGATATGGTGCCATTTTTCTAAGTAATTTATGTACTTCAGTGAAATGAGTAAATAGTTATTTTACCAGGCATATGAAGTCTTTGAAGCCACTACAAGATTAGTGACTTTATTCAGAGGATTAACACGTTTATGGGAAAGCTCCATTCTATCCAGAAGAAGATAGATTAGAGTTTAAGATTATGGAGATGAATCCTAGTTCAAGATTATGGAGCTTCTGATCATTGGTGCAGGGGCGTCCTTGATGGCTCAGCAGTAAAGAATCCTGCAGGGTTTGACCCCTGGGTTGGGAAGATGCCCTGGAGAAGGAAATGACAACACACTCCAGTAATCTTGCCTGGGAAATCCCATGGACAGAGGAACCTGGCAGGCTACAGCCCATGGGGTCACAGAGTGGGACATATCTTAGCAACAACAAATAGCTGGTAAGGGGATATATGTATGTGTGCTCAGTCACCTCAGTTGTGGTACATGGTACTTGATAAATGGAAAAGCTAACATAAGCTCTGCACCAATTTTACCCAAATATTTTTATGTATGTCTTATGTGTTTTTTTTTCTATAAGCAAAAATCATTAGGAATAAGAACTCAGAAACATTCAGTTAAAAATTAATACTAAATTTAAATCTAAAATACTTTCTGCCTTCTTTTGTTGAGAGAATTCTCTTCCAGATTGATATAAGTCTAAAGTAGATATAAATCTCCAAGGAAAAAGTTTTCAACATTGAGCCTTCTTGTAGACTCTTAGATTTACCCTGTGATACAGTCATATTTTACAAGTTTCGTAATTTCAGTTTCTTTTTTATAAAAGAGACTTTTCTCTGTTAGAAATCTCCTTTTTGAACCCAGAGGAAAGTCACAGTGCTAATATATCTTTTATAACCCTAAAGTATCTTTTAAAAGATATTTTTCACAAAAGGTAGAGGATTTATAAACACCTGGGAGTTGACTGTAATAACAGTCAGATGAATAGGGGAACAAGCTGGAATTTAGGGGGTAAACAATGCTTTATTAATAGCATGGGAACACTAGTCTAAGATTCACTGACTGAGAGCACTCAATTTCCCTTAAGCTTTCTGTAGTCTGGTTGTATATTATTTCAGAATGTCAGTTTTGGCTACTGAAATAAAGGGGCCCTTTTTCTGTTGTCTTCCTTAAGTGGAAAAATTTGAATGAGTCAGATGATTTAGTTAAAAGTGAAGAATATGTGAAATTAAAAAAAAATTTTCTGGGGTATTTAAAGTAATATGTTTTTTGAAGAGATGATATTCATTATTGATGAACTCCTAATATTTACATTCCATTCAGTTAGAAAGACTTCAAAACTATTAATATTTATAGTAAGACTTTTTCATAAAGCTCTCTAAAGTTTTAAAGAAACACTTCATTCTTCCTCAAATTGAATGGTTATAACTTTTTCAAAGAAACATCCTGGGAATTGTAGTGTGTCTCTTATTAACAGTAAGTCACAGTAGTTTCATTGTTTGTCTTGTCTCTGTTCAATGATGTATTGTCAGCAGTCAGAAGTCAGAAAGAATAAAAGACCCATATAGATACTGCTTCTATAGCAGTGAGATTTCAGATAAGAGGAATAAAGAATGCACAGACAATAAGCCTTTTTTATTGGGTTTTGAATCATGATAAATTTTTAAAGGGTTATGTTTAAACTGTTGATAAACAAGACATCTTTAAAGATACTATGTAAGTTATATACCATTGATAAAAATTTGCTTATGGCTTTGCTTTATGCTCACATATCAAAATATGGCAACATTTTCCTGTGAACAGTTGAGTTCAGTCATTTGTATGGATATGGTGAAGACTTGAATGTTACTAGAAATTAGGTAAAGACAGTTTAAACCTTTATATTCAGACATTGCAGAGTCAAAAACAATTGGGGTTGAAGTTGCAGATGTATTTTTAGTCACTAATTGTTTTCATATGTGAGTGTATGCAACATGGGGATGGTTTTATACCATTTCAGTTTTTTGTCTCTTTTGCTAATATTTTTTATTTAGCTTTCACTCAGTTATTTTTGTTCTACTTGTTTTCATGCATTTTAAATTTTGTCCTGCCTCTTAGTGAATTGTCTGAGAGTAAAAATCTACCAATGGTTGTTTTGAAATTATTCAAGTATTTACTTTTATAAAAATGGATGATTAAGACATTTAA
Source organism: Bubalus bubalis (assembly GCF_019923935.1). NCBI lineage: Eukaryota > Metazoa > Chordata > Mammalia > Artiodactyla > Bovidae > Bubalus > Bubalus bubalis. Next base: position 83,693,514 of record NC_059163.1, read on the forward strand.
AAATCATTTGAATGAATTTTTACATATTTTTATTCCAGATAGTGCCTTTTTATTTCTTTTTTTTAAATTTTATTTTATTTTTAAACCTCAAACACTGTATTAGTTTTGCCAAACATCAAAACGAATCCGCCACCGGTATACATATGCTCCCCATCCTGAACCCTCCTCCCTCCTCCCTCCCCACAGCATCACTCTAGGTCGTCCCAGTGCACCAGCCCCAAGCATCCAGTATCGTGCATCGAACCTGGACTGGCAACTCGTTTCATACATGATATTACACATGTTTCAATGCCATTCTCCCAAATCTTCCCACCCTCTCCCTCTCCAACAGAGTCCATAAGACTGTACAGAGTGAAGTAAGCCAGAAAGAAAAACACCAATACAGTAGACTAACGCATATATATGGAATTTAGAAAGATGGTAACAATAACCCTGTGTACAAGACAGCAAAAGAGACACTGATGTATAGAATTTTTACATTTTATCATGTAATTTTATTTTAAAACTTTGTATTTGAGGAATGTTGGCTATATTGCCTCTCTAAATATATTTTCACCATTTTCCTTGCATTTCTAATTTATAGGTTTCAAGTATCATTTTAAGTATAATTTCTGCCACTCATTTTGTAGTTGATGTAATACAATGTCTGCTTTCACAACTAAAGCTTTTGAAGGAATCATATGCAATCTCGGTCACATTGAGTGACATGTTTAGACACAGAAAATGAAACTATGATGCTAAGAATCTAGTGTAAGTTTTCAAAACTGTCTTGGAGTTTCTGAAAAATTTTTCCCAGATTTAAATTAAAATGTGAAAATGCTCAAAGGTGCAGTAAGGTGACAAAACTCCTCCATTGTGCACAATATTTCTAATTATTGAAAGTAAGTAGCTAGAAATCATTGTTGATCAACTTGACTTTTTTGAGTTACATTCATAATTATCCATTTTTGAGTCAACAGGCTCTTTTTCAATTATTTCATTTTGAATTAAATACAATAGGCTATGTTTCGCAGTGCTAGCCCTGACTGAAAATTATGTTTGGTTCATAAAAAAAATTATCCTGAGGAAATTACATTTTTTTCTCTTTATTCATTGAGGTATTTTGTGGAATTATCTTAGAATTCTCAACTACAGAAATGAAAGATGTCTAAGAATATATTATTGAATAAAAGTAGCACTTTTCCAGGAGCGTATGGTCAGTATTACATTGCTTTCATACAAGAAAAAAATGATTAAAAATGTCTATGTGCAGTTGATTATCATTTTCTCAGGATAAGAAATAGTTGTGATAGGAGTGTTCTACCAGCTCTGGGTCATCTTTCAGCCCCATCAAACTGACACATATAATTAACCATCATGTAGCCCCATATTTCAGGCTACTCAATGGAGTTTTGAGGAAAAATGATCTGCCTCATGATTGAACATTAAGACCATGATTTTAGTATACTTTGCCAATAAAAGTCCATATATTCAAGGCTATGGTTTTCCAGTAGTCGTGTATGATGTGAGAGCTGGACCATAAAGAAGGCAGTGAAAGTCACTCAGTTGTGTCCGACTCTTTGCGACCCCATGGACTATATATTCCATGGAATTCTCCAGGCCGGAATACTAGAGCTGGTAGCAGTTCCCTTCTCCAGGGGATCTTCTCAACCCAGGGATATGACCCAGATCTCCCACATGGTAGGCAGATGCTTTACCAGCTGTG